>NC_064627.1:387075501-387382334 GCF_023864275.1 Schistocerca cancellata | reverse complement strand
CTAGATATAAGGTGCAAAAAAAAAGAAAACTTCTTGGTGTTAATTCCGCTAAAATCACTTCCCCAAAATCCAGTGCATTTCAAAGGGCTGAACAAGAAACAGCTGCCCGTCTTTTGGAGATCGAACTAGAAAGTATGAATGACTTACTAAAATTCACTTAGGAGACTGGTTTAAAAATTTCTTTTACCCAGTACTCAAGCAACAAGGCATTGGTCATTTTGGATAATGCACCAGCGCACAAGTTAACTTTACGCGAAGTATTTGACAATGTGGAGATCGACCATCTTCTCAAAAATAAAACAGCTTTGCTCTCGCTAATGAATAAAGGTTCATACAATAGCCACTTTAAAGTCTTATTATTTACGCAGAATTTTTCATAAACTCGCACACGAAACCGCTGGTGGAAATAAACATTAGAGATAGCGTGGACATAAGCGAATCGTGGAAGGAATTAAAATCAACCACAATGAACTAACTTTGGAAAAAATCTGGCCAGAATTCATAAAACTAATTAACATAAAGTTGATTCTGTTTCTGAAATTCGACTTCGGAAGCTATCTAGGTTTTGAGGATCTGGAGCCGGCCGCAGTGGCCGAGCGGTTCTAGGCGCTTCAGTCTGGAACCACGCGGCTGCTGCGGTCGCAGGTTCGAATCCTGCCTCGGGCATGGATGTGTGTGATGTCCTTAGGTTATTTAGGTTTAAGTAGTTCTAAGTCTAGGGGACTGATGACCTCAGATTTTAAGTCCCATAGTTCTCAGAGCCATTTGAACCATTTGATGCGCAATTTCACTCCCGACGTCCATGGCGAGGTCCATCTTTGCAACCACCACACCATGCAGCGCGGAACAGATATGTCCAACAAAATGCCGAATGGACCGCTCAGGATTGGCTTCACGTTCTCTTCACCGATGAGTGTCGCATATGCCTCCAACCAGACAATCGTCGGAGACATGTTTGGAGGCAACCCGGTCAGGCTGAACGCCTTAGACACACTGTCCAGCGAATGCAGCAAGGATGATGAGGATGATCTTGGTGTTTAACGTCCCGTCGACAACGAGGTCATTAGAGACGGAGCGCAAGCTCGGGTGAGGGAAGGATGGGGAAGGAAATCGGCCGTGCCCTTTCAAAGGAACCATCCCGGCATTTGCCTGAAGTGATTTTAGGGAAATCACGGAAAACCTAAATCGGGATGGCCGGAGACGGGATTGAACCGTCGTCCTCCCGAATGCGAGTCCAGTGTGCTAACCACTGCGCCACCTCGCTCGGTGAATGCAGCAAGGTGGAGGTTCCCTGCTGTTTTGGGGTGGCATTATGTGGGGCCGACGTACGCCGCTGGTGGTCATGGAAGGCGCCATAACGGCTGTATGACACGTGAATGCCATCGTCCTACCGATAGTGCAACCATATTAGCGAGGCATTCTTCTTCATGGACGACAATTCGCGGCCCCAGCGTGCACATCTTGTGAATGGATTCCTTCAGGATAACGACATCGCTCGACTAGAGTGGCCAGAATGTCCTCCTGACATGAACCCTATCGTACATGCCTAGGATATACTGAAAAGGGCTGTTAATGGACGAAGTGACCCACCAACCACTGAGGGATCTACGCCGAATCGCCGTTGAGGAATGCAACAATCTGGACGAACAGTGCCTTGATGAACTTGTGAATAGTATGCCACGACGAATAGTGGCATGCATCAATGCAAGAGGACGTGCTACTGGTTATTAGAGGTACTGGCGTGTACAGCAGTCTGGACCACCACCTCTGTAGGTCTCGCTGTATGGTGGTACAACATGCAGTGTGTGGTTTTCATGAGCAGTAAAAATGGCGGAAATGATTATGTTGATCTCTATTCCAATTTTCTGTACAGGTTCCGGAACTCTCGGAACCGAGGTGAGGCAAACCTTTTTTTGTTGTGTGTGTATAACGAAATATTTTCTTAAAACTTTTCATTCCCTATTTAACATTGTTTGGGGTTCGATTTCCAAAAACATTGGAACGCGCATTTTTTGTTTCTGACTGACAAGTCAAAGACCAGTTTTCATAGATGTAGCTATAAAATGCTTTAGTAGTTCTTTAATAATTTATTTTCAAAAAAACTTTCATCCACTATTTTACCCCTTAATGGTTGAATTTCCAATGCTCAAACGTGTTTTTTTCTGACTGAGAACCCAAATACCAATTTCCGTAGCTGTAGCTTCAAAATTGCCTTATTATCGATGCACTTTCAAAAAGCCTGTCATCCCCCGTTTCACACCCTTAGGATTTGAATGTCTAACAGTCGCTTCTTAAACGTTGCCTACAGTATAAGATCAACACCCTCTCCAAATTTCAAGTTTCTATTCTTGGCGATTTTGACTGGGCGATGATGAGACATTGAATCAGTCGGATCCTATTTCACTTCCTTAGGGTTTGAATTCTTAAAAACAATGAAACAATTATTTTTTCGTTTCCAACTGAGAAGCCAAAAACCTATTTCGGTAGATTTAGCTTTAAAATCCTTTCACAACTAAATACATTCGTAAAACTCTTCACTTCCTATTTCACCCCCTTATGGTTTTAATTTCAAAAATACTGAAGTATGTATTTTTTTGTTTCTAACCAGGAAGCCAAATCCAAATTTTTTTAAGGTTTATCTTTAAAATTGCTTTCATAATGACACAATTTTCAAAAAAAATTGTCATCCACCATTTCACCCCCCTCAGGGGGTGAATTTCAGAAAACACTGAAACATTGATGATTTTACTTCTAATCGAGAAGCCAAATATCTATTTTCATAGTTGCAGCTTTAAAAATGCTTTTGTAGTACTGACCCATTTTTTCACCTCCTTAGCGATTGAATTTCCAAAATGCTGAAACAACTTTTTATTTATGTAAACTGAAGTTGGATGGCGGTGAAAGGAAAGGAACTACTGATGTCAGCTGCATCGGGACTTCATACGGAATCAGCGGCGACGAGTGAAAATGTGTACCGCACTGGGATTCGAACCCGGGATCTACTGCTTACTTGGTATTTGCGTTAACCACTGCACCATCTGGACACAGTACTTGCCGCAATTGCGCGAACTATCTCGGCACGCCCCTCGCCCGACCCACATTCACCACCAACCTGACCTATCTGCCGTCTCCGTCCATGTCCTCCACGCTCGCTACTTCGACATTCCCGGACAAGGCCGAACGTAATTGTGCATCCGCACTGAAGGTGGTCGGTTCATTGCCTATCGAGGCGAATCTGCGTGCTGTCTGTTATTTCCGACATGTCTGTATTTCTTTGTTTCTTACCGGGAAACTAAATACCAAATTTCGTAATTCCAGCTTCAAAATTCCCTTAATAGCAATATATTTTCAAAAAATCTTTCATACCGTATTTCACCCCTTAGGTGAGGAACTTGGGGAAAAATCTCATTTAAACGACGCCAACAATGTAAGATCAACACCCTCTTCAAATTTCTGTTCTTAGCGATTATGCCTGGGTGAAAATGAAGTTAGTCAGGGCATTGCCTTGTATATAGAGCGATTGTAACAGATCCTTGTAAATTTGTATGTGTTATCGCCACCCGAGCGTGGATTTTTCCAAGGATTGAAAGCCAGATGTTCGTGCTGTAGCGAATTCACTCGGTTGTCCGAAGTGAGATGGAAACTGACGTAAATTCCCTGTGTTGGTTGTAGATGACTGGAGGATGACGAGGAGAATAAGCGCCACAAGAGGAACAACTATATTTTAGCTTTAATCTGAATCTTTATCTACAAATAGAGTTTCCTGACTAAGGCGCGCGCCTCCACGATAAAGTCAAGTCGTTACACAGAGACAGTGATGTACTGTTCCGTCTGCCAACTGTATTCCCCGTATGAAGGGGAACTCGCCTTAGGTAGCTCGCTGATACGAAATTTGAAATGTTATGTGCTCAGCGTGAATTGTTAAGTCTCCGATCATATTACTGTAAATAATAAGTTTTGAAGTAGAAAAACATAAGCAGCAGCCTACAAATTTGTGAAACGTGTACGAAAACTGTGGACGAATATTCGTGGTATGGCGACTTACTAGCACAACGATTTGAGAAGCCTGGCATCTGAACAAAAGAAATGACGGGGTATGTGTAGCTACTCAATAAACTTCTAGAAATTGAAATGAAGGACACTGATGATGCAAAACTGGAAAACACAACCTCTATTCCAGTGGATTTTATGGTCTGGGAATTCCCGAAATTGTCAAGTTCAAGCATGTTGATCTAAATAATCTCTGATGATTAAAACTGCTTAAACAGATTTTTCATAAAGCAAAATACAAATGACGTATTGAAAGCCAATACATAACGACTATGTACTTCAGTTACTTATTTCTCAATTTCAGGAATAATTACAGAAATGCCTTGTTTTGAAATGTGAAACAAACAATTCAGACTGGTTGATACGTCGCCGGTTACTGGCGAACTAAATGTTATCGCTACCCTTTTCGCTGCCGTTTCCCAAGTAGAAAATCTAAAGTCTCGCTGCATCGTCACTTCGTGTTTCTCGTACCTATGTTATTTAGATACTGTTTTACACAAAGTCGCATTGTGTGTTCTTGTTCTGTCGCCTTTTCGTCACAATAAACGCAGCACAATCTGCTGAGCAAAGAGGGGGATGCTTAGCTAGTCCAGTCATTTGGTAGTTTTACCTGGAAAGTTTTCAGGGCGTTTCAAAAATTGGAATTTTTATAGATGTGCTTTGATACCTCATATCTTTGATGCTCGCGTCGCCACATTGGAAAAATGGGGCCCAAAAACAGCTTCTTAACAATATCTCCTTTCCGATTCGCTTTACGATGAAAATACTGTAGTTATCTAATAAATTCAACTAGAAAAATTTCCTACAATTCATGCGGTAACTGTTAGTATGTAAAAAGAGTAGTTTTAGCTTCCGAGCGCCACAAAGGCTACTCCAACGTGCGTTTTAGCCAAAAAACTCATTTGACACCACAAATAATGTAGAGTAAGTGACGCGTTCTTTCTCCCATCGCCAGCAGCCCTAATCCACATGATGGAGAATTACGAAATGTCGTGCAGTCTCTTTCGCTTCTCTCTTCTTGATGGACCGGCTTTTGCGAGCTCCTTGCCTTCAGTACTGTGCGAAACGTCAGAGATAGAAATTTATTCCGCGTTATCCGCGTCAGGATTATCAGCTTCATTGTAATCCTCTTGTTCCTCGATTTGCTTTAATCGTTGAACATCATGATCTTGAGCAGTAGCATTTCTACATGTTACACAATGGATACCGTCCATAGGATGAGTGTTATGGCCATCTACGTCTGCGTAGTGAAACCAGCATTATCGAGAACAAGTAGCGAAAATGTGTTATCTATATCCAGCAGTGAGCGCATTACACCTAAAATCAAAATCATCGCTTCAGTGTAAGAGGAGCAAAATCAGAGCGATGATAAAGTATCTATTAATCACAGAGTTCCATACTTTGGGCACAAATTCCGCTGCTCAGACCTGCAGTGGATACACGAAAGATTTCGGTTTTTTTTGTGGCAGTATGTTGTAATATGAGAGAGCAAAACTTTCTTCCAATTATCAAGAGACGTGAAGTTCCAGGTACATCTGACTCAGTTTCTTGAAAGAAAAAAAAAAATTACCTGATGCAGCATAATGCTTTGTCTCGAGACGTTCAGCGAATATCCTCTACGACGATTGCTGCAGCTGTCTTTACAATACACTGACGTTCTTCTGTCTTGTCGACTTTTTGGTTGCACCACGTTTCCGCCAATAACTTGTACCCATGTTTCGGAAGCAAACCATGGGAGCCTTACTGGCAATGGAAGGCAATCAAAATATCCTCATCATAATTCTTGACGAATTGTGCATTCAGTTCTTATATGTGGGCAAAAATCGCCTTAAATTTTGACCATCAGTTCATCCAGAGAAAACAGTATCGATCTAATTCGGCTCAAGATAAGAGTAAATTTACTGCTTTGCAGTATTGACGTTGTCTGCATATTGACCTCCCCCCCCCCCTCCAGAGTTGGTGATGCTTCGTACGATTTTTCCATACACGAGCTGTGATACCGTGCGTCCAATGCGACCAAATCATCGACATCCTCGAAACTCTAAATAACTGCTCGATCCCTGTCACTGCTGCTGTTATTTCAAGAGCGCACATAAAACAATGTTCTCTGAATGAGAATGTGGGTAGTCGATTATAGTTGTGGAAGGGGAGTTGCAGCGTCGCTTTCAGTACGCAAAGATACAGAGAATTATTTTTCATTATTATAACTTTTTCGACTCAGGTCATTAACCACTATCGATCTCAGTCCCTCCTAGAGTTAGCTCTTGTCCTTTGAACGCTTGACTTACGACATGGCTTCAGTCTTTTTCCTTCACTTCAGTCAGCTCACTTCCATGCAATGGATTTTCACAAGCCACTTCGTTGGAAGCCAAGGCTCTCAAAATGCGAGCAACACCGTGGAACGATGGAGTCGTACTGGTGATTCAGACAGAATATTTGATGTCCCGTAAAGGGGGAGCCCCAGCGCCTAGGCGGCGCGTCCCTTTATACCTGCGGCAAAGGGATCTTACCACATACAGTATAGCAAATTTTATTTTCTCCGGTTTGTTGCATAACTGTTTTCATTGTAAAATATCTTGGACAAGAGATATTGCCAAACTAAAGTCTTCGGGCGCCATCCAATCAACGCGACTGCTCGAGGGGAAAGCTTTGACCGTACTGAACGTACTACTTACACGCTCGGGCAGAGTCGGGACAGCGTGCGTTTTTAACACTAAATTGATGTCTGATTTTCAGCATGTGAATACAGGCAACACGTAAACAAACGTCAACAAATTTGCTACTACGGGGATTTAAATCACCGCTGCTAAAGAAACTGACTGCGAGACTCTGGCACTTAGCCACATTATGGAATCATAGGATTGCTTCCGAAACATCGTGGACTCACTGCGATTGGACGCGGCAAGAAACCCAAGAAGATTTTATTGCAGAATTCAGTATTTCTATCTTCTCTTTGCCGATCATTTTTCTGGGACGGTGGTCAATAAGTGACTGAATAACTGAGTTTGCTTGGTTGTTCGACTTCGAGACAAAATCTATTAGATGATTTTAATGGTTGAGTACATAAGATATTGCTTTCGAATTCGTTAAATGGTTCTCTCATTGTTCTTCCTGCAATTTAACTTCAGTCAAATCTGTAATGAAACTCTCGGCTGCCGTACCAGTTTTTTTCAAACACGACTTTTGTCCCTCTCGCTCGCAACAAAAAGTTGCTACAAGAATTCGCAGAGTGAATTTCTACTGGTACAATAATTCCAAGAAAGTTTTTTGAACATTAGAAATATGCTAACGTGGAATATAAATGTAAGTATTCTGAAGTGTTTCCTGAAGCTATTTGGATTCTAGCCTTGTACAGACGTGAAAAGTGGGCGATAAACAGAGGCAATATGAGAAGTGGATTTTTTTTTTTTAAAGTGTGGTGCAACAGAATAATGCCGAAGGCGTGGTGGATAGCTTGAATAACTACGAGAAACACTGAACTGAATAAAGAGAAATTTACAGCAGAACTTTTCGAAAAGGATGGATAGGTTGATAGAACTTGTGCTGAGGAATCAAGAAAGACTGTATTTGGCGGTGGAGATACTCGTATAAAACTTGGGGGCCACACCTTGACCTGCGTAAGCAAGTTAAAGTGGGTGTACGTTGTCGTAGTTCGCAGAAATGAAGGAGCTCGCACAGAAGGGAGCAGAGGTGGCCAACATTTTTGCTTAGATGCACCGCATTGGAAGAAGACGAGGGTTTTTGGGCCGCACAGAATATACCTAACTACCAATAACCATGAAAAAAAGGGACGGTCGAAGCTATACAGTTAACACATTTAAGTAATTTAGAACTTATTATCTAAAGAGCCTTTATTCTAAAAAAAAAATAAGACGGAATTAATTCTAGATTTTGTACATGAGATATCATGACTTTGATAATTTTTTTTTTTTTTACACAAACGGAATGTTAAGTTTTCCGACCATGTGATAAATGCTCATTTCTTGGGCCGCTCTGATAGTTCGCCTTTGGGCTGTATACGGACCTCGGGCAGTGGGTTGAACACTTCTGGAATAGACCATCGTGGAGAGCCGCATCAAATAAGTCTTCGGACGAAAACAAGAAACTGTCTTAGAATACGGGCAAATTGCTTGGAGGGCAGAGAATTTGTCAGTACTGCATATGAAGGCGTTAAAGGTTAAATGCGTGGTTACACCGGGGTTGAAAAATACTGCAATAAATAAAAAATTATTCGGAAGTTGCTACTGGCCAGTTTAGGCTTTGAACGCCATTTTCAAGCGATACCGAGATGCCGCCGTATGCATCACTTGTCATCTCGGGAAACGGTTGATGTATTAGGCTGCTCCCAGGCATCAGTTGAAAAATCTCTCGCACATAGTCAACATTAATTGCGCAGTACTGAATACTGCGCAATAATATTGACGGTGAGAGCGGTACTGACGATTTGAGCCGTATGTTGAAGGAGGCTGTAGAGCGTTAAAAATATTGACGCTCACACAAATACAAAATGCGTTTTAAGTACAGGAAAATAAGACCGCAACTGTGTCTTCGTTCGTTTCAGAGGGTAACACCACTAACTACCGATCGTACATAATAATCTTACTCTTTTCATATTTGTAGCTCACTTGGAGATTAATGAAAAGCTAAATCCGACGAGTGTATGAACAGTATCTGTTCTATGTACATAAGCTGTAACAAAGTTCTGGAATGATTCTTCGTTCATCCTTAAAAAAATTCGGTTAGTCATCTGGTTCTGCTGCAAGTTCTCGTAGCATATTAGTATCGCCGTGTAAAGTGTGCCTTCCAAGCCACTTTTTCTTTCATCTCCGCTTCCAATTGCTTTTATTTTTCCAGCATGTAGCAATTGTAGTCGGAATACATGGAAGTTCCACATTATCGAGCGACGATCTACTGACAAAGAAAGTAAGGTTCTATCCGACGCGTCCCGGGCATAAATATTTTGCAACAATATTGTGCCTTTTTTGGCCTCGGACTCCGCGCAGTGTATCGGAAACCTGCAGGATTGTCCATAAATCTGTAAGAGTACGAGGAAGTGGAGAGCTCTCCTGAACAGCACACTGCAAGGCATCCCACATATGCTCAATAATGTTCATGTCTGGAGAGTTTGGTTGCCAGAGGAAGTGTTTAAATTCAGAATAATGTTCCTGGAGCCACCCTGTAGCAATTCTGGACGTGTGGAGTGTCGCATTGTCCTGATGGAATTGGCCAAGCCGTCGGAATACACAATGGAGAATTGATGCAGGTGATCAGACAGGATGCTTACGTACGGGTCACCTGCAAGAGTCGTATACAGACGAGTCAGGGTCACATACGAGGTGCATTAAAGTTCTAAGGCCTCCGATTTTTTTTCTCCGGACTGGAAAGAGATAGAAACATGCGCATTGTTTTAAAATGAGGCCGTGTTCATTTTCAATACGTCCCAGAGATGGCAGCACCGTACGGCAGATGGAATTTTACCGCCAGCGGCGAGAATGAGAACTGTTTTAAATACTTAAAATGGCGACGTTTTCCTTACTTGAACAGCGTGCAATCATTCGTTTTCTGAATTTGCGTGGTGTGAAACCAATTGAAATTCATCGACAGTTGAAGGAGACATGTGGTGATGGAGTTAGGGATGTGTCGAAAGTGCGTTCGTGGGTGCGATAGTTTAATGAAGGCAGAACATCGTGTGACAACAAACCGAAACAACCTCGGGCTCGCACAAGCCGGTTTGACGACATTATCGAGAAAGTGGAGAGAATTGTTTTGGGGGATCGCCGAATGACTGTTGAACAGATCGCCTCCAGAGTTGGCATTTCTGTGGGTTCTGTGCACACAATCCTGCATGACGACCTGAAAATGCGAAAAGTGTCATCCAGGTGGGTGCCACGAATGCTGACGGACGACCACATGGCTGCCTGTGTGGCATGTTGCCAAGCAATGTTGACGCGCAACGACAACATGAATGGGACTTTCTTTTCGTCGGTTGTGACAATGGATGAGACGTGGATGCCATTTTTCAATCCAGAAACAAAGCGTCAGTCAGCTCAATGGAAGCACACAGATTCACCGCCACCAAAAAAATTTCGGGTAACCGCCAGTGCTGAAAAAATGATGGTGTCCATTTTCCGGGACAGCGAGGGCGTAATCCTTACCCACTGCGTTCCAAAGGGCACTACGGTAACAGGTGCATCCTACGAAAATGTTTTGAAGAACAAATTCCTTCCTGCACTGCAACAAAAACGTCCGGGAAGGGCTGCGCGTGTGCTGGTTCACCAAGACAACGCACCCGCACATCGAGCTAACGTTACGCAACAGTTTCTTCGTGATAACAACTTTGAAGTGATTCCTCATGCTCCCTACTCACCTGACCTATCTCCTAGTGACTTTTGGCTTTTTCCAACAATGAAAGACACTCTCCGTGGCCGCACGTTCACCAGCCGTGCTGCTATTGCCTCAGCGATTTTCCGGTGGTCGAAACAGACTCTTAAAGAAGCCTTCGCCGCTGCCATGGAATCATGGCGTCAGCGTTGTGAAAAATGTGTACGTCTGCAGGGCGATTACGTCGAGAAGGAACGCCAGTTTAATCGATTTCGGGTGAGTAGTTAATTAGAAAAAAATCGGAGGCCTTAGAACTTGAATGCACCTCGTATCACTCCAATTGCGCACGGCCCACACCATTGCAGAGCCTCACCCAGCTTGAACAGCCCTTGCTGACATGTAGGGTCCATGGATTAATGAGGTTGTCTCCATAATCGTACACGTCCATCCGCTCGATACAATTTGAAACGAGACTCGGCCGACCAGGCAAACAGTCCAACATCGGTGTTGACGGGCCTAGGCGAGGCGTAAAGCTTTGTGTCAGTCATCAACGGTACACGACTGGGCCTTCCGCTCCGAAAGCCCATATCGATGATGTTTCTTTGAATGGTTGGCACGCTGATACTTGTTGATTGCCCAGCATTGAAATCTGCAGCAATTTTCGGGAGGGTTGAACTTCTGTCACGTTCAAAGATTCTCTTCAGGCGTCGTTGGTCTCGTTCTTGCAGGATCCGCCGGTCGTACGGGAAAATCCCAACTTCATCGCTACGTCGGAGATGCTGTGTCCCATCGCTCTTGCGCCGACTATAACACTATGTTGTAACTCACTAGCAGCAGTATCCGATCTAATAACTGCGCCAGACACTCGTTGTCTTATACAGGCGTTGCTGACCGCAGCGCCGTATTCTGCCTGTTTACATATCCTCAGTATTTGAATACGCATGCCTATACCACTTTCTTTGGCGGTTCATTGTATTTATATACCTCCGGTCGATTACGAAATGGAAAAAGTACAGCATTTAGCTACGTTTTTCATCTACTTGCCTCTATAGTCGCCGCTCCGACTTAGACATGTTTCCTAGTGTGGTATCATTTTGCCGATATCCTCGTCGGAGGAGGCAAATTTCTTGTTTTTTCCGCAAATTGCCTAGGCTGGGTCTGCAACTCGTTGTCTGAGCCAAAATGCTGTTCTTCTTAGTGTGAGTGAAGAAATGAAAATCAGAGGGAGCCATGTGCGGCATGTGTGGTTGTTGATCAAATACCTCACATCGAAAACGCTGCAGTAGCGTTTTTGTTGCCTTTGCAGTGTGCGGCCTAGAATTTTCACGAACAGGGAAAGGCGTGAAAGTTAATTTATGTGGGCTGTATGAAATTAGTTGAAACTTCTCACCATGCACTTAACATTTGGCGGCACACACTATTTTCTAAGCATGTTTACGTGCTGATAGTACACTCAGAACTGAAAAGTGCGACGTGTCACGGTATACGGGCGTACAAGAGATACTGCGCAACACATTTGCACTGTCGTTTTAATTTCGCGGCCGATCAGAGGTTGCAAAATTATATATACACACCCCTCGTAGAAAGGAAGCGTGGTGGTGCTCTCGCTGCTGTTCCAGAAGGCAGTACGCCGTACGGTATCCCTGCCGCTGCCGGCCCGCTTTGCTTCGGTTCGGAGCTCCGCCGTTACTTGGGCACGCCACACGCCAGCCACACACCATATGTCTGCTCACTCCGCTACTCCCAGGTCACCGCTCCGATAACCTCCCACGCTCTCCCTCAGAGCTTCCTCGTGCTTCCCCTCACATCAATTTATGTTCCCTGTACTCTCCTACTTGTTACACACAAGTGGTGGCTGTAGAACTGGGATGATTCTCCTTTTATCTGGTGTATTCGATACCGTACAGTGGGGGTTGTAGAGCTGTAATTAACTCGAAGGTTGCTCTCAACACAACAAGGCGTTTTCAAATTAACAAACATTCCCAGAGGTGGAAGAAGTGATAAGGAACAGATACAAAACCTAGGACTGGCCGGGGTTCAAACCCAAGACTCATTGATAAGTACCACATGGTACGCCTCCTTAGCGAAGCGGTAGCGTTACCGCGTACCACGCAGGGGGGCCGGGTTCGATTCTAGGCAGGAGACTGGGTGTTGTGTGTCCGTCATCATTTTCATTATCATAGACTCGCAAGTCGCCGATGTGGCGTCACCTAAAAAGGATTTGCAATACGGCGGTCTAACTCCCCGAATGGGGCCTCCCTGCCAACAACGCCCTGCGATCTTTTTTAGTACCACATGGGTAGCAGTCGACACAGCACACGCCATCTCCCATCTGCAACGCACGAAGAAATTACAATTTTTGATTTATCTAAGGGACCGATACGAAAAAAAAGAAAAATACGAAGACGCACTGAAACCTGTAAGTGCTTCTTTATCATTGCATTATACACAACTTAAAAAAAAAAACAGAAATTTAGCAAGTAGGCTGTCTAAAAAATGTTTAACAACAAAACAAACCGACAGCTACATACGGACGGAGCATCACAGTGCGTCAATAGCTGGGTATAAAGCTGCAGTACCCCTACAAACGAGACTTGTATCGAGAGTCCAAATGCAGTCGATATCCCAGGATCACCCGCCAATATGAACCTTCAGCTGCGAAGACAAAAATCCAAGAAATTGCATATTAAAAGTCTTCTCGTAAATGCTTTTGGTGTCATGTCAAATCATTCCCAAACTAGATTGTGACATGAACTGTGTAAGTTCAAGATAACAATTCTTAAAAAAGAAGAAGAAAATACCGTCAGTCAGTTCTAAGGCTTTTAACTGACGTTCATCGCTTTTCACCTCTGGCTACGTTTGTTAGTTCGAGAAATTCTGTGTTGCACCGTGAGTCAGAGTCGACATTAAACAGTAGACCATCGCTATAAATGGCTGATTAAGTCAGTTCAAAGGTCGAAGGAAGACAAGGGCGCAACCACTTCCAAATGGACAGTGCCAAGTAAAACACTGTGGTGGTCAAAACAACCTCAGGCTGATGACAGCTTCACGTTACAGCAGGCGTGTTTGATAACCCTACCTCTGACAGCCATATACTTACCAAACTCATTCTGCGCCACATTGCTTGGACTAACAGTTACATTAATGAAGAAACATTAGTTTTATCTTAAAACTAGCATACTTCAATTCAACGACGATTAATTAAGCAACAACAAATAAGTTACTTTTGTCATGTGCTTTTGAATACTCACTTTTTCTGTGATCTGTTTGAAATCAGGTCGATAGCTGCTAAGTGCAGTTTACACAAGGTAAATTAAATGTTCAGTAACTGGCATAGAACGAAATTTCGATTTACAGCTTTGAGTAGTCCCCATAACTGAGGTCTTCTGGTAAGTCTTTTGTAAGGGAGAATTTTTCTTCTGGAATCATCTTCGAACATTCGATATTTGAACAAGAAGCTCGTTTTGGTCGTTGTTATTTTGTCGTCCTGATGTTAGAGTTGCTCAGAGTACAGATGCTGAATACCGTCAAGATGAAACGGGACAACTATCTCCCAAAACATCACTAAGAAATGGACTATCCAGAAATTATGAAAATTTGTGTCTTCAGATAACTAATTCTGCTATATATTTCTTTAACGGGCTCAGTCAGTTTACATACATCACCTTCTATTTCCAACTGAACTTCAGACATTTCAAACGCACAGACGTTTTAATGTTAATGTGTTCCCGACATTTAATTTGTTGTGAGAGCTGCCATGCGTAAGTTTCCCCACTCCCTTGTAATATGTTTAGCGTTTGTAAATGGTGAACATCATCTATAATAAAACCTGTCGCTAATAATTGCCTTGGGCCATCTAGTTCAGCGAAAGATTTTCCTTTTTCTACCAAAACTTCCTTGGATCCATAAAGTGCAAAAATGTGCCTAGAAGGTTGTCTACCGATAGCCGGCTCAGTAAACAACCAAGATACACCAGGAAGCTCGTCAGTGTGCATTTCTTTACGATCTTTCGGTCTGCTTCGGCATTTGAGAGGATGTAGATAACAACTTTCAGAAGTACCTGCAGAACACGCAAGTCTTGACAACGTCTTGTACCGCGTGTAAAGGCGGCAAAGTTGCTTGCGTACCGAGCTGACAATTTAAGATCGAGGCAAGGATAGCATCGGCTTGCCATCCACGTTATGCCATGTACAAGATCTGTTCCTTTTTTCCTGTTGTTCATCCCATCTACTATGGTTTTCTTTTTTCTTCAAGATTTGGCAAATTTTATTTTGTTATTTAACCCTGTGGCGGGATGCCTTTCCTGATGCCACAGTCGTCAAGGTTACATAAGGGAAAGACGCCTTCTGCGGCATCCGTCTGCGTATGGTGTAAACTTTGTTCTCCGTGTTATAGTATTTAAATTGTTGTGTATCCTAGCCGCTGATGAGACAGTGAGTGACTGTGTCATATAGGATAAAACACCTAATTACAGCATTGATTTTAGTTGAATGTGAGAAGAAAACGAGAACAGAAGGCGTGTTGCAGCTCACATTGCTAGGACGAGGAGAGAGTTTGTCGGCCTGGCAACGAAGACTTTTTTTGTAATAAATTCGTCCCTTTTCGACGTTGGCACATATTAGGTCGACATGACATGACCCATCTATGGCTGCCGTAATATTTTCGTTGAAACTTTTTCTTCTCATTGAACCTTTTTCTTTTGAATGGGAACTTTTATATTTGCAACTGGAGCTTTTTCAGTCACATCATTCTAACATTCTGCGTGGTGTCTGTTCTATATCGTGTCTCCCTACCACTTTCGCGCAACGACGCTCTGAGCGTGTTTTTTAGGGAATTGACTAGTTTGAACCTGGGACCTGTTGCTGGTAAGGAGACGCCAGACCACACATGACATGTAGAATTCAGAAGAGTTCAGTGACACTAGCGATGATATAACCAAATACTTAATTATGTCAGCGTCAGATCCACTGCACTCCCTGTAAAAGAATCTTAATACTAACTAAATTTAGTGGAAGGGGTTCAAGGCTTTCCTATTTTTAGTTAGCTGGTAAAATAACGTCGAAAAAGCAGTTAAGTTTACCATTGGAAAATTTATTCTACTCACAAAACATTATTTATAAATTGCACTATTGACAAAAGGAAATGTTTTAATACAGCATGGTAAAAACCAACTGCGTTCAACAAAAATGTGAACGAATATTCCCTGAGTGGGTTTCCAAGTTCTACAATGGATCGAAGGATGACCTATGCCATATCACATTTATAATCTAGGTTTAAATTAAGTTTCACAAGAGAGAAAACTATCAAAATGGTCTACAGTGACCCTCCATTATCTTTAATTACTTATCTAACTTGTCGTAAATTACGGTGGCTGATGTGGCTTCTCAATAACTATATAACAGAAAAATCATCGCGTTTCAGATTTTTACTTCAAGTGGCAAATGTGAACACCATGAGCTTTAATTGACGATCGACACTAGTATTACGCAAAAGGGGGTGTAACAGATGAGACTTCTGCAGTTCTGAGTGAAGCTTTACGCGCTGTTATGCGGCATCGCGTGCGTTCATTACCTTGTCGATGTTCGTCAGGGGGGCGGCGTAAGCACAGCTCCGCTCACCTCGCCGTCTCTGAAGCAACTCTCTCTTAACTTCTCCTTGCTACAATATACCGAAGTTGGTTTAAAAAAAAACTATCTAGCTGTGTTTTCATCTGACCAATCAGGGCCTCAATGTTAACCTTAAGCTCCGCCTACAAAAATTCTGTCTATCCAATGAGAAACGTTATACTTTTCGTGGTGGGGCAATGTTTTTAAAGTTTGCAACGTAACAGAGACGCGAAAAAGTCTCACGCTAAAACTTGCAGCTGGTGTGGTCCTTTTAGCGTTATCGTAAGATATATACTGTTCTTCTGGAGGGCTCTAACTTTTAACATGGGCTGGGGTGTGGTCCTGACGTAACAGAGACGCGAAAAAGTCTCACGCTAAAACTTGCGGCTGGGGTGTGGTCCTAGCGGTTAGCTGGCGACGTGGGTGTCCGTCCCTTATCTTAGGGCCTTCCAGCTTAACACGGTTCTGCTCTCGGCTTCTGTTCTCGTTTCTCCCCTCGGAACTGCGTCTGTCTCACGGTGGGAAGGTGTGACGTGCATTTAGGCATTCTTCTGTTAGTCTGTGGTATTCCACTTGCTCACTCGTTACTCGTATTACTTTGGTTAATTTAATGTCACGATTTATTCGGAGCTATGTGACATACTACTGGATTTGCTTATCATGTCAGGGTTTTCATGGAAGGTGTCGGATTTGCCTGACATCTTACATCATATCTAATGATATGAGCAAAGAAGGAAGTCGAGAAGATAGGAGTTCCATGAATCCATACGAACTTATTCCTCATTTTTCCGATTTAAATCCCTCTGTTTACATGTAACTTGCCTTACTTAAAACACTTTTGAAATCAAGGCCATTTCTCGCTTAGTTTGATTCAGTTGTTCCATAAGACAACGCAATGTTCAGTAATTTTTCTATTAGACTTAAGTCAACAATAAGGATTCCTTTTACATCTTATGAGCGGTTCTAGGCGCTTCAGGCTGGAACCGAGCGACCGCTATGGTCGCAGGTTCGAATTCTGCCTCGGCCATGGATGTGTGTGATGTCTAGGCACCGAGAATGTTGAAATAAACACCCTGGTTCATGTTCGCTGTAACCTTAATCAGTCGCCCCAAGTCTGTGGTACGGAAAGCACGCCCAAAACATCACATAGCTATCTCCGAACTCTACACACTGCGGGTTAAACGTCTCTACGGGACCGTGGATGCGCTTGGCGCCTTTCATCCTTTGGAAAGAGGCAAAATCGCTACTTGGTGGATCAGAATACTCGCCTCTAGCGAGCTGATATCCAGTTTCCATATTGTCTGACTCACTGAAGACGTGGAACTTAATGTTCCGCTGTGAGGAATGGCCTACGGGCCTCAAATATCCATTACATGCAGCTTCCTCCGCAGCGTTCGCTCGGAAACTTGTAACAGTGTGCTTGTATTCAGTGACAGGAGCAGCTCTTGTCTCCAATCGCTGTCGATTAGGATCGTTTTGCGGCCACTGTTCTTACGACGTGTTACATGGCTGCGAGCTGTGAATCAGTCCTGGTTCACAAGTTGGCCAGTTTGCGTTGATTCATCAACAAAACGGACAACTTCGTTCAAATTGTGTCCGCCCCGATAGCTGACTGGTCAGCGTGACGGACTGCCGTCTTAAGGGGACCCGGGTTCGATTCACGGCTGGGTCAGGGATTTTCTCCGCTCAGGGACTGGGTGCTGTCTTGACTCCATCATCATTTCAACCCCATCCGGCGCGCAGGTCGCCCAATGTGGCGTCAAATGTAATAAGACCTGCACCAAGGCGGCCGGACCTGCCCCGTAAGGGGGCCTCCCGGCCGATGACGCCAAACGCTCATTACCATTTCCATTCAAAGTGTGGTCATCGGCACCTCTACATACATACCTTTCCGCCATTCTGTCACATCTCTACGTCGTCGCGTCGTACTGTCGTGATATATGAGAGAGAGGGCAGCAGGGCAGAAAAAAATCTTATTGATCAAATCTGCTGTCAGGTCTCTGCACCAACAGATGTGCAATATTGATTGGCTCAGAGGTTACATGTAACTCCAAAAGACACTTTAAACAGAGTTTTTCCTTCATGTAAAAATATACTCAGACTCGTGGAAAAAAAACACTGTTAATAATATTCTGTGTGGACTTCCTCTCACTTCGTAGCTTGTAGAAGATGGAGTACATGTTTTGATAAAAATAATCTTCGTAACATCAATAAATTAGTCTATTACTCTCCGATAGTATTTAACCTCACATCAGCATCATCGACTTACGCTCAACAGTAACTTTTCTTGACATGTCTGTCTGGCACAGCCTCAACAGCAACAGCTCGCTGGGATGTCAGAATGATACATACATAACAATGAACATAATTCCAACTAATCAGAGCTTTCGTAAAGTCTGTGGGCGCCTCTCGGAGCAGCGACGCAGACATCGGTGGTCAGATACGCTCGGCCCTGCTCGCGCGAGCGGTGCGGCGCGCGGTGTCCGCGTTATCCATCTACAGGAAATATACAAATAACACCCGCTCTTCCGGTAACATATAGGCCTACATAAAACAAACACAATATGCATGCAACTAACTCCACCAACGATTTAACTAAATAGAAAATGAATCATCCATTCAGTCGCGTACCATAACCCAATGTCCGTGCTATTTTGGGACACTACGTTATGTGCCTGTATATTTTTGAGCTCTGCATTAAATTAAGTTTTGCTGCTGATTTAATTCAAAAATGTAAGTTTTCATTTCTGGAGTTTTCTAGACACTCTCCACAGTTGACAGAACACTGAACCGATTCTCATAGGCGATTCTGCTAATAAGCAAATTCTGAAGAAGTGTCGTGGGACGGAAGGATTTGAGCAGTTGGGAGTTTGAAAAATTGCGCTTCGTGTACACATCACAAAAGCAGTGAAGGATGACACGTCGTTTGCTCCATTTTACGATGAGATTCCGGACTTCGAACTTAATGCAAAAGATCGATTTTTAATTAGTTACTTTCCAGAAAGCGACAGGGGATCTCACGTCGATTCCGTATTTCTAGATTTCCGGAAAGCTTTTGACACCGTTCCTCACAAGTGACTTCTAATCAAGCTGCGGGCCTATGGGGTATCGTCTCAGTTGTGCGACTGGATTCGTGATTTCCTGTCAGGAAGGTCGTAGTTCGTAGTAATAGACGGCAAATCATCGAGTAAAACTGAAGTGATATCAGTTGTTGCCCAGGGAAGCGTCCTGGCACCTCTGCTGTTCCTGATCTATATAAATGACCTGAGCGACAATCTGAGCAGTTCTTTGGTTGTTCGCAGATGATGCTGTAATTTACCGTCTAGTAAGGTCATCCGAAGACCAGTATCAGTTGCAAAGCGATTTAGAAAAGATTGCTGTATGATGTGGCATGTGGCAGTTGACGCTAAATAACGAAAAGTGTGAGGTGATCCACATGAGTTCCAAAACAAATCCGTTGGAATTAGATTACTCTATAAATAGTACAATTCTCAAGGCTGTCAATTCAACTAAGTACCTGGGTGTTAAAATTACGAACAACTTCAGTTGGAAAGAGCACATAGATAATATTGTGGGGAAGGCGAGCCAAAGGTTGCGTTTATTGGCAGGTCACTTAGAAGATGCAACAAGTCCACTAAAGAGACAGCTTACACTACACTCGTTCGTCCTCTGTTAGAATATTGCTGCGCCGTGTGGGATCCTTACCAGGTGGGATTGACGGAGGACATCGAAAGGGTGCAAAAAAGGGCAGCTCGTTTTGTATTATCACGTAATAGGGGAGAGAGTGTGGCAGATATGATACGCGAGTTGGGATGGAAGTCATTAAAGCAAAGACGTTTTTCGTCGCGGCGAGAACTATTTACGAAATTTCAGTCACCAACTTTCTCTTCCGAATGCCCAACCTACATAGGTAGGAATGATCATCAAAATAAAATAGGAGAAATCAGAGCTCGAACAGAAAGGTTTAGGTGTTCGTTTTTCCCGCGCGCTGTTCGGGAGTGGAATGGTAGAGAGATAGTATGATTGTGGTTCGATGAACCCTCTGCCAAGCACTTAAATGTGAATTACAGAGTAATCATGTAGACTTGTTGTTGTTGTTGTTGTGGTCTTCAGTCCTGAGACTGGTTTGATGCAGCTCTCCATGCTACTCTATCCTGTGCAAGCTTCTTCATCTCCCAGTACCTACTGCAACCTACATCCTTCAGAATCTGCTTAGTGTATTCATCTCTTGGTCTCCCCCTACGATTTTTACCCTCCACGCTGCCCTCCAATACTAAATTGGTGATCCCTTGATGCCTCAGAACATGTCCTACCAACCGATCCCTTCTTTTGGTCAAGTTGTGCCACAAACTTCTCTTCTCCCCAATCCTATTCAATACTTCCTCATTAGTTATGTGATCTACCCATCTAATCTTCAGCATTCTTCTGTAGCACCACATTTCGAAAGCTTCTATTCTCTTCTTGTCCAAACTATTTACCGTCAATGTTTCACTTCCATACATGGCTACAATCCATACAAATACTTTCAGAAATGACTTCCTGACACTTAAATCTATACTCGATGTTAACAAATTTCTCTTCTTCAGAAACGCTTTCCTTGCCATTGCCAGTCTACATTTTATATCTTCTCTACTTCGACCATCATCAGTTATTTTGCTCCCCAAATAGCAAAACTCCTTTACTACTTCAAGTGTCTCTTTTCCTATCTAATTCCTTCAGCATCACCCGACTTAATTCGAATACATTCCATTATCCTCGTTTTGCTCTTGTTCATGTTCATCTTATATCCTCCCTTCAAGATACCATCCATTCCATTCAACTGTTCTTCCAAGTCCTTTGCTGTCTCTGACAGAATTACAATGTCATCGGCAAACCTCAAAGTTTTTATTTCTTCTCCATGGATTTTAATACCTACTCCGAAATTTTCTTTTGTTTCCTTTACTGCTTGCTCAATATACAGATTGAACAACATCGGGGAGAGGCTACAACCCTGTCTCACTCCCTTCCCCACCGCTGCTTCCCTTTCACGTCCATCGACTCTTATAACAGCCATCTGGTTTCTGTACAAATTGTAAATAGCCTTTCGCTCCCTGTATTTTACCCCTGCCACCTTTAGAATTTGTAAGAGAGTATTCCAGTCAACATTGTCAAAAGCTTTCTCTAAATCTACAAATGCTAGAAACGTAGGTTTGCCTTTCCTTAATCTTTCTTCTAAGATAAGTCGTAAGGTCAGTATTGCCTCACGTGTTCCAGTATTTCTACGGAATCCAAACTGATCTTCTCCGAGGTTGGCTTCTACTAGTTTTTCCATTCGTCTGTAAAGAATTCGTGTTAGTATTTTGCAGCTGTGGCTTATTAAACTGATAGTTCGGTAATTTTCACATCTGTCAACACCTGCTTTCTTTGGGATTGGAATTATTATATTCTTCTTGAAGTCTGAGGGTATTTCACCTGTCTCATACATCTTGCTGACCAGATGGTAGAGTTTTGTCAGGACTGGCTCTCCCAAGGCCGTTAGTAGTTCCAATGGAATGTTGTCTACTCCGGGGGCCTTGTTTCGACTCAGGTCTTTCAGTGCTCTGTCAAACTCTTCACGCAGTATCGTATCTCCCATTTCATCTTCATCTACATCCTCTTCCATTTCCATAATATTGTCCTCAAGTACATCGCCCTTGTATAGAGCCTCTATATACTCCTTCCACCTTTCTGCTTTCCCTTCTTTGCTTAGAACTGGGTTTCCATCTGAGCTCTTGATGTTCATACAAGTGGTTCTCTTATCTCCAAAGGTCTCTTTAATTTTCCTGTAGGCAGTATCTATCTTACCCCTAGTGAGATAAGCCTCTACATCCTTACATTTGTCCTCTAGCCATCTCTGCTTAGCTATTTTGCACTTCCTGTCGATCTCATTTTTGAGACGTTTGTATTCCTTTTTGCCTGCTTCATTTACTGCATTTTTATATTTTCTCCTTTCATCAATTAAATTCAATATTTCTTCAGTTACCCAAGGATTTCTACTAGCCCCCGTCTTTTTACCTACTTGATCCTCTGCTGCCTTCACTACTTCATCCCTCAAAGCTACCCATTCCTCTTCTACTGTATTTCTTTCCCCCATTCGTGTCAATTGTTCCCTTATGCTCTCCCTGAAACTCTGTACAACCTCTGGTTCTTTCAGTTTATCCAGGTCCCATCTCCTTAAATTCCCACCTTTTTGCAGTTTCTTCAGTTTTAATCCAGAGGTCATAACCAATAGATTGTGGTCAGAGTCCACATCTACCCCTGGAAATGTCTTACAATTTAAAACCTGGTTCCTAAATCTGTCTTACCATTATATAATCTATCTGATACCTTTTAGTATCTCCAGGGTCCTTCCATGTATACAACCTTCTATCATGATTCTTAAACCAAGTGCTACCTATGATTAAGTTGTGCTCTGTGCAGAATTCTACCAGGCGGATCCTCTTTCATTTCTTAGCCCCAATCCATATTCACCTACTACGTTTCCTTCTCTCCCTTTTCCTACACTCGCATTCCAGTCACCCATGACTATTAAATTTTCGTCTCTCTTCACAATCTGAATAATTTCTTTTATTTCATCATAAATTTCTTCAATTTCTTAGTCATCTGCAGAGCTAGTTGGCATATAAACTTGTACTACTGTAGTAGGTGTGGGCTTCGTATCTATCTTGGCCACAATAATGCGTTCACTATGCTGTTTGTAGTAGCTTACCCGCATTCCTATTTTCCTATTCATTATTAAACCTACTCCTGCATTACCCCTATTTGACTTTGTGTTTATAACCCTGTAGTCACCTGACCAGAAGTCTTGTTCCTCCTGCCACCGAACTTCACTAATTCCCACTATATCTAACTTTAATCTGTCCATTTCCCTTTTTAAATTTTCTAATCTACCTGCCCGATTAAGGGATCTGACATTCCATGCTCCGATCCGTAGAACGCCAGTTTTCTTTCTCCTGATAACGACATCCTCTTGAGTAGTCCCCGCCCGGAGATCCGAATGGGGGACTATTTTACCTCCGGAATATTTTACCCAAGAGGACGCCATCATCATTTAATCATACAGTAAAGCTGCATGCCCTCGGGAAAAATTACGGCCGTAGTTTCCCCTTGCTTTCAGCCGTTCGCAGTACCAGCACAGCAAGGCCGTTTTGGTTATTGTTACAAGGCCAGATCAGTCAATCATCCAGACTGTTGCCCTTGCAACTACTGAAAAGGCTGCTGCCCCTCTTCAGGAACCACACGTTTGTCTGGCCTCTCAACAGATTCCCCTCCGTTGTGGTTGTACCTACGGTACGGCTATCTGTATCGCTGAGGCACGCAAGCCTCCCCACCAGCGGCAAGGTCCATGGTTCATGGGGGGGGGGGGGGACATGTAGACTTAGATGAAATAAAAACCAACTTATCGTTCCGCGATATTGTTGCTCACGTTGGTCGAGATTCCACTACTTTCATATGAATATCGAATAGATGGGTTCAGTACGGCCATACTCAATGCTATGTAACATCTCAACTGATCCACATGATTAGCACCCGAGAGGACGGATAGACAGTGTCTGATCAGAAGTACGCGTACACCCTTATGTAAAGCGGAAATGTCCACCTGATGTCAGGAGAGGTGAATCCGCCGTTATAAAAAGAGGTAAGGGAGGAATCTGTCGTCAGTTGAGAACCAGTAACAGAAGAATGGGTTGGTCAGGAGATCTCAATAACTTGGAACGTGGACTAGTCACTGGATTTCGCCTGAGTAAGAAATCCATCAGGGACATTTCAACCCTTCTCAAGCTACCCAGTTCTACTGCTCTTGAAGTAATTGTGAAGTGGAAACGCGAGGGAACAACAGCTAAACCAAGACAGGCGAACCTCATGTACTAGCGGACAGGGACAGTCGAACATCTTGATCTGCTTATGCTTGTTTTGATGAAAAGATTGCCTCCAGTACCACGAAACTAAATTTGACTGTGAAACGTCCCCTTAGAACTATTTATACAAAACTGTGCTTGAACTGACACACAATGTTTTTAGCGCAACGCAATCTGACTATTAAAGATCCCTGCAAAACAATGGCCCTGACTAACTTTAACCTATACCTTTCACAAATCACTTACCTCACAAAAATCTTCGTTACTGGAACTACTGCAATACGGCGAGCGCCACTACTGCCAGCTAAATAAAAGATTCAAACTACTGAAGGCACTAACTACTGATAGGGATAGTTAGCAAATGAAAGATATTAATAGAGAACAAACAATGTATTTACCTTAATATTCATAATTGACATCCAGTCTTACAAATTATCTAAACTCCACCATCTCTCTCCCCACATCCACCACTGCTGGCGGCTCACCTCCAACTGCGCAACGCTACGCGCTGTTCACATCCAGCTGCCCCTCTACAATGGCAGACAACAATGCAAACTAGCCACAGACTGCACACAGCACAGCCAGTGATTTTCATATAGAGCGCTACGTAACTTTGCCAATAAGAAAATATAAACAGCCTACTTACAACTGTGACTTTTAATGTCACGCTGATGTCGATGATAGACACAGTTCCTAGTAGAATGAAAGTTTGATGCTTTAATATCTGTTGCTACATAGACCTCTCCACAAAGTCTAATAAATATTGGACTGGCATTTCAGGATGTAAAACTCTCCATTTTGGTATGTGTAGATCAGTTGTGGCAATCGACCCGCCAGGGTAGCGGAGAGCGCTAATGCGCTGCTTCCAGGATTAGAGTAGGCGCGCTGGCCCCAAATCGAATCCGCCCGGCAGATTAACGACGAGGGCCGGTGTGCCAGCCAGCCTGGATGTGGTTTTTAGGCGGTTTTCCACATCCCATTAGGCGAATACCAGGCTGGTCCTCACGTTCCGCATCCGTCACATGAATCACAGACATCTGAACACATTCGCACTATTCCATGGATTGCACTAGATGCAAAGAGTTGGAGTACAGTATTTCCTTCCTGGGGGGGGTACGGGGTGGTGACAGGAAGAGCATCCGGCCAGCCCTTAAATTAACATGCCACATCTGATTAACCAGCAAACCCCGCAAGTTGGGATTAAAGCTTGGAAAGAGAGAGATCAATTGTGGCCATCATGTTTTCTATAAGCAAATTGACAAGACTGGTACTTTCCTAGTTCTTTTCTTCCTACAAGGAGCGTTCTGTAAGTATGAGGTGCATTCAGATTTCTCCGGACTGAAAAGAGATAGAAACATGCGCATTGTTTTAAAATGAGGCCGCGTTCATTGTCAATACGTCCCAGAGATGGCAGCACCGTACGGCAGATGGAATTTTACCGCCAGCGGCGAGAATGAGAACTGTTTTAAATACTTAAAATGGCGACTTTTCCTTACTTGAACAGCGTGCAATCATTCGTTTTCTGAATTTGTGTGATGTGAAATCAATTGAAATTCATCGACAGTTGAAGGAGACATGTGGTGATGGAGTTATGGATGTGTCGAAAGTGCGTTCGTGGGTGCGACAGTTTAATGAAGGCAGAACATCGTGTGACAACAAACCGAAACAACCTCGGGCTCGCACAAGCCGGTCTGACGACATGATCGAGAAAGTGGAGAGAATTGTTTTGGGGGATCGACGAATGACTGTTGAACAGATCGCCTCCAGAGTTAGCATTTCTGTTGGTTCTGTGCACACAATCCTGCATGACGACCTGAAAATGCGAAAAGTGTCATCCAGGTGGGTGCCACGAATGCTGATGGACGACCACATGGCTGCCCGTGTGGCATGTTGCCAAGCAATGTTGACGCGCAACGACAGCACGAATGGGACTTTCTTTTCGTCGGTTGTGACAATGGATGAGACGTTGATGCCATTTTTCAATCCAGAAACAAAGCGCCAGTCAGCTCAATGGAAGCACACAGATTCACTGCGACCAAAAAAATTTCGGGTAACCGCCAGTGCTGAAAAAATGGTGTCCATGTTCTGGGACAGCGAGGGCGTAATCCTTACCCATTGCGTTCTAAAGGGCACTACGGTAACAGGTGCATCCTACGAAAATGTTTTGAAGAACAAATTCCTTCGTGCACTGCAACAAAAATGTCCGGGAAGGGCTGCGCGTGTGCTGTTTCACCAAGACAACGCACCCGCACATCGAGCTAACTTTACGCAACAGTTTCTTCGTGATAACAACTTTGAAGTGATTCCTCATGCTCCCTACTCACCTGACCTGGCTCCTAGTGACTTTTGGCTTTTTCCAACAATGAAAGACACTCTCCGTGGCCGCACATTCACCAGCCGTGCTGCTATTGCCTCAGCGATTTTCCAGTGGTCAAAACAGACTCCTAAAGAAGCCTTCGCCGCTGCCATGGAATCATGGCGTCAGCGTTGTGAAAAATGTGTACGTCTGCAGGGCGATTACGTCGAGAAGTAACGCCAGTTTCATCGATTTCGGGTGAGTAGTTAATTAGAAAAAAAATCGGAGGCCTTAGAACTTGAATGCACCTCGTAATGCAACATTTTTTTTTCTGGGCGCAGGTTGGTTTTGTTCAGGATTTCAATACACCATATTATTCCCCACTCCTACTTCACTTATAATCCCTGTTCAATGTGACGCCCTTACTCCATCTTACTGGGAAGCCTTTATGCCCATATGGTCGACGTCTGACCCAGCGTCTCGCTGCATCACTAACTCCCGAATCATCCACGTCCTGTTTCCCGCAGAGTGCATCCTTCATTGAGCCAAAGAGATGTAATACGGAAGGTGCGAGATCCGAGCTGTAAGGTGGATGAGGGGGAACAGTCCAACAAAGGTTTGTGAGCTCCTGTTGTGTGCGCAGACTTGGGTGAGTCACTACCAACAAAGATGTCCAGTTGAGCAGCGAGGTGTTTGACAGTGATCCGCCGACCACCTCGAAAGAGCGTCTCCGGACGTCCCAACATTGCAGGAGTCACAGCTGCGTGCCGCCTACCGGCACAAGGGAGATCAGACAGGTTTGCGCGACCTTGTTGCCATGATTGCAAACGATTCGTCCAAAGACTCATTGCCATATCTCCGTAGACTTCTACAAGCGGCTATGAATATCTGCGATGCTCCGGATTTCCGCTAAAAGAAAATCAATGATAGTTCTGCTTGAAACGTACCTCCGTTACAGACGCCATTTTAATGGCTACGTCTAGCGCCACTACCAAACGGAAGTGCATGAAATTATAGGGGCTGAAGCACGAATATTCCACAATGCTGCACAACAAATACCGCATTTTCTCAACCAATAATGGCCGAGAAAAAAAATTTGTTAATTCTTGACTACCGGGCGTATCTTTGTTTCTTATCCGGTCATAATTTCAGGTTATATTAAAAAATGTGTCTGAAATCTTATGGGACTTAATTGCTAAGGTCATCAGTCCCTAAGCTTACACACTACTTAACCTAAATTATCATAAGGACACACACACACACACACACACACACACACACACACACACACACACACACACACACGCCCGAGGGAGGACGCGAACCTCCGCCGGGAACATCCATTATATTAGTTTTAAACAGCTGGTTTCAGCGAGTGTAGGATATATAAAGCACAGTTCAGAAAAAGTGCAGGGAACGAGCTGGGCGTTGCCTCACAGCTGCGCTAAGGATGAAAGTGAAGAAACGCGATACCCGGGGCAGGAAATCGGCTTCACGCGCCCTGGCCGTAGAAGTGACGCTGACGGGAAGCAGTGACTGGCGCATTCCGACCGCTGGAGAAAGGGACTGTCTGTTACTGCGTTTACGTGGGGCTCCCGAAACCGGCTAACAGTATATCTGTAGTGGGTATACTGTGTGAGGAAGATATTGTTCCTACATTCGTTTCATAAACTGTAACCGCCACAACATTGTCTCAAGCATTAATGCTAGAATTCGAAAAAAAGTAATTATTTGTTACTTGTGTAATCAATATTAAGGTTTTGCAAGAAAGCGATAATAGTAATGATTTTTTTTAAATGTTAAGCTTCGTGAGTAAAATACAACTGAACCCTTTTCTTTCTGACCCTCAGAAAATATTTTACCCCCAGACTGGCAACCACTGCTCTGCACGCTATCGAGTAGTTCGAAGAGTGGCTACCAAGTGACTCTTACGTCGCTCCTGTCTACGAAATATATGCAACAATGATACAAAAGGGGATATTTGTGTAAAAATAATGTCTCAAACTAAAATTGCAGTCATTTTGTTTGGAAAGATGTTCCTCGTAGAAAAACGATTCCAGCAACCGCAAATGTTCCTAATTTTTTTAAATATTTAAGCAACCATTTTCATTTGTGTCATCCGCAGGCAATGCGAAGAACAAATGGAGACATTCAAACATTGGTGCACATACAATGGGAACCATGTACGGAACTGGATACCACGGATTTCTATTCATTCGACGTGTGCTCTGCGCTGGCATACAACTACCGTCAGTTGTGGTGGGCTTTTGATAAAATTCAAATTGGTGTCAATTGTTGCCGGCTGGAGTGGCCGAGCGGTTCTAGGCGCTACAGTCCGGAACCGTGCGACCGCTACGGTCGCAGGTTCGAATCCTGCCTCGGGCATGGATGTGTGTGATGTGCTTAGGTTAGGTGGGTTTAAGTAGTTCTAAGTTCTAGGGGCTGATGACCTCAGCAGTTAAGTCCCATAGTGCTCAGAGCCATTTGAACCATTTTTTGTCTATTGTTCTTTGTTCTAATGGTAAGATCTAACACATTTATTCTGTCGCCTGCTTGGTGTTAAAATGTGAACTTCATACAGGGTGTTTCAAAAATGACCGGTATATTTGAAACGGCAATAAAAACTAAACGAGCAGCGATAGAAATACACCGTTTGTTGCAATATGCTTGGGACAACAGTACATTTTCAGGCAGACAAACTTTCGAAATTACAGTAGTTACAATTTTCAACAACAGATGGCGCTGCGGTCTGGGAAACTCTATAGTACGATATTTTCCACATATCCACCATGCGTAGCAATAATATGGCGTAGTCTCTGAATGAAATTACCCGAAACCTTTGACAACGTGTCTGGCGGAATGGCTTCACATGCAGATGAGATGTACTGCTTCAGCTGTTCAATTGTTTCTGGATTCTGGCGGTACACCTGGTCTTTCAAGTGTCCCCACAGAAAGAAGTCACAAGGGTTCATGTCTGGCGAATAGGGAGGCCAATCCACGCCGCTTCCTGTATGTTTCGGATAGCCCAAAGCAATCACACGATCATCGAAATATTCATTCAGGAAATTAAAGACGTCGGCCGTGCGATGTGGCCGGGCACCATCTTGCATAAACCACGAGGTGTTCGCAGTGTCGTCTAAGGCAGTTTGTACCGCCACAAATTCACGAAGAATGTCCAGATAGCGTGATGCAGTAATCGTTTCGGATCTGAAAAATGGGCCAATGATTCCTTTGGAAGAAATGGCGGCCCAGACCAGTACTTTTTGAGGATGCAAGGACGATGGAACTGCAACATGGGGCTTTTCGGTTCCCCATATGCGCCAGTTCTGTTTATTGACGAAGCCGTCCAGGTAAAAATAAGCTTCGTCAGTAAACCAAATGCTGCCCACATGCATATCGCCGTCATCAATCCTGTGCACTATATCGTTAGCGAATGTCTCTTGTGCAGCAATGGTAGCGGCGCTGAGGGGTTGCCGCGTTTGAATTTTGTAGGGATAGAGGTGTAAACTCTGGCACATGAGACGATACGTGAACGTTGGCGTCATTTGGACCGCAGCTGCAACACGGCGAACGGAAACCCGAGGCCGCTGTTGGATCACCTGCTGCACTAGCTGCGCGTTGCCCTCTGTGGTTGCCGTACGCGGTCGCCCTACCTTTCCAGCACGTTCATCCATCACGTTCCCAGTCCGTTGAAATTTTTCAAACAGATCCTTTATTGTATTGCTTTTCGGTCCTTTGGTTACATTAAACCTCCGTTGAAAACTTCGTCTTGTTGCAACAACACTGTGTTCTAGGCGGTGGAATTCCAACACCAGAAAAATCCTCTGTTCTAAGGAATAAACCATGTTGTCCACAAGCACACTTGCACGTTGTGAACAGCACACGCTTACAGCAGAAAGACGACGTACAGAATGGCGCACCCACAGACTGCGTTGTCTTCTATATCTTTCACATCACTTGCAGCGCCATCTGTTGTTGACAATTGTAACTATTGTAATTTCGAAAGTTTTTCCGCCTGAAAATGTACTGTTGTCCCAAGCATATTGCAACAAACGGTGTATTTCTATCGCTGCTCGTTTAGTTTTTATTGCCGTTTCAAATATACTGGTCATTTTTGAAACACCCTGTATTATCACAACACGTACTGCCATCCAAAGCTCTTCCAGTCACGCGAGATCTCATAAAATTGCAGCATTCGGGCATATGAGCGACAGAGCTATCAAAGTGCCACTCTCTGAAGATCAATACAAGCAAGAGATAAAATAATAAAACAAACAGCCATTGCAAATGCCTATAAAAACTCCCTAGTAGAAAACTTAGACCACTCAATAATGGAAAAACAGTCACATAAAAAAAACAGGAAATAAGATCTTCCACACAATCCTATTCTCAGGCAGTATTTATTGTCACACTGTCAGTGTCTTCAAACGAAAAGGCATAAGCATATCCATTACCACCGACAACAAAATTGGGCAAAAGTTGCCTCAAACAATAACACGAGATAACCATTTCACCATTCAGGTGTGCATAAAATTGAATGTTCGGACTGTGACCGTTTCTACAAGGTTCAGACACGAAACAAAACTACACGAGTGTCAGCATCCTTCGAATCCGGCCTAAAAGCAAAAAACGAGACATCCTAGAAACGCTCCAGATGTACAATCAGCAAAGAAACACCTGAGTCCATCTTAAATGACAAAATTTACAATAGTATCGTCTCTGTAGTTAATGGAGCTTAAATTATCAAATTTCCAATGAGTACAAAATTTAGGCTATATAAATTTGTCAAAAATATCTTCTGTTCCACTTGAAAAATTTACTCTAACGTATGTAGTCAACGCAACCAAAGATCGCCACAGTGCTTTAAAACTTACTGTGAACACACACACACGCGCGCGCGCGCGCACACACACACACACACACACACACACACACACACACACACACACACACACACACACACACACGCACGCACGCACGCGCGCGCGCACACACAAACAAACAAACAATCTCCACCTTCCCCTTCATATCTACCACAAATAATTAGTTATGTTACCATGACATTCTCCAAACAAACAGTGGAGCGACATCATTTACAAATATACCAACACACCAACATCATGTGCCCACTTTCAGCTTCAGATCACATCCACACATATATCAATTAATAGTACAAATAGTATATCCATGTACATATTTTAAAGTATAATGAATGTATTGCCCTCCATCAATCTCTCCTTTCAGCCTCTCTCCCTCCCTCCCTCCCTTTTGTATATTTATATTTTCTTTGATCTTTTCTAAATGAACAATAAATTGCCTAACTCAATAGATGACCCAAATAAAACAAAGTTTGTACCCGATGTCGCCTGATATTACATAACAGGTGTTTCTGTTTGTATTCTTAAGAGTATATCTTTCTGCATATATTTATCTCGGCACCAGCGTATTACTTCAGCATTTACTTGGTTATAACACGTAACAGATATAAGTTTAACAAACCCGCAGCTCTAGCACATCCAAACCTTAGCTCTCTTTCTCGCAATCCTTTCATCCTCTATCTCCGAATCCCAACGAAAATTGCTACTTATGTGTAACTGTAAAACTGTTGGCAACATAACTGGTCAACTTAAGGTTTGTAACATGTCACCTGACTACATAAATGAGTACAAAATTTAGGCTTTATAAATTTGACACAAAATATCTTCCGTTCCACTCGAAAATTTTACTCTAACGTATGTAGTAAACGCAACCAAAGATCGTCACAGTGCATCAGAACTGTGAAATAATAGTGTCGTTTTTCTACACGTTTTTTGTAGTTCGAAATAATAATTCTGTTTTTGCTACATGTTCTTTGCACCTAGTAGTTTCTAACAACAGCTTTGTTTAAAAAATGTAACAGTTTATATGTGATATGACGACAGAGAGAGAGGCCTATGACCACTGGAGTTATTCTGTTTTGGTTATTTTATTTTCACGTTTACGTTTATGTTTAGTTTTTAGTCAAAAACTACCCCAAAACCGTGTACTGAAATAGTGTTTTCCTTCTTCACTAGACAGTGTCACAAGTTACACCAAAGTCGTAACACAACACATAGGACCGATGTTGTCCATCAACTACAACTTTTGGTATGCGTGTAAACAGTATTCTGCAACTCCCTTTTTGAATATCTACCGAAAAGACCTACGGCTATTTTACGGAGTATAGTGCAAGAGCGCGGAATTAGCCCAGCGGTCTTAGGCGCTGCAGTCATGGACTGTGCGGCTGGTTTCGGCGGAGGATCGAGTCCTCCCTCGGGCATGGGTGTGTTTGTCCTTAAGATAATTTAGGTTAAGTAGTGTGTAAGCTTAGGGACTGATGACCTTAGCAGTTAAGTCCCATAAGATTTCACACACATTTGAACATTTTTGTTGACACTGGGATTCCTCCCCTTTCGATTCGGCGGTCCAAGCGCCTGGTTTCCTATGCCTTCACATCCGCTTTTCCCCTTTTCACCCTATCCTTTTCGTGGCTTCGGGCCATTGCCCAGCCGCTACTCACCCTCAGCTGGGTTTACCTGTTGGGCTCCGCTTTGATTATCTCTGCTGTGGCTCCCATCTCCCCTCCTTGTCCTCTTGCCCGCCCTTGGTTAGTTCCTTGGCCACAGGTTTGCATAGATCTCTCCTGAGGACTGAAGGCCTGCATCGCTCCAATGATCTGTCGTTTGTTCTGAACGCTCTTACAGGAGTTTCACGACGCCATTGTTTTTTTACACCAATGGCTCTACATCCGCTGATCATACGGAATATGCCTTCGCACCTTCTGTTGGCATGGAACACCATCTCTTACCTGTCATGTGTGAGGTGTTTACTGCAGAATTGATGGCCATCTATCAGGACCTCCCTCATCAAGTTTTGTTATGAAGAGATTCAAAGAATGGCCTTCAGGCTATTGTTTGGTGTTTTTCCCGTCACATCTTGGTCTCTACCATTCACGACATTCACGCTGTTCGTGGTGATGCTGCTTATTCGGTTGATTTCCTTTGGGTTCCTGGCGACGTAGGTTTCCCAGGTAATGAACTTGCTGATCATCTGTCTTGGGAGACGACCCATTCTCAATGACCCCTCAGAGGGTGGGTTTGCGGCCTTACATCATTTTTTTTTTTAGCATGCACCCTCAACATAAGCAAATAAACTGACGGAAAAAATCGCGACATCAAAAAATAATTAATGTACAGTTATAAAATATTGGGAATACATTTGTCTAGGTAACATACGTAAGTGATCATCATTGCAAGATCACAGGTTAATCTACGAACGAAATAGTCGTTGCAAATGTGAAATACTGGTACATTGTTACTGGTGGAACCGCCAGAATGTTGATGCAAGCATGCAAACATGTATGCATTGAGCTTTACAGGTGCCGGATGTCAGTTTGTGGGATGGAGTTGCATGCGTGTTGCATTTGGTCGGGCAACAAAGGGACGGTTAATGCTGTTTATGCATGACGCCGGAGTTATCGTCCAATGATGTTCCATATGTGCTCGAATGGAGACAAATCTGGTGATCACTCCGTACAGTATGTTAGGTCACAACAGCGGTTTGTGGCCGAGCGTTGGCCTGTTGGAAAACTCGTCCTGGAATATTGTTCAAGAGTGGCAGCGCAACACGTCGAGTCACCAGATTGACGTACAAATTTGCGAGTCGAGGTGTGTACGATAACTACGAGAACGCTCATGCTGTCGTACGAAATCGCAACCCACACCATAAATCCAGGTGTAGGTCCAGTGTGTCCACTGTCTAACAATCAGACATGTTGGTTGCAGGCCCTCTCCTGGCTCCTCCTAACAGGCACACGACGATCACTGGCAGCGAGGCTTTCATCAGTAAATGCAACAGACCTCCACGTTGCCCTCGAATGAGTTATCGCTTGACACCACTGAAATCTCAAATGCTGGTACTTTGGTGTCAGTGGTTACTCGCTGCAGGGCGTCTGGCTCGGAGCTGTCGTTGAAATAGCCGATTCGGAGCAGTTCGTTGTCACTGTGGTGCAGCTGCTGCTCCAATCGCTGCTGCAGATGCAGTGGTTTTCCGTGGCTTCCCTAAATCGCTTCAGGCAAATTCCGGGATGGATTCATTGAAAGGGCACGGCCGACATCCTTCCCCATCCTTCCCCATCCTTCCCTAATCCGATGGGACCGATGACCGTGCTGTTTGGTCCGCTCCACCCAACCAACCAACCAACCAACCAACCAACCAACCAACGTCCTCCGGACAAGACACTGATGTACTTATTTTTATATGGCTACGCAGAAGACCTTGGATATGTACCTCCGTAGCCGACAACAATTCCACAGCTCAAAAACCTCACTTCTAATAGGCATGTCGATGACTGCACATATGCCAGACTGTATGGCGTCCTTGTCTTCATAACAAAGAGGAGTAATCTGGGACATGTATGAAGTAAACAAGGATATCCTTTTGTTCTCGCTGTATTCAGTTTGAATTATCCTGTATATTTATGAAATGGTAAGAGTCCAGTAAGACGTTGTCATCCGCAGATGAATATTTTGTAGACATTTCACCTTCGTACTTAAATGCTCACTAGAAAAGTGGTCGAGAAATTGCTTGCGCGTAATACAGAACTACCTAGGCGAGATGATAATGATGTCCCATACTCCGAGGAGTGTAGGGGACGATGCGGGAGACCCGCACCGCCGTACTAGGCAAGGTCATAGAGGAGGTGGTTTCCCATTGCCTTCGTCCGACTGTTGATGATGACGTCGACGACACTACAACACCCAGTCATGTCGAGGCAGGAAAAATCCCTGACGCTGCCGGGAATTGAACCCGGGACCCCGCGCGGGAAACGATAACGCTACCGCAAGACCACGAGCTGCGGACATAGGCGAAATAGTGAACATTTAATGAAAATTCTTCTTTTTGCCATCATGATACAGCTGTAGAGCTACTGTTGCCGACGTTAAGTGCAAAAACTAAGAACATTTTTCTGAGCAATAAGCTGGGGAAATTCGTTCTGTAGAATGTATGGGAGGGGAAGGGAAGGAGAAAATCTGTTTTGGGCAATGTCACTGATGTTCAGATCACGTGTCATAGTTACAGGATGAGCTGCTGTAATGGAACTACCAGTAAGCTGTCATATACTGCACGTGTGTTCGTTCCAGATGGCCCGGTGACGCAGAACATGAGATGGAGAAGCTGGCGCGCCTGCTGTTCCTCGTGGTGCTGTGGGCTGTCTCGGTCACCGCGCAATGTGAGTACCGTCTCCATGACTTGTCTACGTCTACATCTACTTCTGTGCGCGCTTACTAATTATAAAGTGTATTTTGCGGGATACATTGTGTTATAGAATCTTTTCTACTGAGTAGAGAGATATATCTAGAGCATCCACGGCTTTCTTCTTCACTTACAATGGATGCGGCAGGAGGTGTTACTTTCCTGGGTAACGACACACAAGGGAATTGAGCGGAATGAAGCAGCGGATGTGGCAGTCAAGGAAGAGAATATTTTAAATCAGATGAATCAGTGTGCTGTGTCCCTACATGCCGTATCATCGCTGTTTGGCTAAAGCGTCATGTGCTGGTGGGAAGAAGAGCGGCTGGAAGGGATGAATAATAATTTACTGTTTATAAAATAAGCTTCTCGGCCGTGACGTTCCACCTTCGAGGCACTTAAGCGACATGGAGTACCTTCGGATAGAGCACAGCGGCTACCTGATCTGCCGTGAGGACCGGCCAATGTGAGGTGTTTGGGGCGTACTGATTAATACGTCACATTTTAAATAAGTGTGTTTCATATTCAGGGCAAGAGGACATAGGTTAGTCTACCATCTGATAAGTCCTATTTTTGATGACAGTGAACGAATGTGGTATGACTTAAGATTTTGCGAAATGTCTGACGTGCTCCCTAAACTATTAGGGAAAGATTTTGTTCAGTTACCAGCGTGTCCGGCTCATCCTGGTTTCTTGTAAGGGGTCAGCCAGTCACGCTTTGCTAGGATATTAATTTTTGTGTTGTACTTCAGCTAAGATATTACCAACACATTTTAACAAACCGCAGAGTTAGTCAGTTAGTTGGTTGCGTGTTCCATTGATCAATCCCACAGTAGGTAGCCGTTATGATGTGGAACATGTCAAGTGCACAAGAAATGCATATATGAAGCAAAAGTTTTAATATATATATATATATATATATATATATATATATATATATATATATATATATACAAAGTTAAAGATTAATATTTCTATTATTTACCCCATTCCCTTAAATGGCACAAAATGCATATACTATATTTATAGATTTATTTATTCCTACTCAAGAATTCATCTATGGTATAGAAGGAGTTGTCAAGGAGATATGATTTCAATTTATGTTTGCAGCTATTACTGCTGTCTGTCAGAGACTTTTTTCATCTGGTAATTTGCCGAAAATTTTTATAGCAGCATATTATTCTGTGCAAAAGATAGGTTGAGCAAAGGATAGTGTTAAGTCTTTCTTTTTTCTGGTATTATAATCATGAATGTCACTGTTGTTTTTAAACTGGTCCATATTGTTGAGAACAAATTTCATTAGTGAGTAAATGTATTGTGAGGCTGTTGTAAGAATTCCCAATCTTTTAAAAAGAAGCCTACAAGACGTGCGACTATGAACCCCACACAGTATTCTAACCACTTTCTTTTGAGCAGTGAATACTTTTTGTCTAAGTGTTGAGTTGCCCCAAAATATTATTTCGTATGACATCAGAGAGTGAAAGTATGCAAAGTATGTTAGCTTGCTAACTTCTATATCCTCAAAATTGGCAATTATTCTGATCGCAAAAGTTGCTGAACCTAGTCGCTTTAGGAGATCCAAAATATGAATTTTCCAATTAAGATTCTCATCTATATGTACACCCAAAAACTTAGTATGCTCTACCCTGTCTACTGACTTCTGTTGATGTGTTATATTTATTGAAGGAACTGTACTTTTTCCAGCAGAAAATTGGATGTACTGTGTTTTTTCAAAGTTTATAGCAAGCCCATTTTCAGAAAACCAATTACTGACTTTTCCAAAGACCTTATTTGTATCATTTTCAATTGGACTTTCTTTTACTGGATTACTAACGATGCTTGTATCATCAGCAAACAGTGTCAGTTCAGCTTCCTGTTTCAGATAGAAGGGAGGTCGTTCACATATTTTAAATTCTTCCTAATTGAATATGTATGCTAAGTGAATGTGTGTGAAAATGGGAGAGAGTGATCATAATTTTAAGTGACCGTCCGTCAAGTGAAGCAGTGCCACAAGTCTTCCTGTTGCAACAAATGTAGCAAGCACGTCACTCAGCACCGCTTCCTGTGTGTCATTCCAAGAGCTGTACATGTTGGCCTGGAGCACTGATAAAGCGATTTCGGATGGAATAAGCTGCGCACTGAATTTCATCTGAACTTATGAAGCACAGGGCCGGGTTATAGGCATATTGTCTCTTCGAGAGTTGTCGGTGTTCCCTTTTTGACCTCTTTCTTTAATTTCCTCGCACGTAAAAGTCCAGATGTGTTGAGCCTTTACGTTGTGACGGTTGGTCCAATGACTGGTTTGATGCCCCCCCCCCCCCCCCTGCACGTCCGGTGGTTAGAATAGGCCTTAGGTATTCCCGCCTTTCGTACGAGGCGACTAAAACGAGTTTCACACGTTTCGACCTTTATGTGACGCCTTACAAGGTGCATCGTGTCCATCTTGCATTGAGATCTTTAGCCCACTTCCTCGTCGTCGCATTGCAGTCCTGCCCATTCTCCGTCTCTTGGGCGAGGACTCCTTCCTGGGTGCGTTTTCCACCATTCACTATGCAGTGTCGATTTCTGCATCGACGATGACCGTGGACTTCTTTGCACATGATGTCCAGCACGGTAGCCAGTCCGTTGTGGTGGGGCCGCCATGTACCCTGTTGGTTGTAGCCCCCTGACCACACAGGGATCGCTCTGCTGATGCCTGCGCCGTTAACTCCACACGTATGCCAAAGTGCAGATAAATGCCCATTCCCCTGGGGCATCGGGACTCCCAGCAATGGCCATCCTGCCAGGTGGCCCTTACTGCGACTGGGTGGCGCCCGTGGGGTGGGCCTCTGGTCGGAGTGGGTGGCATCAGGGCAGATGACACGCGATGAAGGGTAGTACATCATCTCTTGCTGGTGGTGAAACACCAGCAGTCTCTAAGCGATCACGATCTCAATTCAACGGATAGAAGTACGTCCCCAAATCGTTCCCCTCCCTGGCCACACCATGGGAGGAAGTCAGGCTAAGGATGGCAGCCGATCTTATTCGCCCCATTACCTTGTATGTTCGAGAGCTGATTGGTAGTCTTTTATTGCTGCGTTACTCACTTTGGCAGCTGTTCTTGATTCGAATTCTGGAATATTTACTTAGTCTTCTTTTGAGAAGGCATTTCGGAAGGCTGTGTTTGGTATTTCTGCTTTGGCAGCACTGTTTTCGATAGTATCGCCATTGCTATGGCGCAAAGAAAGCATTGATTGTGTCTTGCCGCTAGCATACTTCACATACGACCAGAATCCCTTTGGGTTTTCTGCCAGGTTTCGAGACAGTTTGGTTGTGGAAACTGTTATAAGCATCCCCCATTGAATTCCACGCTAAATTTCGAGCTTCTGTAAAATATCGCCAATTATGGGGATTTTGCGTCTGTTTAAATGTGGCATCTTTGTTTCGTTGTTTCTGCAACAGTGTTCTGACCCGTTTTGTGTACCAAGGAGGATCAGCTCCGTCGTTTGTTAATTTATTTGGTATAAATCTCTCAATTGCTGCCGATACTATTTCTCTTAATTCAAGCCACATCTGGTCTACACTTATCATTAATTTGGAAGGAATGGACCTTGTCTCTCAGGTTGGCGTCAAGTGAATTTTTATCTGCTTTTTTGAATAGGCATATATTACGTTTATTTTTCTAGGATTTGTGGGGTTACAATATTCAATCTCGCTACAACCCTGTGTTCACTAATCCCTGTATCAGTTTTGATGCTCGTTATTAACTCAGGATTATTTGTTGCTAAGAGGTCAAGTGTGTTTTCACAACCGTTTACTATTCGTGTGGGCTCATGAAACAAACTGCTCAAAATAATTTTCAGAGAATGCGTTTAACACAATTTCGGCTGTTGTTTTATGCGTGCCTTCGGAATTAAACATGTATTTTCGCCAACATATCGAGGGAAAATTAAAATCATCAGCAACTATAATCGTATGAGTCGGGCACGTGTTTGAAATCAAACTCAAGTTTTCTTTGAACCTTTCAGCAATTGTATCATCTGAATTGGGAGGTCGGTAAAAGAATCCAATTATTATTGTACTCCGGTTGCCAAGAATGACCTCTGCCTAAACTCACAGGAACTATCTACTTCAATTTCGTGACAAGCTAAACTAACAGCAACAAACATGCTACCGCCAACCGTGTTCAGCCAATCCTTTCGGAACACCGCTAGGTTCTTCGCAAAATTTTGGCTGAGCTTATCTCCGGTTTTAGCCAGCTTTCAGTGCCTACAACGATTTTAGCATCAGTGCTTTCTATTAGCGTTTGGAGCTCTGGTACTTTCCCAACACAGATATGACAATTTACAGCCGTTATACCGATGGTTCCTGTATCTACGTTCTTCCTGTGGTGTTGCTAAGAGGTCAAATGTAAACTGAACAAAGACGAAAGTAATGAGAATTACGAGAAATGAGAACAGTGGAAACTAAACATCAGGACTGGTGATCACAAAGTAGGTTAAGGAATTCTGTTACCTAGGCAGCAAACTAACCCATTACGGACAGAGCAAGGAGGACATAAAAAGCAGATTAACATGGAAATCGGACATTACTGGCCGCGAGAAGTCTATTAGTATGAAACATAAGCCTTAACTAGAGGAAGAACTTTCTTAGAATGTACGTTTGGAGCACAGTATTCTATGGTAGTGAAACATAGACTGTGGAAATACCGGAATAGAAGAGAACCGAAGCTGCAAAAGAATGTTGAAATTTGGGTGGACTGATAAGGTAAGGAATGAGGCGGTGCTCCGGAGAAGCGGCGACGGAATGAATAAATGGAAAACATTGACAAGAAGGAGGGACAGGATGCTAGGACATCTTTTAGGACATCACTGAATAACTTCCATGGAACGAGAGAGGGCTATAGAGGGTAAAGACTGCAGAGGAAAGCAGACTGGGATCATCCAGCAAATAATTGAGGACGTTGGCTCCAATTGCTACTCTCAGATGAAGAGGTTGACACGGAGGGCAATTCGTGGCGGACCGCATCAAACCAGTGAGAAAAATACGCCAAAAAAACAGTGCACAGAAACCCCGCATCAGTTTGCAGTTTTCGAAGCCACAGTTCGGAAAACTGTAACCCAGTTTGAAAGGATGGAGCGAAATCTGAAAAAGATGAAAAGCACTGGACGGTAGTTCTTCGGAACAGTCCTTTATATATATATATATATATATATATATATATATATATATATATATATATATATATACACTCCTGGAAATTGAAATAAGAACACCGTGAATTCATTGTCCCAGGAAGGGGAAACTTTATTGACACATTCCTGGGGTCAGATACATCACATGATCACACTGACAGAACCACAGGCACATAGACACAGGCAACAGAGCATGCACAATGTCGGCACTAGTACAGTGTATATCCACCTTTCGCAGCAATGCAGGCTGCTATTCTCCCATGGAGACGATCGTAGAGATGCTGGATGTAGTCCTGTGGAACGGCTTGCCATGCCATTTCCACCTGGCGCCTCAGTTGGACCAGCGTTCGTGCTGGACGTGCAGACCGCGTGAGACGACGCTTCATCCAGTCCCAAACATGCTCAATGGGGGACAGATCCGGAGATCTTGCTGGCCAGGGTAGTTGACTTACACCTTCTAGAGCACGTTGGGTGGCACGGGATACATGCGGACGTGCATTGTCCTGTTGGAACAGCAAGTTCCCTTGCCGGTCTAGGAATGGTAGAACGATGGGTTCGATGACGGTTTGGATGTACCGTGCACTATTCAGTGTCCCCTCGACGATCACCAGTGGTGTACGGCCAGTGTAGGAGATCGCTCCCCACACCATGATGCCGGGTGTCGGCCCTGTGTGCCTCGGTTGTATGCAGTCCTGATTGTGGCACTCACCTGCACGGCGCCAAACACGCATACGACCATCATTGGCACCAAGGCAGAAGCGACTCTCATCGCTGAAGACGACACGTCTCCATTCGTCCCTCCATTCACGCCTGTCGCGACACCACTGGAGGCGGGCTGCACGATGTTGGGGCGTGAGCGGAAGACGGCCTAACGGTGTGCGGGACCGTAGCCCAGCTTCATGGAGACGGTTGCGAATGGTCCTCGCCGATACCCCAGGAGCAACAGTGTCCCTAATTTGCTGGGAAGTGGCGGTGCGGTCCCCTATGGCACTGCGCAGGATTCTACAGTCTTGGCGTGCATCCGTGCGTCGCTGCGGTCCGGTCCCAGGTCGACGGGCACGTGCACCTTCCGCCGACCACTGGCGACAACATCGATGTACTGTGGAGACCTCACGCCCCACGTGTTGAGCAATTCGGCGGTACGTCCACCCGGCCTCCCGCATGCCCACTATACGCCCTCGCTCAAAGTCCGTCAACTGCACATACGGTTCACGTCCACGCTGTCGCGGCATGCTACCAGTGTTAAAGACTGCGATGGAGCTCCGTATGCCAAGGCAAACTGGCTGACACTGACGGCGGCGGTGCACAAATGCTGCGCAGCTAGCGCCATTCGACGGCCAACACCGCGGTTCCTGGTGTGTCCGCTGTGCCGTGCGTGTGATCATTGCTTGCACAGCCCTCTCGCAGTGTCCGGAGCAAGTATGGTGGGTCTGACACACCGGTGTCAATGTGTTCTTTTTTCCATTTCCAGGAGTGTATATATATATATATATATATATATATATATATATATATATATATATATATATATATATATATATATATATATATATATAGTTAGCAAACAGAAAAGTCATATTCAGGGCTTATCGCATAACGATTAGATAACTACTGCAGAATCTGAATTTGCAATAACAATAAAGATGGCTGAAGGTCAGTAAGGGGGGCGGGGGGATTTGAGACGGACATATGGGTAGTGTATATTACCGTGTTAAAATGTTAGTCGAATTTCTCTCGTCGGTTGCTATTGTTTTCAATTACTGTATTTTATTCTTCGCATTTTCAGTTTCTTTAATTTTTTTATAATGCTTGTAAAGACAAATCTATAATGCTTGACACGATCAATATAGCTTCCAGCATACATCACCGCTGTTCAAACATTTGTCGACATTCTCCATCAACGAACACGATATCCATTTTTTCAACTTTCCTATAGGTTGTGAAACACTCAACAGTTACACGAGAAAGTTGCTTGATCGCAATAACATCATAGCACTGACTGATGATGATCTTGAGTCGTGTAAGTTAACACACAAACTGTACCGTAGTTAAATGTTTGCTTCTATTCGGTACAATATGAGGCGTACGCACCTCCCCTCCTGACGGTCGTACTGTGGTTTGCGACGCTGTTGCTTGTTGATGGTTGATCAAAATCCGCATGTCATAAGTCGTTTAAGTCCTTTTCATAGGCCACAGACGTAGTATATAGTAACATTTTATAAACAAGGTCTTCATTATTCGGCAGTTATAATCGCTAAAAATTACTTGTGTGCGTTGAAAACTGCCACATGAGCGCTATAAACTCGGCTTATTTAAGAGTTTCTGGTACTTTTTTTAGCTGCACTATGCTGTATGTTTTGTTGACTCCACCGTAAGCTTTGCCACTGTGGATGGGAGTCCATTGCAAAATAGCTGGTACATCTAGTTTCTGATAAATGATCACGATCAGTCACATATTTCTGAAGTGTTGTTTAGCCATTCTATGTCGATCATCATGGTAATAATAGTAATAATCTGTATAAATAAAAATGTTTGTTCAAAATCGAATATATGTGAGAGTTCTTCATCGATTACTTCGAAATTTTGACACAACGTTGCCTTCGAATACTTATATTAATATATATAATATATAAATAAATATATAATGTATAAAAGAGAAACGTTATTACATAAAATCTCGTAAAGTTCTTGATCGATTTACTCTAATAAAAATATGAACAAACACAGGGTGTATATTTTTTAACAATACATATATATAGTTAGCAAACAGAAAAGTCATATTTATGGCTTATCGCATAACGATTAGATAACTACTGCAGAATCTGAATTTGCAATAAGAATAAAGAAGGATAAAGGTCAGTGAGGGGGGCGGGGGGATTGGAGACGGACAGGGGTGGGAGGAAATGGACACAGAAATCGGAAAGGGGGAAACAGAAAGAGGGGCGGGAGGAGAAGACGGACAGAGAGAGGGGATAGAAAGTGATGGACACGTAGGAGAGGGGGGGGGTGAGGAGGAGGAGGAGAAAGAGAGGGGATGAGGAAATGGACAGTGACGGGGGAGAAGTAGATTAAGACTATATCCAATATGTTCTGACGCAGACGAGATGTTATGATGGTAAAAATAATTTTATTGTGAAATAGAGACGAAACAGTAACAAAAAAGGCAACTATTCGAAAGTGCTCATCTGTACAATCAAAATCTGCTGAAACGTATTCAATTTATAGCTCCACTCCATGCACTGCATGTAAAATGAACGCTTCGAACTTCCATGGCTTAATGTCCCAGTGGCGTGCGAGGCGTCACTGCTCAAACCTGTCCCACTTTTCGACATCAGACTTTCCGAGATCATCAAATGTGTGATCAGGCTTTCTGCAGTGACGCACTGCAAGTGTCAAAAATGCCCATTTCGGTTAATGTCAGTAAATAGGCTAGTCCATTCAGTTGCCACTTGCGCCCCGCCCCGCCCCCCCCCCCCCCCCCTCCCGGAGACACCTGTTCCGAAGTGGGCGCCATCTCTACTCTTGCGTTAATGTCTTGCAAGACAAAGCCATCGCCGAAATATTGACTATACGGCTGGACAATAGATTGGAAAAGCCTTTTCATATACTACACAGCCCTCAGTTACCATCGATAGCAATCCATGCAAGATACTGTCCCGAAACATGAATGATTCAACTCCTTGCAAAACCTTTGGGACTGCAAACTTGAAACATGTATTTGCAGCAGGTCGCCTCCATACTCTTCTTCTAACATCATACCAACCCTATCCAAGGTTAACGAACAGAACCAGACGCCACTGATCCAAGTAGCAATCCATGATGCCTTTCCCACCTTTTTCGCACACCATGGAGGTGAAGAGATTGTACCGATTTTTGTAATGGATGCATAGGGGCAAATTCACCAGTTTTGCGTACTGTCTGGGTAGGCACAGCCCTCCCAGGTGCTTAAAGAAAAAGGGGCAGCGTGTAGCTCTGGATCATTCTCCTCGAACGTGGTGATAACCCTTCTTGCTGTTCAGTTTCATTGCGAGTCTGCTCTAAACCTGCAAAGCCCTTTCTTCAATTGCGCAACACGGAATGCTACCGTCTACCAGTCCACACTTTCCAATCAGCATTTTTACACGAAATTGTTATATACATGGTGTACCGAAAAGAATTATCTGATTTGGCACGTCTTTATTTTTGAAACTAATAAACATATACAATGAATTTTATTTTTTGATGAACAGGAAAATCAAAAAGTTTTTTTTCATACCTTTTCATAGCTGTTCAATACGCCCCCCCCCCCCCACCCCCTCCCCTTGCGATGGACGGCGTATGTCAATGCGGCATTCGAATCGTTCCCTCACTGCAGCGAGCATGTCTTGAGTTACAGCTTCCACAGCTGCTGTTATGCAATGTCTCCATTCATTGTTGTTGGTAACGGAGGTACAGAAACAGTCTTTTGTAAACCTCCACTAGAAATAATCGCGTACCATCAGGCCTGGTGACCTTGGAGGACAGTAATGTAAAGTTGACTCATTTTGTTCAGTGCGACCGATCCTGCGTTCAGTAATCCTTTGATTTAAAAATTTCTGCGCTTCCAGATGCCAGTGTAGCGGTGCTTCAATCTGTTGGTAAAGGAAGTCTTTCGTATAGTATCCAACTGTGAGAAAAGAAAGTTTTCAAGCATATCGACATATGTGCTTCCTGTAACAGTGCTCTCGACAAAGAAAATTGGAACACACACCTTCGGTTGTGTAACTGCATGCACAAAACACATTAAATTTGGGGGAGTCCCTCTCATGCTGTACAACTTCATGTGGTTGTTCCGTACCCAATATTCTCGCGTGATGACGGTTCACCTTTCCATTTAAATGGAATGTTGCTCGTCACTAAACACCAAGCGGGGAAGAAAACTGTCAAAAAAAAAAAGGCTCTGAGCACTATGGGACTTAACAGCTGTGGTCATCAGTCCCCTAGAACTTAGAACTACTTAAACCTAACTAAGCTAAGGAAATCACACACATCCATGCCCGAGACAGGATTCGAACCTGCGACCGTAGCAGTCGCGCGGTTCCGGACTGCGCGCCTAGAACCGCAAGACCACCGCGGCCGGCAAAAAACTGTCATCCTCCATCTTGCCAAGAACGAAATTATAGAACTGCACACGTTGTTGTTTGTCACCTTCACATGGAGCTTGCAGTAGCTGAATTTTGTATGGTTCCATGTGTAAACGTCGACACAACACAGGCCAGATGGACATCGGGGGCATGTTGAGCTGCTGCATGGCGAACTGATTTCTGCGGATTGGGAAACTATGGCGGATGCGTTCGACGTCTGTGTCTGGCAATCGGTGAGGGCCCGGCGGTTTGCCTTTACACAAACAACCTGTCTCTCGGAATTGTACATTCTATCGTCTAATGCTCTGTCCTGTTAGAGGATCCACACCATAGTCGCGTTGAACAGTTGCTACTGACCCGAACTGCGCACTACAAAACGCTTTCTTTTGTCCCGACACCATTTGTACTAGAAATGAAGTGAGCGCACACAGCTGCTACCTAGCGGGAACGATGTAAAACTCGAGACTTTGCTGTTTCCAATATTACGTTGTTCAGGAACATATTCTCAAATAACATACTTATGATTTTTTTTTTTTAAATCTGATGATTTTCTTTATACACGCTGTATATAACACAAACTACTCACAGTTCACAAAGTACCCAACAGGATGTGAGAAAGGAATGCTCGGAAGCTGAATTCCTTACTGACTGAACATGTTTTGCGGATACGCTTTTTCCCTTTTGCACGGTTATGTTTTCGACACCTTGCATTTTTCATAATTTAGAGCAAGATAAAAACGTAAAAGTTAATTGGTAAAAGCGTCTCGCCTAAGAGGCGCGTGAGATGTGCAAGGCGGAATGCAAATGCAGGAGGAAAGCGCGCCCACCGCCGCCTGCGTCATCGTTCCGCTGTGTGGCCGTAGTAAGGATGCGGCGCGCTGTGGAGTGGTGCATTGTGACCGCGTAACACACAGTTGCGACATCCGCGGACCATCCCGTGCGGAAGTGCACGTTGCCTGCTGCTGCATCGCATAACTCCCAGCACGAGAGCTTTCAGACGGTTCTCAAACTTCTGAGATGTACGCCATAGTGCCCTTAGCTTCCGCGTAATTATTTCTGGGCCGCTCGGAGTGGCCGAGCTGTTCTAGGCGCTTCAGTCTGGAACCGCGCGACCACTACGGTCGCAGGTTCGAATCCTGCCTTGGGCATGGATGTGTGTGATGTCTTTAGGTTAGTTAGGTTTAAGTAGTTCTAAGTTCTAGGGGACTTATGACCGCCGCTGTTAAGTCCTATAGTGCTCAGAGGCATTTGAATTATTTCTGGGGAGATTTTTTGGCGCCGATCTTAGAGAAGATAAGTTTGGGTCACGGAGAATTGTAAGCAGACGCGAGGAAATACTACCCCTGTGACTTATTTTACAAGGTAGGTCGATGAAAGGCAAACCAATGTTTATAGCATTAAATCAAACAGCAAGTTTACTGTTAACAGTCACTCTTTTATTATTTCCACGACGCGTTTCAAAGGTTTAAACCTCCATCATCGGGTGGATTAATATTAGTTAGTATGACATTTGTGTGTGTGTTGTGTTGCTCTTTTTTGGAGGAACTTGTGGCACTGCCTAGTGGAGAAACAAGACACAATTTCAGAACATGGTTTTGGATAACTTCTGACCAAAAAATTAAGCTGTCTAATGGTAAATATAAAATAAGAAAACTAGAGTACCTCCAGTGGTCACAGGTTCCTTTTGGTGTCGTAACACATGACATGTATACTGTCACATTTGTAAACAAATATGGCGTCTGGAATCTGCTGGGTGCAAGGTTCACGTAGCAGAAGAGAAGACATAAACGGAAAGTGCAAAGAATATACATCGTAACAACATTATTACAGAATAACTGTTTAAAGTATTTATAGGTGTTGTTTTGAGGTGTCGAATATATGTGTGTGTACTTCAGGTGCCATATAAATCCAATTTTGGCAAGTTAAAAAAGTTTAACATTCATACTCGTTTATACAATCAGGTGAAATGTTAAAATGGCTCAAACTTCATACTTGTTGATAACAATCAGGTGAAATGTTATGGACTTGAAGTACAATAATCATATTGGCTACAGGGGAAAATCATACATACATACATAAATACATGACACTATTAGGATTAATAGACAGATGTGATAGGCTGGAGGAAGAAGGAGAGGAAGAGAGAGAGAGAGAGAGAGAGAGAGAGAGAGAGTGTGTGTGTGTGTGTGTGTGTGTGTGTGTGTGTGTGTGCGTGTGCATTTTAAGAATGTAGGCAGTTGCTAAAAACAGATTGATACTATTGTAAATATTGTCATTTAAGATGGATTCCGGACTGGTAACAGTAAACTTGTTGTTTCATTTAATGTCAATAACAGTCACGGTAAAGCCTAACCTAAAATGTAGATTTAGAGAAAGCTCTTGACAGTGTTCACTCCCTGAAATTCTGAAGGTAGCAGGGATAAAATACAGGGTGGTATTATGGACTATGCAGGATAAATTTGGCTAATTAAAGTTCAGGGAGTCGGATTTAAAACTTTGAGTTTCACCGACTACGTAACAACGCTCTCAGACACTGCGAAGGATTTGAAAGAGCAGTTGAACGGAATGGATAATGTTTTCAAATAAGATTAACATCAATAAAACAAGGGTAAAGGAGTGTAGTTGAATTAAGGTCAGGCTATTCAGACTGACTTAGATTGCGAAGTGAGACGCTAAAAGTGTCCGATGGGTTGTACTATTTGGGCAGCAAAATAACTGTCGATGGATGAAGTAGAGAGGATATGGAACGCAGACTGGCAACAGCACATTACCAAGGAAAGCGAATCTTAAAAAGGAATTTGTTAACATCGAATGTAAATAAAGTTCTTAGTACATCTTTTCTGAAGGTAACAGTATGCAATGTAGCCTTCAAATGAAGTGTGACGTGGACGATACAGTTCGGCAAGATGTGAGAAGAAGATCTTGAAGCGTATCGCTACAAAAGGATACTCAAAACTAGTCGAGTAAAACGAATAATTAATGAAGTACTGAGACGAATTAGAAAAAAAGAAAGAAATTTATAGCACAACTTGACTAAGAGAAGTGGTCGGTTAATACAAGAGAACGTGAGCCATCAAGAAATCATATATTTGGTAATGGAAGGAAGTGGGGGGGGGGGGGGGGGGAGGGGTAATAATTGTAGAGAGAGACCAAGTCTGGAACACAGTAAGCAGGTTCAGATGGATGAAGGTTGCAGTAGTTATGCAGAGATCTAAAAACTTGCACGGACGACGGCGCAGGTGATGACGAAAATCCCTAATTTTGGTTCCAAAGTAGCAGAACTGCTTCATTTCGTCAGTTTCATGGTCCCCAATTTTTATAAATTTATCACTAGTCTCATTTGTTACTCATCGATTTCGTCTTTCCATCGTTTACTCTGAGTGTATATTCTGCGCTCATTACTCTTCATTCAGTTTAACAGGCCATGTAATTCGTCGTTACTTTCACTATGGGTGGGAATGGCATCAGCGAATCTTACCAGTTAATCTTATTAATGAATAAATGAGTGAATGAGTGTAGGATCCTTGTGAATTTCCGCTACCAAACGGTCTTGATCGCCCAGTGTTTTCGTTTGTAACGATGATTCAGCCACTGCCGTCGGCATATCGAAACTTATAACTGATAACACAACGTTCAGTATCAATTTCATCAAAATGTTTTCTTAAACAAGGCGCCCAGCTCGCATTCTAACCGACTGCTAAAAAAGCACCTACGTGATACAATAAATCAATTGTATTAGGCTCGTCTGATCACACGTAACAACTCCTGGTTATTGTTGCTTCACAGCCACACGTGACGGCATACAAGGACTCACATTTTCAAATAAGAGTACTCGTCGTCTGTTCCTTTGAAAAGTGCATGGCCGATTTCGTCGACACGTTATTCGAATCTACGCCTACGCACATACTTCGCAATCCACCATACAGTGCATGGTGAAGGGCATCCTGTACCACTGTCATTCCCTTTACTGTTCCACTGGCAACTCAAATGGTGCGAGTAAAATAAGACTGTGTATATGCTTCCGTACATCCTGGTTTCTCTTCGTGCTACTCGAGCGAAATGTATGTTGCTGGCAGTATGTTTGTCCTCCGGTCTGTCGCAAATACCGGTTCACTAAATATGCTGGTCCTCTCTACAATGGCCTTGGCGTCATCGTGACTTTAAACTGTGGTCTTCTTTCGTTTCTCAACTAGTCACCTGCAACAAATTCGTTCTGGCGCCTGCACTATCGATCTCAGAAAGTTGAAAATACTTCAAAAATAGTGCAAGTGCCTTTTGGTTCATCCCCAATAATAAGTGTGCTGAATCAAAGATCAGTAGTAACAATAACTGAATAGATAAATGTACAATGGTCGTTATACTATTTTTTTCGGAAGTAGAGGTTCCATAAATACACTTTATTTTATGTTTTTTTCCTAGCTCTTTGCGATAAGTTTCGGAGTCGCTGTCCAATTCTTAAGCAATCATTTTTGCCATAACCCAAGCCGTAGGACAGTTTTAGTTTATCTGTGACCACTGACGATGCCAGACTCCGGCCTACCAGCTTGATCTTATGGCAGGAATGATTGCTTGAGAAAGTGACTATGACTACGAAGCTAAATGCTAAGAACGAAAGATAAAGAAAAGTCTAAAACAAATACTTCATTATCTACAGAACCACCACTTAAATTCTCCTGGAAAACTAATGTGGGACTGGAATGCGGTTGTAGAGGAAGGAGTAGAGGAAAGGGTTACGGGAGAAAATGGGTTTGGTAGTAGGAATGAGAGAGTAGAGAGCCCAATTGAGTTCTGCAATAAATATCACATGGTAATAGCGGATACCCGGTTCAAGAGGAGGTGGTATACTTTGAAAAGGCTGGGAGATGTAGGAAGATTTCAGTTATGTTACGTCATGGTCATTCAAAGATTCCGAAATCCGATATTGGATTGTAAGACTTACCCAGGAGCAGACATAGACTCAGATCACAATTTAGTAATGATGAAGGTAAGGCTGATGCTTAACAGACTAATAAGGAAGAATTAGTGGGCAAAGTAGTAGCATACGGAGGTACAAGGAATGAAAAGATACGCTTGAAGTTCTCTGAGGCTCTAGACACTGTGTTAATTAATAGCTCAGTAGGTAGATCAGTTGAAGAGGACTGGACATTTCTAAAACTGGCAATAACTGAAGTTGGAGAGAAAAACGTTTGGACAATGAAGGTAACTGCGAAGAAACCAAAAGTAACAGAAGAAGTACTTCAGTTGATCGATGAAAAAAGGAAGTAAAAAAGTCCAGGAATACGGAAATAAGTCACATAGGAATGAAATAAATAGGAAGTGGAGGGATGCTAAGGCGAAATGGCTGCATGAAAAATGTGAAGAAATCAAAAAGAAATTATTGTCGGGAAGGACTGACTCGGCATACAGGAAAAGTTAAAACAACCTTCGGTGAAATTAAAAGCAAGAGCTGTCGGAATTCCACTGTTAAATACAGAGGAGAGAGTGGATAGCTGGAAAGAGTACACTGAGGGCCTCTATGAGGGGGATGACTTACTGATATTGTGATACAAGTAGATACAGGAGTAGACAGGGAAGAGAGAGGCGATCTGGTGCTAGAATTTAGAAGAGATTTGAAAGACTTAAAATCAAATAAGGCAGAAGGGACAGATAACATTCCATCGGAATTTCTAAAATCTTTGTGGGAAGTGGCAACAAAACGATTAGCCACGTTGATGTGTAGGACTTTGGCGATATACCGTCTGGTTTTCGGAAAAGCATTATCCTCACAATTCCCGAGATTGCAAGAGCCGACAAGTGCGAGAATAATCGCACATCCAGCTTAACAGCTCATGCATCCAAGTTACTGACAGAAATAGTATACAGATGAATGGAAAACAGAATTGAGGATTTGTTGGTTTACGATCATTTTGGTTTTAGGGAAGATAGAGGCACCAGAATGGAAACAAGAATGAAGAAAAATAAAGGCACGTTCGTAGGATTTGTCGACTGGGAGAGACGTTAGACGATGTAAAGTGGTGCAAGATATTACAAATTCTGAGAAAAATAGGGATAATTTATAGGGAAAGATTGTTAATATTCAATGTGCACAAGAACCAAGACGGAACAATAAGCGTGGAAGACCAAGAATGAAGTGCACTGTTTAAAAAGAGTGTATGGCGGGGATGTAGCCCTTCGCCCCTTTCGGAAATCAAGAAAGATTGAGGAGTGGCATTAGAATTTAAGGTGAAAGGATATCAATGTTAAGATTCGCAGATGACTCGCTAACCTCAGTGAAAATGAAGAATTACAGAATCTGTTGACTGGAATGAAGTCTAATCAGTATAGACTGTGGATTGAGAGTAAGTCGAAGACAGACGAAAGTAATGATAAGTAGCAGGAATGAGAACAGAGAGAGACTTAGTATCAGAACTGATCACGAAGTAAAGTTAAGGAATTCTGCTACCTAGGCAGCAAAAAACGCCTAACGGAAAGATCAAGGAGGACATAAAAAGCAGACTAGTAATGGTAAAAAGGGCATTCCTCGGCAAGGGAAAACTACTAGTATCAAACACACGTCTTAATTTAAGAAAGAAATTTTTGAGATGTACCTTTGGATCACAGCATTGTATGGCAGTGAGACATGGACTGCGGGAAAACCGGAACAGAAGAGAATAGAAGCATTTGAGGTGTGGTGCCACAGAAGAATGTTGAAGATCCGGTGAACTGATAAGGAAAGGAATTGAGGTGGTGCTGCAGACAATCGGCTAGGAAACGAATATATGGAGAACACTAATAAGAAGAAGTGACACGATGGTAGCACGTATGTTAAGAGATCGGGGAATAACTTTCATGGTATTAGAGGGACTTGTAAAGGGTAAAAATTGTAGAGGAAGACAGAAATTGGAATATGTCCACCAAATAATTCAGTATGTAGGTTGCAACTGCTACTTTGAAATGCTAATGTTACCACAATAGAGGAATTTGTGGCGGGCTGCATCAAACCAGTCAGAAGACAGATGACTTAAAAAAAAACGTAATTGAGAACGTAATGAAGGAGGTTGTTATAGTCTCTGCAGGGGGATTGCCTCTCTAGGCGAGAAACTCTTTTTGGAGAATTGGCGAAGTAGCCCCTCTCCGAGCGAGTGAGCAAGTATCCCGTGCCGCAGTGGGCAGCCCGTCCACGGTGCGTGGTTTCTCCGTCCGTGTATTCAGCTGCACGGTTCGCCGTGTGCGGGAAGTGTGCCGTGGCGCACAGAGCAGACGAGACCAGAGCACGCTGCGCTCGGAACAAGGCCAATTGTTCTGTCACGTCATCAGGGCCGGCTCGCTCTCTTCTCTTGTAGCTATGTAGCTAGTAGGCATCCCTTCGGTATCTCTGCGGCGCCAAGAGGCGGCCACAAAGCCTGTTCAAGCTGAATATGTTATGTGGAGGTAACTATTAGAACCGAGTCAAGCTTCAATTTACATCAAAGTAACAACAAAAAATGAAAATAACGAAAGCATCATTCGCTGACCTCTACTCCAACGTGTGCTCCTCTGTATGGTGTTCCGTATCTGGTAGCCGGTGGGTCTGTCGCGATGAACTGATAGCGAGGGGCGATATCTGAAATATTTGGACTACCAGATATGAGTGTAGGACTTAGGGAAAACGGTACAGTTATGGCGTTTTGATACGAGATGCTAGATATAACAAAAAACGTTTAACACTGATCAAATTTCTGGAAAATGGCAATACGAGAATCAAAATTAACTGGCACTGCACTCAACATGAACACAATGGTTTATAACATCGAAAATTACGATATTGTTAAAAGCATGAATCACGTAATTAACTACCCAATGTTAAATCCAATCCTAGCGCTGCTGAGTTTTCGGATAAGAATTAACTGTTATCAGTTTCGAATTGTAAATCTTTTTTTTTTTTTTTTTTTTAGAATTATAGATGTATTGCGATGCAGCGCTGTCAGTAATAGATCGCTGACATAAAATTATAACTGCTTGAAAAACGAAAGTGAAGCTCCCAGAACGAGAGGATAGAACGAAATGAAACTTAAAGGATTGAGCGGGTATGCGACATTATTTCAGTGATTACGAAACTAAGTCGAGTCGAGTTTGAGCCTACTTAGTACGAGTAGTATGACATCGCACCCCTCTCTGACCTGGATTCACACACTAATACTGTTGGTAAGGGTGTTATAAAACCTTAGTGTGCTCTCCTGAGGCAAGCTGGCCCACAAGTGTTGTAATAGGTCCTTGTATCCTCGGTACTGCCACTGGGAACACATTGACGCCAGAACTTGTTCCACAGACGTTCTGTCAGGCACAAATCTTAGTATCTCGCTGGCCATAGGAGAACCTCAACATCACGCATAGAGATGCGTGCCATGTGATAAGCATTGTCCTCCTGAAAAAGACACCACTGTATTGCCGCACGAGACGTAACACACGAGGACGCAGGATGTCCCTGGTGTACGGTGTGCGTCACAGTTCCCTGAGTTACTACAAACCGTGACCTTGACTGATGGCTCTCCCATCACAACGCCAGCAGTAAAATCGCTGTACCTCTCCAAAACTAAGAAGAATGGGACCTCTTCCTTAGTCGCCGCCATACTTGCTGACGATCGTCATTAGGAGTAGTGCAGACCCGCGATACACCACTGAACAGAATGTGACGCCATTCACCAGCAGTCCACGTTCCACGGCCACGGTACCACTCCTAACGCAGCAGTTTGTGTAGTAATAATCATGGAACGGTAATTTCTAGTCCAGCTGCTGCTAGCGTCCGACCAATGGTGCGGGATGACACAGAATTATGTAATGTATTGCGAATACATAGAAAGAAGGATCCCTTATTGTCTGATTTTATGATAGCGGAACAAACACTGGTAGCAGTTACTTCTGTAAAATATCTGGGAGTATGCTTGCGGAACGATTTGGAATGATCATATAAAATTAATTGTTGGTAACGCGGGTGCCAGGTTGAGATTCATTAGGAGAGTCCTTAGAAAATGTAGTCCATCAACAAAGGAGGTGGCTTACAAAACGCTCGTTCGACCTATACTTGAGAATTGCTCATCAGTGTGGGATCTGTACCAGGTCGGGTTGACAGAGGAGATAGAGAAGATCCAAAGAAGAGCGGCGCGTTTCGTCACAGGGTTATTTGGTAAGCGTGATAGCGTTACGGAGATGTTTAGCAAACTCAAGTGGCAGACTCTGCAAGAGAGGCTCCAGATTTCGAGAGGGTGTGATTCTGGATGAGGTACCGAATATATTGCTTCCCCCTACTTATACCTCCCGAGGAGATCACGAATGTAAAATTAGAGAGATTCGAGCGCGTGCGGAGGCTTTCCGGCAGTCGTTCTTCTCGCGAACCATACGTGACTAGAACTGGAAAGGGAGGTAATGACAGTGGCACGTAAAGTGCCCTCCGCCATTCACCATTGGGTGGCTTGCGGAGTATAAATGTAGATGTAGATGAATTAGCTGGGAGCCCATTACTTGTTCTCGGATGACAGGCGCTGACATGAAGGTTACTTGGTGCACAATACGGCGATCCGCTCTTGTGATGCTAAGCCATTGTCGACCGGAAACTTGACGACGACTATATGCGTGTCCTCAGGTTTCCCTGCAGTCCACCATCAGGCCACGGTCCCATCCGAATCAGCCCCGGGTCTACGGTATTTCCGAACTAGGGAAAAACTTGATAGTGGCGCAACCCTAACCTCCCCCCCTCCCACCCCTCGAGTATTTGAGACAGGACTAAAAAATTTAAAAAAATAGCTTTTTCAAAAATGTTCATTTTGTAGCGCACATCTTTCTAAAGAGTTTGATGTACAGGGTGTTACAAAAAGGTACGGCCAAACTTTCAGGAAACATTCCTCACACACAAAGAAAGAAAATATGTCATGTGGACACATGTCCGGAAACGCTTACTTTCCATGTTAGAGCTCATTTTATTACTTCTCTCCAAATCACATTACTCATGGAATGGAAACACACAGCGACAGAACGTACCAGCGTGACTTCAAACACTTTGTTACAGGAAATGTTCAAAATGTCCTCCGTTAGCGAGGATACATGCATCCACCCTCCGTCGCATGGAATCCCTGATGCGCTGATGCAGCCCAGGAGAATGGCGTATTGTATCACAGCCGTCTACAATACGAGCACGAAGAGTCTCTACATTTGGTACCGGGGTTGCGTAGACAAGAGCTTTCAAATGCCCCCCTAAATGAAAATCAAGAGGGTTGAGGTCAGGAGAGCGTGGAGGCCATGGAATTGCCCGCCTCTACCAACCCATCGGTCACCGAATCTGTTGTTGAGAATCGTGCGAATACTTCGACTGAAATGTGCAGGAGCTCCAACGTGCATGAACCACATGTTGCGTCGTACTTGTAAAGGCACACGTTCTAGCAGCACAGCATATCCCGTATGAAATCATGATAACGTGCTCCATTGAGCGTAGGTGGAAGAACATGGGGCCCAATCAAGACATCACCAACAATGCCTGCCCAAACGTTCACAGAAAATCTGTGTTGATGAAATGATTGCACAATTGCGTGCGGATTCTCGTCAGCCCACACATGTTAATTGTGAAAATTTACAATTTGATCACGTTGGAATGAAGCCTCATCCGTAAAGAGAACATTTGCACTAAAATGAGGATTGACACATTGTTGGATGAACCATTCGCAGAAGTGTTCCCGTGGAGGCCAATCAGCTGCTGATAGTGCCTGCACACGCTGTACGTGGTTCGGAAACAACTGTTTTCCCGTAGCACTCTCCACACAACGTTACCTTGTACAGCAGCAACTTCTCTGACGCTGACATTAGGGTTATCGTGAACTGCACGAAGAATTGCCTCGTTCATTGCAGGTGTCCTCGTCGTTCTGGGTCTTCCCCAGTCGCGAGTCATAGGCTGGAATGTTCCGTGCTAGTACAGTACATACTGACGAAACTAAAATGAGCTCTAACAGGGAAATTAAGCGTTTCCGGTATGGGAGGAATGTTACCTGAAAGTTTGGCCGTACCTTTTTGTAACACCCTGTATAAAACATATATGTTCGAGGCAATGAGAGACACATTATTTGGTCTTTAGTGTACAAAAGTATAGTGCCGCGCCTCTTCATAAAGCATCCTTCTATCGTACGTCTTTCGCTCTGTGGAATTCAAACGTGTATGTTTTACAATAGAAACCATCAAACCTATATTCAGGACTGTGAAAATTTAGACATCGTCGGATGCCTTCCCTGCTCTCAGTCGGCCGACTTGACATCCTACCTCCCTTAAAAAAAAATACAATTAATACTGGGTGGGATTATTTGTGACCAGGAGAATAAGAACTCTTCAGAAAATTTGCACTCTTGATTGCCTATTAGCTAATAACTTTCTGTTTTGTGTGACATAAAATTAAATATAGGAAACATAAAACCAGTAAAGACGAGAGGCAAGCAAGACAGTACACATTTTTTTCAATCCTTATGTCCTAGCATTTTTTTCTCTGTAATCTTGCTACAGCTTCACACGGCGTGCTTTCCTTTTTTGCGAAAGATTCTATTACCTCATCAAAGTTCGACAAACGTTTTGCTACGTGAAAAATGAAAACGTCGTTCTCTAATGCTGAAAAAGCTGGTAATACCAATAGTGCCCAAGACTGGTGCCGTTTCTCGATTTGATTACCTCTATTTTTCCACTGCTAGATAAACCGAAATAGACCTTTCTAACACTGCTGCAGTTGTAACACACGCCAAATAAGCGAGACTGTATTGGGGAAAAATGGTCATTTTTGTCTACCTCGTTTACATAGATAACACTACAGAATATAAAACACGAAGTACCAATATCAAACGCCTATTGGGCCTAGTACAAGCAAAAAGTTTTATGTTAGGAAACAGTTTCCATTTCATTTTTCCATTTCATTCGTATGCTCCAGTTTCTCAAGGATGAGATAGAAAGTAGTAGTACGAAATTTTTATATAAATTTGGAATCATCGTATTCTTCACATAAGTTGTGTGATGTATCCGTTTCTTCTCCTTCCTCGTTCTAACAATCAATCTTGTCATTAATAATTTTGTAACTATTCCTGCCATTGTCGAAACTTGTTCTACGGGTAACTTCGTTAACCCTGCCAGAATCACCGGTTTATTTATCCAGCGTTTATGCTCCGGTTAGACGTTATTACGTGTTCATACAAAGAGTTTTCCGCGCTGTTCCGAGAATGGAACTCAAGCGGCTGCTAACTGGGAACTGTACAACTGGCCCTTAGTAGTGTAACGATCTGCCAAATTTTTCTGTCAAAATTTCGTTTTCTTGGTTACGCCGAGAAGATAATAAGTAATCCTGTTAGTAGTTTATTTACACTCTGGTAGTCTGAATGTATCTGTCTCGCTAGTAATAATAACAACGCTTATCATTCATTATCAAATGCCGTAAATTCAACTAAATACCTAGGTATTACAATTAAGAACAACTTAAATTGGAAAGAACACATAGAAAATGTTGTGGGGAAGGCTAGCCAAAGGCTGCGTTTTATTGGCAGGACACTTAGAAAATGTAACAGACCTACTAAGGAGAATGCCTACTCTACGCTTGTCCGTTCTCTTTTAGAACAGTGCTGCGCGGTGTGGGACCCTCACCAGGTAGGACTGACGGAGTACATCGAAAAAGTTCAAAGAAAGGCAGCACGTTTTGTATTATCGCGAAATATGGGAGAGAGTGTCACAGAAATGATACAGGATTTGAGCTGGAAATCATTAAAAGAAAGGCGTTTTTCGTTGCGACGGAATCTTCTCACGAAATTCCAATCACCAACTTTCTCCTCCGAATGCGAAAATATTTTGTTGACACCGACCTACATAGGACGGAACGATCACCACGATAAAATAACGGCAATTAGAGCTCGTACGGAAAGATATAGGTGTTCATTCTTTCCGCGCGCTATACGAGATTGGAATAATAGAGAAATGTGAAGGTGGTTCGATGAACCCTCTGCCAGGCACTTAAATGTGATTTGCAGAGTATCCATGTAGATGTAGATTCGCACACCCAATCAGCCACAAAGACAAACAGCGATTGGCGTTCACCCGTTCGGGTTTATTCGGCTCAGCTCGTAGAGCCCTGTCTCCTTTTGTCTGTGAGCGTTTCCTATTTCTAGATGTAACGGGGATTCCCCTGGCAGAGAGAAGTACACTATGCATGCATTGAAAAATCAACTTACGATTCGTTCAGAAATCAACTTAGATTGCGTTCAAAAATATTAAAGTACCAACCGGGATGCGTTTCAAAATCATATCAACAATCGACAGACCAACGTGCGCAGTATGCTAGGCGATTTGTGGAACAAGGTTTTATTCTTCAGCAATATCAATTTAGCCCCCCCCCTCCCCCGAAATTGCCGCCCGGGGCAGATACTCCTGTTTGCTGCTCCCCCCTCCCCTCCCCTCCCCTCCCATCCCCTCCTGATTGGAATGCCTCAGAGATCTGGATATTCCACAATTCGAGCAGGTGTCCAAGTTGAGACCCTCAATACGATCCTTTCAGACCCTTGTCAGGTGCTAGTAACGCTGTCTCACAAGCGTACACGATTGCAGGTCTAATCATTTACATACCCGCCAATGGTGTGCACGTGTACGAAGTTGCATTGATATTCAACCATGTCTTCTAGGCGCTTTACTTTCTTTTCCAGGCAGTGTAGTTTTAATCTGCCAGAAAGCTTCAAACCGAAGCACACCGCACACGGAAAATTCGTTTTGAAATCTTTTGTTGATATATTCTTGCATCAGACTACGTCGGCAGCGAAGTGAAACAGTCGAACAACCAGAATTCGTAAATTAACATTGGTGACAGTGTACCACACTTAGGGCCGTTTCTGAGAATCTTATTTTTCTAACACTAAGTTTCAATTCAGCCATTGTGCAATAGTGTCTACCAAGTTTCAACGCATGTCTGTAACGTTTCCCTTCGTGCTTTTACTTTAATCAATGCAGGTACGTCAGTGTGGTCATTCTCACCCGCCGTTTGTTGCAGCGTTAGATTTGAGTGTTCCATCGCAAAGCACAAAGCTATCCAAACTGTACGTGTGCATGTGGCTGCATTTGCGTGCGCATGTACGTTCATTTCGCTGTGTGGCATAGACCTAGAAAGTGTCGCGAAAGTTTGTTCACTCTAGTAGTCTAAACACACTAAATTTATTAAACGACGCATTTTACTTTTTCACTGTAATAATGTATAACATCTTTGGAGACATCTGTACGAGCTAGAGTCTGCAACAGTGGGAAGCTGAGACCTCTAATTGCTTGTAACTCGAGCTGTGGTAAAAAATCTAGATAAACGATTATCTTATTCATCCAATTTAATGAAAATAAGCGTAAGAACACCACACCTCACAATTCATCACTGCTGCGGGCCCCAAAGATCTTAAACCAGTGCTGTTCGTCCATGTGCTTAGATTCTTCCGAGCTGCTTTATCTTTGATAATATCATCACACGAGGCCAATGTCTAAAGAGACACAGCGTTCTTCTACCCTGCCATATAACACACCAAAGCTTCTTAACAATTACAGTTCGATCAGTGCGCATCGGTTCGTACGAGCTACTGGTATTGTTAACGTTTATGTTGTAACGTAACTTTGGTTGGAGAGGTGTGCTGTCCAAAGGGATCTGCATATGTGACCCGTAGGTCGATTCGATCACTACAATGTTTCGATAGGGATGTCCCCATTGGTGGAGGTGATATGCTTTTGCTTTGTTAAGTTTCCTTCGGTTGATAACTTGAGATCATCACGCAAATCTGTTTTCTCTCCAATATTTCGAAAAGCGATTTTCGAACTGCCGAATTAACGAATAGGTTATTTTCATTAACGAAGAAATTTCATAATTTTTATCTACATAGTGTTTGCAGACAGTTTAAGTATTGTGACACAAAATGCCACCAACTAAAGTTACAAAAATTTAAGATTGCTATTATTTAATGAAAATGACACACACGCACGCTCGCGCGAACTCTATCGGACTGCGAGTATATAAGTCGCTTTCATTTTCCAGCACGCCTATTGTTGTCAAAGAGCCGAAACGTAACATGGATACAATAGAACCTACGATTATTTTGAATTAACGTCATTTTAAAAACAAGTAACGGCGCAACCGGAAAAACTGAAACAAAATGAAGCTCTGTGCTCTCATTACAGCAAATTAAAGCACATGAGGTATTTAAATACTGAAAATTAGATATGGTCTTCTTTTAAGACTGTAAATTTACCGTTTCGTGTGTCAATTCAGAAATTGCACTTATCAACAAAATGAAATTTCTCTGCATCTGGTTTCCAAGTGGGTGGATTTACGTAATTTTGAGATGCTGAATTCAGAGGTGCAGCAATTACATTCTTTATCATGTCACATTTTTTATGTAAAAATCGTAGTATTAATACGTGAGCATCGAAAATGAAGTTTGTTTCTAATTTTAATCATACTTACCTAATTCGAGAGGTACATTGCCATGGTTGTGCATAAAAAATCATGTGTGTACACAGTTATTAAGAGAGGTAAATGAAAGTAGACAATAGACATAAAAACATGGGAAATGTTTTCCTCTTTCTCTCACACTGCTACCGACTTCTACCTCGCGTACCGATCAGGTGGTATGGTATAAACGGCACATTAAAGTAACAAAGTTTCGTGAAATCGCACCTATCACATCCCAGGGACATCCATGTTTAAATGTTGCAAATGGTTAATTGGCATGAACACAAGCATACTGGGCCACAAGTGCTAGGTCCTTGATGTTGCCAGCAGTGGAAACCAAAACGTCATAATAACAAAGCCTTTTGGGGGGGGGGGGGGGGGGGGACACAGACTGTAAGTAACGTTGATTATTGGCGTCGTGTTTTTTCTTACTTTTGTGTATGAGCGAACGGAACTAACCAACCACAGTCGTAATTAACTGTATTTACCGCCATTACAAAAAAATTTGAAGTAAGTTCTTAAATTTCAGTGTCTCCGTTTTGAATAGCTGCGACTTCCCTATCATATGCAGAATTAAAGAGAAATCAAAGAATTGTTTCAATAGTGTTTGTAGCTACAATGCAGCATTTGCTATGGTCCGTTATTAGGCCAAAATTTCAGTCACAGCTTCACGTGGAGTGTATCACTTTAAGATACTTTTTAAATCATAGATCATGTCCAATCACTTGTCCTTCACCATGTTTTGCGCAGTTACATTTTTGTGACCTCGACGTTGCTGTTCATTGTAGACCACATGGGGTCAATTCTAGTGTCAGATTCCACTCGTCGGCTTTGAGCAATGTCGACATACCTAAGGCAGAGACGCTACATAGATGCAATCTTTGAAAGAAACTGATCATGTTCGTAAACAAACGGATGTAGCATACGATAAAATTACACAGTTCACATGATTAATAACTTGGCCTCAAATTATACTGACAAGAATTAAAGGTAACGAAAAGAAATAAGAACGGAAAAAGAGAGATACACATGTCTGAAATAAATTATTATCGTGATTTATGTAAGAAAAGCACAGAGAACTTTTAAATCCAGTACAGTATAGCGCATCGTGAAGTCATAATATTATGAATGAGCGTTAACTTTTAATACTAATTGTTAAATCTAATGGGATGAGTACACAAGTAACGAAAATTGACAAAAAGTAAGTCTAACAAATACTGGAATCGGTAACTGGAACTGACCTATATAGGTTAATTTTTTTTTCTACTTACCAAGTCCAACTATTACACGGTTCATTATTTAGATCTTTCAACAACACGTGTGTGCACTAAAGTGTTACAGAATTTCTACATATGGTATTACTATCTTCATTACCATGACAAAGAGAAAAAAAATTGGAAACTGTACCCACAATATTTATTAGTTTTTCGTAGTAGTTCTGAGATCAATAAGAAATCTAGAAATCCTACAAAAACATGTCCAAAATTATGAACTCTTCAAAAGTTAGAATCGGCAACTAGAACTGATCTATAAATGTCTATTCTAGTTACAGATTCCATCCATTTGATGCTTCATTAATTACATCGTTTCTTCAGCACGTGCGAGCACTAAAATGAGGGCTAATATGATTTCTGCATTTTAATTGCTCTCTGAACTGCTGAAAAAAGTTAGTAATATTTGAATCGGTAACTAGAATGGACTTATGTATTAGGTCAGTTCTAGTTAACGATTCCAATTTTTGTTGTACACCGCAGTAGTTTTAGAGAGCAGTTACAAATGTAGAAACGGTATTACGTTTCAGTGCATACATCTGCAAAAATAATTTACATATGAATTATGGCGCGGTTGGAATCTGTAACTGGAATTAGTTATCGATTCCAATGTTCTTTATTTTTTGTAGATATGCGTTTATCATGTACTCGCTTTTCGTTTAGAATTTAGTGTGTCGCTTCTCCACAATTCATGCTACTGTTTCGTTGTTGTTATTGTTGTTGTTGTTGTTGTTGTTGTGGTCTCCAGTCCTGAGACTGGTTTGATGCAGTTTCGTATATGTTGTAATTCATTTAATCTTGTCGTTTTTCTGATACATTTTGGATTCTTCCCGCCCAAAACTCCCACTTCTCTGTGCTTCTCCCGTTAGATTCAATAAAATTAACACTATTTTATAACAGTATGACTTCGCCATGCGCTTTACTGTAATGCCAATTCAAAGGTTCTCTGTGCTTTTCTAGTCGCATAAATTACGAGAATACTTCTGAACAGACATGAACCACTTTTTTAAATTCTTGTTCTTAATTATTTTCGTTATCTTCAGTTCGTTTCGGTATAATTCATGACGATGTAAGTAACTACGTGAGTGTGATTGTAATTTTATCGCATGTTACATTCGTTTGTTTGCGAATATGATCCGTTGCTTTTATAGATTGTCTATACGTAGCGTCTTTGCCTTACTTATGACGTCATTGCTCAAAGCCGACGAGTGGAATCGGACACTAGAATTTATCCGACTACATGAACGATCAAATCATTCGTGCAATAATAACAATGTAATGCATGAAATTGCTACTGAATTAGAACACGCTAATCGTTTTTTGTGTTCTTCCACTGAAACTATTGAGCAAGAGCCGAAAATGAAGACGGAGAAATGTATACGACTCATACGGTTAATGAAAATTGAGACCTTCGGCGTTACATTAATGCAATTCATTTGGATGTGGCCGCTGTTTTTACCACAGCTGTTGGCCAGCCACCATTCGAAACAGATAACGTCTTAAAAAAAATCTGGTACATTCAGAAACATTTCGGTTTTGTCAATGGATTTATTAGTATATCCATTATTATTTCCTAAAGAAAATTACGTTATATGTTCAGGTAAGAACTGAGAATCTGCATACGAATAAATTCCAATTAATTAAGGTATATAAAAAGATTGGCTTTTGCTACTTTATAAAATACATACAATCGGTACAATTTCGACCACAGGCGATACTAGTAATTATGCAATCGCATCGATTTTATTTCAGATATGTGGTGAACATTAACAAAACCAATTTATGATACACATAACCTGGAAGCTATACAAAACATATATAAAATAACTAAACAGTTATCATAGTATACAAGAAGTCATATATACAATCGAAACAGTGATCAAAAATATTAATGTATCGCAGAGTTTGTCGGTTTATGTGGAGAATTGGGATGAGGAAGCTTATATTTCGTAATATGTCTCATCAGTCTCTCTAAAGAAAATCCAACTGTAATCGCTCATCGTAGAAAGGTTCCAGCGTTCTTGGCAGCGATATTTCACGGTAAGAAAATGTTGCTAAAGCGTTCATCCTGTTCATATATATAACTGGATCCAAGTTCTGCGAGAAAAAATAAATTTTCAAATGTAAAGTGTATCTGTTCACTGGTGAAGTCACTTTCGCTCGTAACATCACTAACACTAGTAACTCGCATCGCTCGTCTGACGAAAACATTTTCAGGAATGCTTCTCTGCAAAAGTGTGGTGTGGTACGATAATCAGCTGATTGTGTCTGTTATGTTACTACGTCGCCTTACAGGGCCTAGTAATTTGGACGTCCTTGAAAACGAGCTTCTAGCAGGGAAGAGTTTCTTCTGGCTCCAAGGACGGCTATGTTGTAATATGACGGGGCACCTACTCATTCTCGTCGGCAGTTTACAGATCATCTAAACTGATTCCCAGGTAGATAGATCGGCAAAAACAGTTTTTTAGCCATCAGTATCCCCGGACCTTAACCCCTTCAGATTTTTGCCGCTGGTATGGTTGAAAGACGAAGTTTACATAGAAAAATAAACACAAGAGACGAATTGATAGTTCGTATTATGAACATGGTGCTCTCATAATAGAACGCCAAGACTATCTTAGAAGACCTACATCCTCACCATCCTCACGAGAATTCGAGTGCACTGAAATCAGAGGAGGAATTTATGAAAAGCGTTTGAAATTAATCCATTGCCTTTAACACCTTCTGTGAATATTTATTTTGATTACGTCCTAACAGCTGTCTCTCTGAAATCAATAAAAACTGCTTACATGATACGGTATCTTTCATTCGCATTAGTCTGGACTACTATAATTTTATCCATCTCTAAAACCTTAGATGGTACCATTTATCTAAGGGTAAGTTTTGATTCTGCAAAAAAGTGAGTAAGAATTGACATATCACACACCATATGACTATGTGGCCTATTTGATTTTCGGTAACGTAGTCTGGAGAAACCCGCTTTATCTTATGGTAGTTACAACGTGGAAACAATGTGCCTCCAATGACTAGGTCATGTTCAGCGCAAGTTATCTATCAACAGTTCACCATTTACATTCCTGATCACCATGCCATGCACACCCATGATATGTTCAAGCCCTTCATTTTCTGAACCAACTTATGCGTTCAAGTCACCATTAAATATTTTATGTCCCTAGAATTTGTTTGTCTAAGGACTCCGTTAAGCTATGTCAGATTGTAACAACTGGCGTGGTATTACATAGTTGTCAATGTCCAGGAACGTTCTCAGCAGAATTATTTTAAATAGAATTAAAGTGTCTCTTGAAAAGCGACTGCGTAAAGAACAGGCCGGGTTTAGGGCACAACGCCGTTGTGTTGATCTTATTAACACTCTTAGGACCATTTTAGAGCAAAGCAAAGAATTCCAAGCAATCATGTACCTGGCATTCATTGATTTTTCAAAAGGCCTTCGATTCCGTGAAACATAAAGTGCTCTGGCAGGTGTTGTGGAGGTGTGGCATACCACAAAAAATCTTGAACGTCATAAAAGATTTATATGATGACTACAAGTGTTGCGTACACCCCAAGGAAAATATGACAGAGCCCATAAAAGTAACAACTGGAGTCCGGCAGGGTTGGATTTTATCACCAACACTTTTTCTACTTGTTCTAGACTCAGTTATGAGAAGAGTCACAGCAGGCAGGAGACGAGGAATCCAGTGGGGGATCCATGAACGTCTGGAGGATTTGGTTTTTGCGGACGACATAGTTTTATTAGCTCAGGGGCTGACTGATATGCAAGCTAAATTAAACTTGCTGAAAGAAGAAGCAGAGACTGCTGGCCTCAAGATAAATACAGGCAAAACAAAGGAAATGAGAGTAAATTCAGGGAACATGGAGGTGCCACTGTTAATAGGGGAGCAGCGGGTGGAAACTTTCAACTCATTCCTGTATCTGGGTAGTATAGTGACGGAAGATGGTGGAGCGGGAGATGACGTGAAAAACCGCATTAAGAGGGCAAATGCTGTCTTCATACAATTGTATCCCATATGGAAAAACATAAAAAGATAACATCCCAGTTACAAAGCTTCATAAATTGATGTCTTCGAAGCATAATGAATATCTGGTGGCCAGGAAAATTATGTAATGAGGAGCTCTGGCGAATAACAAACCAGATACCATAGAAGACCAGATACGAGAGAGAAAGTGTGGTTGGTTGGGGGACAGCTTGAGTAAACCAGATGGAGCCATCGAGTCAAAAGCATTGGAATGGAATCCCCAGGGAACAAGGAAGAGAGGAAGAACTAGGGGCACATGGAAGAGGACAGTGGAAGGGAAAGCAAGAAGAGTTGGCAAGACCTGGTCAGAACTGAGGCAAATGGCCAAAGACGGATGGCGAGTTCTCCTGGATGACGTTTTGATTCTGCAAAAAAGTGAGTAGGAATTGACGTATCACACATCATATTCAAAATGACTTTTGACGACGGTTACTTATGGTAACACGATGTAGGTGCCTAATGTCACCTAACTCCATTTTATAGGATGCTAGTATCGGTTAGTATCCTGTCAAATTGGTTGTCAGTCAGAGTTTCGAATCACACCAACAACTGTCTCAGATACTAAACTATATCGGGTATAACTTTTAAGTAGTAGAGCAAAAACGATCTCTGTGCCACTAGCACATAGCCTCCATCGTTTCAGAAGATCTTTGTTCATGATTGTCATCTTGCTGCTGTCAACGGTCGTGTACCAATTCCAGCACCTCGACAAGTGGCATCGCGGCCTTCTGAAAGCCTTGCTGCGACAATACGTGGAACGCACTCTCCTCCCGTTTTCTTTTAGCCTGTGCGAGTGTCGTGGTGCAGTGGCTGGATTTCCGCGCGCTCGATGTTCCGGAATGGGGGCGAGACAAGCGGAGCAAACGCCTGTGGGAACGGGCCAACAATTTTATGGTGGCTGGGGGAAAGTTTTTCACGAAGCTCTTCTTAATGACTCTCGCAGTGTGACCGCGACACGCTCTCTTTCACGACGTGTATGGTTTTACTGTATGTGCCGTTCCATTAATTATGACCACTAATGCCTCGTAAAAGACGATCGGTTACGTTCGGGAAAGCGTATCTTCTGGGGCAGGTTGATGATTAGAAATAACCTTCTGTAAAAATATCTAAAGTGGAAACTTTGTCTCCAAAAATGTCCAAAAGTTGTTCAGTGATTTATTTCAAATTTTTACACTAACTGTAATAAACATTCGGTCGGAAAGAGAGAATAATCCTTTTTAAACAAAGTACAGATTTTTTTTCTTTAAAGAGACTGCGAGAAAGAAAATGCCGTGCTGTGAAAAAGTGCTGTTTTCTTTTCTCTCAGTCGGTTTTAACTACAGGGTGACAATTATTGAACTATATGAAGATACGATACTGCGTGAAGAGTTTGACAGAGCACTGAAAGACCCGAGTCGAAACAAGGCCCCGGGAGTAGACAACATTCCATTAGAACTACTGACAGCCTTGGAAGAGCCAGTCCTGACAAAACTCTACCATCTGGTGAGCAAGATGTATGAGACAGGCGAAATACCCTCAGACTTCAAGAAGAATATAATAATTCCAATCCCAAAGAAAGCAGATGTTGACAGATGTGAAAATTACCGAACTATCAGTTTAATAAGTCATGGCTGCAAAATACTAACGCGAATTCTTTACAGACGAATGGAAAAACTGATAGAAGCCGATCTTGGGGAAGATCAGTTTGGATTCCGTAGAAATGTTGGAACACGTGAGGCAATACTGACCTTACGACTTATCTTAGAAGGAAGATTAAGGAAAGGCATACCTACGTTTCTAGAATTTGTAGACTTAGAGAAAGCTTTTGACAATGTTGACTGGAATACTCTTTCAAATTCTGAAGGTGGCAGGGGTAAAATACAGGGAGCGAAAAGCTATTTACAATTTGTACAGAAACCAGATGGCAGCTATTAGAGTTGAGGGACATGAAAGGAAGGCAGTGGTTGGGAAGGAAGTGAGACAGGGTTGTAGCCTATCCCCGATGTTATTCAATCTGTATATTGAGCAAGCAATAAAGGAAACAAAAGAAAAGTTCGGAGTAGGTATTAAAATCCACGGAGAAGAAATAAAAACTTTGAGGTTCGCCGATGACATTGTAATTCTGTCAGAGACAGTAAAGGACTTGGAAGAGCAGTTGAACGGAATGGACAGTGTCTTGAAAGGAGGGTATAAGATGAACACCAACAAAAGCAAAACGAGGATATTGGAATGTAGTCGAATTAAGTCGGGTGATGCTGAGGGAATTAGATTAGGAAATGAGACACTTAAAGTAGCTAATGAGTTTTGCTATTTGGGGAGCAAAATAACTGATGAAGGTCGAAGTAGAGAGGATATAAAATGTAGACTGGCAATGACAAGGAAAGCGTTTCTGAAGAAGAGAAATCTGTTAAGATCGAGTATAGCTTTAAGTGTAAGGAAGTCGTTTCTAAAAGTGTTTGTATGGAGTGTAGCCATGTATGGAATTGAGACATGGACGATAAATAGTTTGGACAAGAAGAGAATAGAAGCTTTCGAAATGTGGTGCTACAGAAGAATGCGGAAGATTAGATGGGTAGATCACATAACTAATGAGGAGTTATTGAATAGAATTGGGGAGAAGAGGAGTTTGTGGCACAACTTGACTAGAAGAAGGGATCGGTTGGTAGGACATGTTCTGAGGCATCAAGGGATCACCAATTTAGTATTGGAGGGCAGTGTGGAGGGTAAAAATCGTAGAGGGAGACCAAGAGATGAATACACTAAGCAGATTCAGAAGGATGTAGGTTGCAGTAGGTACTGGGAGATGAAGGAGCTTGCACAGGATAGATTAGCATGGAGAGCTGCATCATACCAGTCTCAGGACTGAAGACCACAACAACAAAAACATGAAAAAACGTAAATTAATTACAAACTAAGGCGTGCACACACTTTATTCAACATGTAAATGTCACTACAGATTTTCGGATTTAAATTATGACATGTTCGATGTGCCTGCCGTCATGGGCGATGATGTGGCCCAGACGAATAACGAAATCTGCGTGACGCGCTGACGTATCGGAACATTGATGCTGTCGATGACCTCCTGAATGGTTGTTTAGAGCTCAACAATGATTTTGGAGTTATTGCTGTACGCCTTCTCTTTAATACAGCCCCACAAAAAAGAGTCGCATGTATTCAGATCTGGAGAATATGGCGGCCAATCGAGGCCCGTCCTAATGCCCCCTGAGTACCCCAAAGTGCTCCTCCAGGACATCAAACACACTCCTGATTCGATGGCGTCGAGCACCGTCGTGCATGAACCACATCTTGTCGAAAACATGGTTACGTTTGGATAATGGGGATGAAATCATCTTCCAGAACCTTCACGTACCGTTCGTTAGTCACCGTGCCATCAAGGAGTATCGCACCTATTAATTCCGTGACCGGAGATTGCACGCAACACAGACACCCGTTGAGCGTGGAGAGTCTTCTCGATCGTGAAATGCGGATTCTCAGTCCCAAAAATGCACCAATTTTGCTTATTGATGAACCCATCCAAATGAAAGTGGGCTTCGTCGCTAAACCACACCACACAGCGCAGACTAATTCCCATCATGCCCCGTGGCCTACCGTGCAGTTTGAACGTTCTAACGCAAACGGTTCACAAGGTATGACGATCTTATTTCATATAGTTCAATAATTCTCACCATGTACATTGGCAGGGCATTTAAACCACTAGGCAAATTCTTTTTGCCGTATGATATATTGTTTCTCCGTATTACAATTTTAAAGTGAAATATTGTTAATAACAATGTGCCGTTTTGCTTTCTTCCTCGCAGTCTGTTTAAACTATGACAGCAGTGCATCTGAACAATCAGAAAATTCGCATGCTCTTTCACGAAAAATGTTGTATGTATAATCTGAAGATTTAAAATTGTGTTGTGTACAAAAGAGTAAAAAAAAGGAATATTTAAAATGAGTAAAAATCAAAAACGAAAACAAGTGAGGCTTCTTATTCAGATTGTATATTGATTTATCATAATTTAGAGTTCCATACCTCAAACTGGGCGATGTCACAACGAGAAAATTTGTGTCTTGACACATTTGCCAGGGATACTCTAGGTTAAGATAGAAATCAAATTCCTATACATGTTTAGCAAGTGTAAAACATTGCCGGGATCGACAGTGTTCATATAAGGTGAGCAATGCCACTAGCGCTAAGGGATAGATTTATCCTGGCCAATTATAAGAGTTTTTCCTGGTTTTCAACATGGATTTCGCCACTTTCTTCGCCACATACATCCGTAATTCCACATAGTCAACATTCACAAAAGGTGCTTACACGCTATTGCAGACATTAACGAAATGCCAGCAGCTAAATCTGACCGAAGATCTAAAAATTTACACTTAGAGACAAGCAATCTCAGGAATACAGTAAATTATTAAATTTTATACAGAAATTCCCAGCCTATTGTTTCATAGAAGACCCACAAATGTCGTATCACACGTTTAGTATTACGGACCTTCTTTTATATAATAACTAGCGAATCGGGCAATGCTTCGCAGTTGATAGAAGACATATATTCGTCCGAATATTTGTTAGAATATCTTGTAGAAATTTGTAATACATCGGTCAAGAACTTTTCGATATTTTCAGTAACAACGTTACGTTATATAACTGTCAAATGATTTTTGTAATGAAAACATGACAGCAGAACTATCAAACTGAACACAAATTTCATTGTGTTTTTCATACCAAAAATACGATTACCATCCACAATTACGAACACAACAAAAATATGAACAAAATCGGACGAGCCATTCTCAGGTGGTTATCTTTCACACATGATTTTAATTTCCGCCTTTTCCGGTGCATTTTCCAAAAACACAACAAAGACAAACATCAACCAAATGTGTCGAACCGTTCTTACCTGATATTTATGAGTGTGGCCATTAACGTTCGACTTTTCCGTTGGATTTTCCAAAAATTTTCTTTCATACAAACCTTGTCCTGACAACAACGAACAATCAACCAAATCGGTGAAGTCGTTCTCAGGTGACGATCTTTCACACATGCGGCAACTGATTTTTATTGTCATAGATAGTAAGTAAGTAAGTAAGTAAGTAAGATAGTAAACTGTTCTCCAGTCACAGTAACCTGTATAAATGTGTGTTTTCAAGTATTGTAACACTTTATTACTGATGCCATTCATACTTGTCCTTTTCACTTTGATATTTCTTAACCACTTCAGGCTAATACGACAAACTGTAAGCTGTCTCAGAAGGCTACTCAAATAACCCATACTTATCGTGTTAAACCTATCATTATCAGCAAGTCATTAAGTCATTTTGTGCGACTGACTAAGTAAATCGAAACACTTATTTCCCGTCTAATATCACACATATTCTCGCTCTAGGAAATACCGCGTACGGAAATATTGCCACGAACCGTGCTGCATGCAGTGTGATGTAGTCGTTAACATTGTTGGCTGGCGTGCTGCAGGTCGCCAATTCAATTCCGGTCACCAGCGAATATTAATAACGTAGTACCTATTTATCATTTCTAGAAGGTACTCGAAATGTCTTACATTTGAACAATTTACATATTCTAGAATATCCGATGTTTGTATAAATAGCAGCACTATCCCTCAAGGAGGCAACCCTATTCTGTCAGTACGCTGGTGTCCGTAATAAACGTGCTACGTGAGTGTTGAAAGGATTCGCAAGTGCTACATTCCGTTCTGCAGCGATTTTCTCAGCTATCGGTCTTACTTTTCGTCGCAATCCTCTTTACTGACTGTCTGTCGCAATCATTCGACACACTAAGGTCCACGGTCTGACTTAACGGATGTTTTCCCGTTTTCACTATATGCGGTATAGATCTTCGGTACAGTGCTTCTTGAACCACCAAACATTTCGGTTACCTTAGTTTCGGGGTTACAGGAGCATACACCATACGAACACGAACAACTGCCCATGTTCGAATTCACCAAGATCCGACGTAATGCACTCAGGACTACACAGAACCTGTTCTGACCACAACTGACACTTACACAACGTATTGAGGGTATTGCATAGGTGCCGTTCGTGGTCAAATACAAAAGTGTCACCTAGAGGCTTTGCCAGCAACTGCATTTATCAGCATGCATTTATCGCGGTGATTCCATTTTTTTGTCCAACATTTCAACAGCAGCGAGATGTGGTTTTCAGATTATAGGCTGGCAAACGCATACCATCTGCGTTTCCCTCATTGTTAATACGTCTGTGGAGTGAAGACAGACGTTGTTTTGGGATAGACTCAGTTAATCAGCCGAGCGGTTCTAGGCGCTACAGTCTGGAACTGCGCGACCGCTGCGGTCGCAGGTTCGAATCCTGCCTCGGGCTTGGATGTGTGTGATGTCCTTAGGTTAGTTAGGTTTAAGTAGTTCTAAGTTCTAGGGGACTGATGACCTCAGAAGTTAAGTCCCATAGTGCTCAGAGCCATTTTTTTCAGTTACAGGAAGCTTGCGGAAGGATTAAAGGCACATGTCTAGTAGGTTTACAATAATAATTCAAAATAACGGTTGATTAGCATGTGCTCAGGGAATACTAGCAAGCGATAATCCATGCCTCCAAGCATTACGGTACGTTATTGGTTTGTATTGAGTATTATCACCTCTCCAGAAGTAATTTTTAACACTTACCTCCTAAGTCTCTAGAGATAATCAGCGAAAATTGTTAGTGATGAAGAAGTAAATGTATTTGATCCCTTGTATTGCTAAAAAGTATTTCTCGCGATTGTAAAGCTGTATGCCGAGCAACATTTCCTTAGTGGCAACGGAGCGTTTAACGGTCGTCTATCTTACAGGTCGCCTCACAGTAAGTAGGAGCGCTTAAGCGTTATATTAACCGTACGGTCTCTAAGCATTGTGCGGACTGAGAGCGGTTTGTCTCCTCTGGCAGGCAACTAGCGGAAGAATCGCTAAGAGCGTTCTTCGGGCGACACGCATACGACTACTCACAGCAACGGTACATTCCGGACGATCACGAACTCCACGCATTCAGTTACGGAGATGATTAACGATCCAAGTTCCTGCGCTGTCGGTTGTCTGTGGTCATGCGAGAAATTACTGGTTTTGTATGTAGGTGCAATCCTAAGACGTCAAGGTTATCCTAATATGACTCCGAATGTTTATAGGCCGATATTTTCGTGGAACAAATCCTCCGATGCTTCTTAATGTATCCTATTACCCTATCAATAAACAGTAAAAGGTCTCGGCGTAAGAACAAGCATCTAAACTGGGAAGAAAAAATTGTTGCACAACGCGATGGAAATCTTTCTCCTACATCCAATAATGCAACCTACCGATAAATTTATTTATGTATTGTATAGTTTCTTAAGTACAATGCTAAATAAAATAGGCCGGCCTCTGTGCCCGAACGGTTCTAGTCGCTTCGGTCCGGAACTGCGCTGCTGCTACGGTCGCAGGTTCGAATCCTGCCTCTGGCATGGATGTGTGTGATGTCCATAGGTTAGTTAGGTTTAAGTAGTTCTACGTCTAGGGGACTGATGACCTCAGATGTTAAGTCCCATAGTGCTTAGAGCCATTTGAATCATTATTTTTAAATTAAATACAAACAGTAGCATTTGTAATTTACCAACAGACATTTAAATTCATAATATATTCAATTGTGTCGTTCGTTGCCATCAGGAAGTGGTTGAAAGTTTGACGATATGCCCAGCTGGGACATTTAGTGACAAAATGCCGAACGGTTTGTCTCGCCGCTCCACAATCACATTTGGAGAGGGAGCCTTAACCCGCCTATAAAACGCCCGCGCCTCTGTCATGGTTGGTACACATTCCGTTAACCATTGTCCATATTCTGCACGACAGGAACAAGGCAGGGGGTTTCTTTCTTAGGTAGGGCAAGTTCTGCTGCCAGTCTCGTTCCCATGCGTGTTTTCGTAATATACATTTGGGTAGCATTCAATTGTTCGGCCACGTCAGTCCTTCCTATGGTCAATTAGACCGGTGCGACGTGATTTTTCACACGCTGTGTTCATCGGTTTTGTTGGTCACTGGTAACCTCAATACTTTTCCTCATATATGAAATACCTATCATCATTCCGTACCTACAGATGCGACCAGCATCTTGGCTGTGCGTAAAGTTATGTATATCCTACGTATTATATTAGGGATGTTCAAAAGAAAAAGTACGTAACAAAACAGTGGTTGTAATTCAAGTCTTTATTAAAAATGATCACCAGACGCGTTAGCACAACTATCCCACTGTTTCACGAGCCGAAGGATTCGTTGTTACCAAAATTCCTGTAAGTGACAGGACCAGTCCTCCACTGCGTCCTTCACTTCGTCGTCAGACTTACAGCGCTTCCTTTGAGATTTTTTTTTCCTCTCTCTTTGCAGACCAGACTCAAGGAAGTCGTAGGGCGACAGGTCTGGGCTGTAGGGCGGGTGCTCAAGCTGCTCCCACTTGCACTTGGCCATCACACTCTGTGTGACCTTGGAGACGGGTGGGCCTGCGTAATCGTGGAGCAGAATCACTCCCTCCGGGAGCAGCCCAGGCGGTTCGCTCTTGGACTTCCGTAGGCTACGGAGTGTCTCACAGTACACGTCACTGTTGACGGTTTCTCCTTGCTCGAGCAATTCCACAAGTACCGGACCTCGGCCCGACGAAAGACGGTGAGCATCACCTTCGCCGCTGAGGGCACAGCTTTGAATGTTTTAGTTTGAGGTGACGACGCTACTTTAGCGTCCCTGCGTGCCTCACTACGTTATCCCAAAGAGGCATATACAAATTTCAACCGTTATGGTGGTTACGAGGTATCGTACCTTTTCATTTGAACACTCCTCATACGTAACCACTATGCATCCAAGAGGAGATTAAAGCTTTATCTATTATTAGCGTAGCTTCCTTTTCAGCATATCCGAATAGTTTTCCTTCTGTCCAGCCGATAACCATACTGTCGCAAGAGAAATTATCTATGTTTTTCTCTTCCTTTACATTTATCCATAGTTTTTTTCGATTTCTGTTATCTTCTTTCCATCGCATCTGCTAATCTTGCCACACTATTCGTCGTCCTTCCTCTTACCATGACCGGGGACTGGGTGTTGTGTTGTCCTCATCATTTCATCATCATCATCATTTGTGAGAGTGAAAAGCTTGGACTGTGGAAAGAAAATGGATTGTGCAAAGATTGGGACTTCGTGCGGGCTCTGATGACCGCGCAGTTGAGCGCCCCACAAACCAAGAATAATAATAATAATAATAGTAATAATAATAATCCCTTATTATTATTATAATCCCTTCCCCCCCATGAACCATGGACCTTGCCGATGGTGGGGAGGCTTGCGTGCCTCAGCGATACAGATGGCCGTACCGTAGGTGCAACCACAACGGAGGGGTATCTGTTGAGAGGCCAGACAAACATGTGGTTCCTGAAGAGGGGCAGCAGCCTTTTCAGTAGTTGCAGGGGCAACAGTCTGGATGATTGACTGATCTGGCCTTGTAACATTAACCAAAACAGCCTTGCTGTGCTGGTACTGCGAACGGCTGAAAGCAAGGGGAAACTACAGCCGTAATTTTTCCCGAGGACATGCAGCTCTACTGTATGATTAAATGATGATGGCGTCCTCTTGGGTAAAATATTCCGGAGGTAAAATAGTCCCCCATTCGGATCTCCGGGCGGGGACTACTCAGGAGGACGTCGTTATCAGGAGAAAGAAAACTGGCGTTCTACGGATCGGAGCGTGGAATGTCAGATCCCTTAATCGGGCAGGTAGGTTAGAAAATTTAAAAAGGGAAATGGATAGGTTATAGTTAGATATAGTGGGAATTAGTGAAGTTCGGTGGCAGGAGGAACAAGACTTTTGGTCAGGTGATTACAGGGTTATAAATACAAAATCAAATAGGGGTAATGCAGGAGTAGGTTTAATAATGAATAAAAAAATAGGAGTGCGGGTTAGCTACTACAAACAGCATATTGAACGCATTATTGTGGCCAAGATAGACACAAAGCCCATGCCTACTACAGTAGTACAAGTTTATATGCCAACTACCTCTGCAGATGATGAAGAAATAGATGAAATGTATGACGAGATAAAAGAAATTATTCAGGTAGTGAAAGGAGACGAAAATTTAATAGTCATGGGTGACTGGAATTCGTCAGTAGGAAAAGGGAGAGAAGGAAACATAGTAGGTGAATATGGATTGGGGTGAAGGAATGAAAGAGGAAGCCGCCTTGTAGAATTTTGCACAGAGCATAACTTAATCATAGCCAACACTTGGTTCAAGAATCATAAAAGAAGGTTGTATACCTGGAAGAATCCTGGAGATACTAGTAGGTATCAGATAGATTATATAATGGTAAGACAGAGATTTAGGAACCAGGTTTTAAATTGTAAGACATTTCCTGGAGCAGATGTGGATTCTGACCACAATCTATTGGTTATGAACTGCAGATTGAAACTAAAGAAACTGCAAAAAGGTGGGAATTTAAGGAGATGGGACCTGGATAAACTGAAAGAACCAGAGGTTGTAGAGAGTTTCAGGGAGAGCATAAGGGAACAATTGACAGGAATGGGGGAAAGAAATACAGTAGAAGAAGAATGGGTAGCTCTGAGGGATGAAGTAGTGAAGGCAGCAGAGGATCAAGTAGGTAAAAAGACGAGGGCTAATAGAAATCCTTGGGTAACAGAAGAAATATTGAATTTAATTGATGAAAGGAGAAAATACAAAAATGCAGTAAATGAAGCAGGCAAAAAGGAATACAGACGTCTCAAAAATGATATCGACAGGAAGTGCAAAATGGCTAAGCAGGGGTGGCTAGAGGACAAATGTAAGGATGTAGAGGCTTGTCTCACTAGGGGTAAGATAGATACTGCCTACAGGAAAATTAAAGAGACCTTTGGAGAGAAGAGAACCACTTGTATGAATATCAAGAGCTCAGATGGCAACCCCGTTCTAAGCAAAGAAGGGAAGGCAGAAAGGTGGAAGGAGTATATAGAGGGTTTATACAAGGGCGATGTACTTGAGGACAATATTATGGAAATGGAAGAGGATGTAGATGAAGACGAAATGGGAGATACGATACTGCGTGAAGAGTTTGACAGAGCACTGAAAGACCTGAGCCGAAACAAGGCCCCGGGAGTAGACAACATTCCATTTGAACTACTGATGGCCTCGGGAGAGCCAGTCATGACAAAACTCTACCATCTGGTGAGCACGATGTATGAGACAGGCGAAATACCCTCAGACTTCAAGAAGAATATAATAATTCCAATCCCAAAGAAAGCAGGTGTTGACAGATGTGAAAATTACCGAACTAGCAGTTTAATAAGTCACAGCTGCAAAATATTAACGCGAATTCTTTACAGACGAATGGAAAAACTGGTAGAAGCCGACCTCGGGGAAGATCAGTTTGGATTCCGTAGAAATGTTGGAACACGTGAGGCAATACTGACCTTACGACTTATCTTAGAAGAAAGATTAAGGAAAGGCAAACCTACGTTTCTAGCGTTTGTAGACTTAGAGAAAGCTTTTGACAATGTTAACTGGAATACTCTCTTTCAAATTCTAAAGATGACAGGGGTAAAATACAGGGAGCGAAAAGCTATTTACAATTTGTACAGAAACCAGATGGCAGTTATAAGAGTCGAGGGACATGAAAGGGAAGCAGTGATTGGGAAGGGAGTGAGACAGGGTTGTAGCCTCTCCCCGATGTTATTCAATCTGAATATTGAGCAAGCAGTAAAGGAAACAAAAGAAAAATTTGGAGTAGGTATTAAAATCCAGGGAGAAGAAATAAAAACTTTGAGGTTCGCCGATGACATTGTAATTCTGTCAGATATCAAAGGACTTGGAAGAGCAGTTGAACGGAATGGATAGTGTCTTGAATGGAGGGTATAAGATGAACATCAACAAAAGCAAAACGAGGATAATGGAATGTAGTCGAATTAAGTCGGGTGATGCTGAGGGAATTAGATTAGGAAATGAGACACTTAAAGTAGCTAACGAGTTTTGCTATTTGGGGAGCAAAATAACTGATAATGGTCGAAGTAAAGAGGATATAAAATGTAGACTGGCAATGGCAAGGAAAGCATTTCTGAAGAATAGAAATTTGTTAACATGGAGTATAGAGTTAACTGTCAGGAAGTCGTTTCTGAAAGTATTTGTTTGGAGTGTAGCCATGTATGGAAGTGAAACATGGACAATAAATAGTTTGGACAAGAAGAGAATAGAAGCTTTCGAAATGTGGTGCTACAGAAGAATGCTGAAGATAAGGTGGGTAGATCACGTAACTAATGAGGAGGTATTGAATAGGATTGGGGAGAAGAGAAGTTTGTGGCACAACTTGACTAGAAGAAGGGATCGGTTGGTAGGACATGTTTTGAGGCATCAAGGGATCACAAATTTAGCATTGGAGGGCAGTGTGGAGGGTAAAAATCGTAGAGGGAGACCAAGAGATGAATACACTAAGCAGATTCAGAAGGATGTAGGTTGCAGCAGATACTGGGAGATGAAGAAGCTTGCACAGGATAGAGTAGCATGGAGAGCTGCATCAAACCAGTCTCAGGACTGAAAACCACAACAACAACAACAACAATAATCCCTTTGACCAGTGAACTTCTTTCCCACATTGATTCCTTCTATTAGATGTCGTTACTCACATTCTACAAGAAAGTAATGAAAGTATGAATTAAAAAATGGTCAAGTCATAACTTTTTGTGTTTTATTAGGTACACTATGCATTTCGGATCCGGTAGGTCCATCATCACGTGTAATTTGTCTTAATACATGCTGTATTTTTTCTCTTGAATAAGGTGAAATACATATTCCTGTCATGAAAAACTTTGATGTTAGGTTATGAATTTCGTAACATCAAAGTTGTTCATGACAGAAGTATGCAATCCACCTCGTTCAAGAGAAAAAACAAAGCATGCATTAAGATAAATTACACCTGATGATGGACGCACATGGTCCGAAATGCATCGTGTACTTAATAAAACAGGAAAAGTTGTGGCTGAAGGCGTTTTTTAATTCATACTACCGGTGTACTGAATACAGTCACGTTTGAAACTGCACAATATAGGTAAAATTAAAATGAAGAAATTTCTAAAGATGATGTGCTTGGGTAGCTCAGATGGTAGAGCACTGGCCCGCGAACGGCAAAGGTTCCGAGTTCGAGTCTCGGTCCGGCACACAGTTTTAATCTGCCAGGAAGTTTCAAGATTGACAGTTCTGAAATTCCATATATTCATTGCTATGCATATATTATCATTATCATCACTGTTATAACTGTTGTTGTGAACAGGCGAAACTACTTTCATCCGGCCACAACTGTGGTTCCTTTGATTGCTCTGGGAGAAGGCTCCTCATACTGGAACACATGAAATAATAGTTCATTTTATTACATAAATGACTAAAAGATTTATTTAACTTTGCCTTACTTCTTTGGCCCAGAAGTACTGAATAATTTTCAACTATAATGGACTAGCAAAGCACCACCTGATGCACTTATTAACAAACTGTTTTCTTGCAGTACAATGTTCAACACTGCCAACGCTAAAACTTCATCTCAAATTTGCCATTGCCGTACTCGATCATGTTGACTGCTGTAGCTGACGGTATGGAACTGGGGCAGAACTCTTGCTACTCGACACTATATTGACCTCAGTGTGAGGGCGCTGTTACGCTGAGAGGGGAGGCGTGGTCTTCTGAAGCGCCTCACATACATCGTTGCAGATTACAGCGAGCTCTCACTAATGTCTTTATGTCTGTGGAACTGATTCGCGTTGCCAGCTTTGATGTGGCGACATGCCCTCTGTGCGATACCACAACAATAAATACAGCAAATGGCATCCGTATACTGAGTTTTGTATTTTATCACTGCTCTGAAATTGCCCAAGCATCGAAGATTGCTTGATGTAACGACGCATAATTCGTGCAGATTCCGATAAACTGGCGTTTTGTTGTTGGCAGATGGATATTTTGTCTATGCCAATGGCTATAATGTGCCCACTACTTGCAAGATCTTTTGGCAGTGCTCACAGTGTGTCGAGAACCATTGGGACCTCTTCCACTGGTTCCAAAATTGCTGTAGTTCGATTTTTCTCGTCCTTCTACCTGGTGAATTTTTAAAGTTGTTTCGCATCGATTTTGTCATCACTTGGGACGGTATGTCAATGAACCACACTTTCTTTTCCTCCACAATTATGATGTTCTGTAATTAGTTCCAGCAATCTAGTGTCCCACAATAATCATTTTTCTTCCTTGCGGTCCCACCGATTCTTTGCCATCGGCAGACGGTAATTTTGGCATACGTTCCACTGGATCATTTGTGCTACGAGATCGTTTCTCTGCTTGTATCAGGCTGAGCGATCTTGTTGGAACAATGAAAGCTATGGGAAATTCTCTCATCAGCTTCTTTACAGAGTCTTCACTTTGCGTCTTTTGCTGATTTGCTGGCTTTCACGGCGTTAGTTCTAATGGCTTGTTGCTGTACAGTAAAAATCAGTTGTTCAGTTCGTTTGTTTAGTGTTCAGTTGCTAGCTAAGACTAAGTCTTTTCCTTATGCGCTTTGCTTCGATCTTCTCCAAAATCACTCATTCAGTGCTTATTTCGCGAGGTGTTAGTCGGGCATTGGTGTGCAGCTTTCCGATATTGTAATTCTTCCAATATAAAAACTCGGAAATTTCACTGATCAGAATCAAAAGTTTGCGTATAACGAATTCTTTTAATAACATTATGAAACAGTCGGATGACATTAAAATCTATTGCACACACAAACATTACAAAAAGTAACACTTCGATGTTCATAGACAGGGTAATGAAGTAAACAAACGCATTATGCTTAGCTTAATATGCCAGAATTTTGAAACACAAAACGTATAAGCAATTTACAGCGAAAGGGCACGTTATAGCTTTTTTAACAAACTTTTCATTTAGGATAAGTTGTAATCTCTCCATACACTCGTCAATTCACTTATTTTATGAATGCGATATGTTGTGTAGACATTGCAAGCTCGAAATCGGCACTTCTGTAGAATAACTAAGTGGCTGTATCGATGAACAAAGACATTTGAGAACTTATCAGCCGCGTTAGTGCCTCTTACGATACTATGTCCAACATCACAAAACCGTTACAGTATATGTTGATTGGGCCTTCTATGGTATAAGGCCAAACACTGTTCTAATTTCTGGTGTGATGTTGTGGGCCGTGGGGGATTCGCAGCAACAAATCTGCGCAAAAATTGAATTCTTTTTGAAATGAGTAAAACGATCATAATAAATTATGTTTAGTATGTGGTGTTTTTTAAAGGAGCCACTGCCGCATTTACTTTGCAGAGTAGTCCGATTTCGTACTTCACTGAAAGTCTTCAAATCAGTCATAGTTGCAGAACAACATTCGTGTGCTGCACACAGCTTCGACACATTCTGAGCGACTTATGGCCACTGTTTACAGCAAATGGAACAGACTGCTTGCTCTGCAAATATGCTCATCGTACACAATTTTAGTCACTCTCTTAACAGAGCACACCGATGACTGACTGGATCGCTGTAAATAGTATAGAACTTTTTCGGTGAAGTCTCTTTTTGCTGATAAAGTATTATTTACTGCCATTGTAATTTCGACATATGGTCACTGTCAAGCACTCCGAAAGCAGTCAGTCATCATATGAAATACACGTAATTACGAAATTGACAAACGCTGAAAAATGAAAATTCCAAAGCTACTTACGTGGGATGTTGGAAACCAGTCAATAAGATAAAACAGTAACATGCTAGAACATAGTTCCCACCCTTAGAAAAGCAAATGCTCGAGATGGTGTAAATTCATCTGCTCTTACATACAGTATGTAAGCACACGTTAGAGAACAAAGTAACACCAGTAATAATTGTAGATCGTCATTTCGAACCATATTTGGGCGACCAAAGACAGACAACATCGGAAAAACTTAAATTCTCCATATAATCGGAAACGGAAGACAGTTTGATTTTTTAGGAGAAGTCGAGTTGCCTTCGCCTGTCCTAAAGGCAACAGATAGTCATCACTGCATGAAACTTAACAACTATTGATGATTGTCCGGTGACAGTGGCATAAAACTATGAATTTTATAACGATGTAGTATTCTAGTTTGATCTTTTGAACGAAAGACACAACATATTTCAAAAATCTGCATGAAATAAACTTTTCCAAAGATAAGTCACACTTTTCACACGTTGTTGTGCATCATGTACCGGCGTAAGCTCAACGCAAGCTCTGTGTCATTTCGAATAGTTTTCTCTTTGCTCTCTTTCATAGTACCTGCGTTTATTTCGTTTCTGAAAAAAAATGCTTTGCAGACAGTATGCTGCAGCAATTACTGCACTACTGGCCATTAAAATTGCTACACCACGAAGATGACGTGCTACAGACGCGAAATTTAACTGACAGGAAGAAGGTGCTGTGATATGCAAATGATTAGCTTTCCAGAGCATTCACACAAGGTTGGCGCCGGTGGCGACACCTACAACGTATAGACACGAGGAAAGCTTCCAACCGATTTCTCATACACAAACAGCAGTTGACCGGCGTTGCCTGGTGAAACGTCGTTGTGATGCCTCGTGTAAGGAGGAGAAATGCGTACAATCACATTTCCGACTTTGATAACGGTCGGATTGTAGCCTATCGCGATTGCGGTTTACCGTATCGCGACATTGCTGCTCGTGTTGGTCGAGATCTAATGACTGTTAGCAGAATATGGGATCGGTGGGTTCAAGAGGATAATACGGAACGCCGTGCTGGATACCAACGGCCTCGTATCACTAGCAGTCCAGATGACAGGAATCTTATCCGCATGGCTGTAACGGATCGTGCAGCCACGTCTCGATCCCTGAGTCAACAGATGGGGACGTTTGCAAGACAACAACAATTTGCACGAACAGTTCGACGACGTTTGCAGCAGCATGGACTGTCAGCTCGGAGACCATGGCTGCGGTTACCCTTGACGCTGCATCACAGACAGGAGCGCCTGCGACGGTGTACTCAACGACGAACCTGGGTGCACGAATGGCAAAACGTCATTTTTTCTGATGAATCCAGGTTCTGCTTACAGCATCATGATGGTCGCATCCGTGTTTGGCGACATTGCATTGACGGCACTTTGAACAGTGGACGTTCGTTTCAGATGTGTTACGACCCGTGACTCAACCCTTCATTCGATCCCTGCGAAACCCTACATTTCAGCAGGATAATGCACGACTGCGTGTTGCAGGTCCTGTACGGGCCTTTCACAATACACCAGTCACTACTCTTGATGACCTGTGGTATCGTGTTGAAGCTGCATGGGCAGCTGTACCTGTACACGCCATCCAAGCTCTGTTTGACTCAATGTCCAGGCGTATCAAGGCCGTTAATACGGCCAGAGGTGGTTGTTCTGGGTACTGATTTCTTAGGATCTATGCACCCAAATTACGTGAAAATGTAATCACATGTGAGTTCTAGTGTAATATACACTCCTGGAAATGGAAAAAAGAACACATTGACACCGGTGTGTCAGACCCACCATACTTGCTCCGGACACTGCGAGAGGGCTGTACAAGCAATGATCACACACACGGCACAGCGGACACACCAGGAACCGCGGTGTTGGCCGTCGAATGGCGCTAGCTGCGCAGCATTTGTGCACCGCCGCCGTCAGTGTCAGCCAGTTTGCCGTGGCATACGGAGCTCCATCGCAGTCTTTAACACTGGTAGCATGCCGCGACAGCGTGGACGTGAACCGTATGTGCAGTTGACGGACTTTGAGCGAGGGCGTATAGTGGGCATGCGGGAGGCCGGGTGGACGTACCGCCGAATTGCTCAACACGTGGGGCGTGAGGTCTCCACAGTACATCGATGTTGTCGCCAGTGGTCGGCGGAAGGTGCACGTGCCCGTCGACCTGGGACCGGACCGCAGCGACGCACGGATGCACGCCAAGACCGTAGGATCCTACGCAGTGCCGTAGGGGACCGCACCGCCACTTCCCAGCAAATTAGGGACACTGTTGCTCCTGGGGTATCGGCGAGGACCATTCGCAACCGTCTCCATGAAGCTGGGCTACGGTCCCGCACACCGTTAGGCCGTCTTCCGCTCACGCCCCAACATCGTGAAGCCCGCCTCCAGTGGTGTCGCGACAGGCGTGAATGGAGGGACGAATGGAGACGTGTCGTCTTCAGCGATGAGAGTCGCTTCTGCCTTGGTGCCAATGATGGTCGTATGCGTGTTTGGCGCCGTGCAGGTGAGCGCCACAATCAGGACTGCATACGACCGAGGCACACAGGGCCAACACTCGACATCATGGTGTGGGGAGCGATCTCCTACACTGGCCGTACACCACTGGTGATCGTCGAGGGGACACTGAATAGTGCACGGTACATCCAAACCGTCATCGAACCCATCGTTCTACCATTCCTAGACCGGCAAGGGAACTTGCTGTTCCAACAGGACAATGCACGTCCGCATGTATCCCGTGCCACCCAACGTGCTCTAGAAGGTGTAAGTCAACTACCCTGGCCAGCAAGATCTCCGGATCTGTCCCCCATTGAGCATGTTTGGGACTGGATGAATCGTCGTCTCACGCGGTCTGCACGTCCAGCACGAACGCTGGTCCAACTGAGGCGCCAGGTGGAAATGGCATGGCAAGCCGTTCCACAGGACTACATCCAGCATCTCTACGATCGTCTCCATGGGAGAATAGCAGCCTGCATTGCTGCGAAAGGTGGATATACACTGTACTAGTGCCGACATTGTGCATGCTCTGTTGCCTGTGTCTATGTGCCTGTGGTTCTGTCAGTGTGATCATGTGATGTATCTGACCCCAGGAATGTGTCAAAGTTTCTCCTTCCTGGGACAATGAATTCACGGTGTTCTTATTTCAATTTCCAGGAGTGTATTTGTCCAATGAATACCCGTTTATCATCTGCATTTCTTCTTGATGTAGCAATTTTAATGGGCAGTAGTGTATATTCTCGTAATCTGTCACCTTTGCGCTGAACAGCAGAAGATATCTCACCTTAGATTCCAGAAGCTGTAATGGTACCTGTTGCGTGGTTGATATTCCTCTACACATCCGTATTTCACTCAGCAGCTCTTAGTGGCGCTGTTGCTATGTTTAAAAAATTGCATAAAAATCGTAAATACGTTTGTACTGGAATGACGGTTACGCAGGAAACAAGACTTAGCGAGGATTCGTATCGATAAAACAGTATCTGAAGCTGACATCTCTGGGCATTAGGTCGCGACAGAGATTAGAGAGCAGCTTTTAGTGACGTCACTGGGATCGTCGACCTGTTGCACGCAGCGCTTAGGGAGTCGTTTCAAGAACGTGGACACAGCCGGTCAGACCGCCCATTACTGGACTCTTGGTTGACCCAGTCGCAATAGCTGATCTGTTCATGTAGGTATTCCACCGCCTCCAAAAAGCAACGCTGTTGTTACTCTCGTACCACAAAGAAATGTGTTATCAATTTACACAATAACTTTTCGAGGTAGAATGAGTCGAATGTCGCTGCTCGGAGGATATGTGAAGAATGGAAAGGGGAAACTTTCTAAGTGCCACAAGCAACTGTTTTTGTGCCAAGCTGTGCTTGCTTCTGGAGATCCGAAATTTAAGACATAATTCGTTTTAGTAGACTACAATTCTACTAGTTACAAAAGGCACTTGGAACTAAAACTTTTCCCTACTATTTTGTCGGAAACAGACAATTTTGAGATCATGGCTGTGTACAAAATGCGAATTGATTATGGAAAAGAATGAAACAGCAACCAGCCACTGTTAATAATGCCATTTATTTACACAAACACCGTTAGAGGTTCACGTTTATATTACATTTGATGTTGTTTAGCCGGCCGATGTGACCGAGCGGTTCTAGGCGCTGCAGTCCAGAACCGCGCTGCTGTTACGGTCGCATGTTCGAATCCTGCCTCTGGCATGGATGTGTGTGATGTCCTTAGGTTAGTTAGGTTTAAGTAGTTCTAAGTTCTAGGGGACTGATGACTTCAGAAGTTAAGTCCCATAGCGCTCAGAGCCATTTGAACCATTTTGATGTTTATGAAAAAAAAACAGCAACTGATGCAACAGCAAAAAATGTAATATAGATATGAACAGCCGTCTCACGGTGAACCTGTCTGCTCAAATCCGGTAACTGCGGTGTTTGCGTAAATGAACAGCATTATTAACAGTGACTGGTTGCTTTTTTCCTTCTTTGCAAGCATTAACATATAAAAACTGAAAAACCAGTAAGTTTGCTGGTATGACACTTCTAGTGTTTTTAATAGAGCATTTATTTTTCTAATTTGTCGCATTTTTTTGCGGTGAGCAGCATAATTGTATGGTATCAGAATACCTTCTCAATTTTTGACCTCAAGTCAGTTATGTACGAACAGATACAAAAGTCTGCCAACGCTAGGGTAACTTTTCGATTCCGCGACTGTAGAAATGACGTGGTTTTGAGGCGAAGAACTCGTCGAGCCCTGTTCAGAGCGCATTTTAATTCGGAAAGGAAGTTCCTTGAAGGTTGTTCGACTGAGAGCGGAAAAGGAGAAAATCTTAGGCGAAAGATGGGGTAAATAAGGTGGGTGCAGAATGACTTCCCATCCGAACTCCCGCGTAGCCCAACTCTTGTACAGGGTTTTTTGTCAGTCTGACAGAATGCGGGCCTGCATGTACTTAGTGCACCATACCGTCCTTGTTCCATCAGATGGATAACATTCCTTTTGTGGATGAACGCAGGTCTTCGTACGGGGAGTAGCTGCTTTGTTGGGCTCGACCACTCATTTCTGTTCCTTGTGTCACCAGTAACGATACAGGATAGGAATGGTCGGTGTTGTTCACGAGCCAGTTGATGACTAGCAAGCAGGGATACACATATGACCACTGCTGATTTTTGTTATCTTGGCTTAGAACATGCGGTACCCATTTTTGAACCTTCCCCATTGCATGCAAACGTCGCCAGCTTTCGTGTACACTGACGTGAGTCATTGTGGATTAATGCCTTTAAACTATCTTCATCATACCCGAAAGGTTTTCGTGAACGTGGAGAATCGCTAATGTCAAAACGGTCCTTCTTAAAACGAAGACCAATTTCTTGCCCGTGCTCTGTTCAAAATGGTTCAAATGGCTCTGAGCACTATGGGACTTAACATCTGTGTTCATCAGTTCCCTAGAACTTAGAACTACTTAAACCTAACTAACCTAAGGACATCACACACAGCCATGCCCGAGGCAGGATTCGAACCTGCGACCGTAGCGGTCACGCGGTTCCAGACTGAAGCGCCTAGAACCGCACGGCCACACCGACCGGCCCGTGCTCTGTCCAATGGCATTGTCCCCGTACAGGGCGCAAATGTGTCTGGCTGCCTCCGCTGTTCTCACCCCTTTATTGAACTCGGACAGAAGGGTATGTCGGTAATGTTCAGATTCCTCCACGTGGCTCTCCATTTTCTAGTGTACACAGGTCCACTCACTATCTCCAAATGACAAAATGACAACTCTAATAGCAACATTCAACTACAAATAAAAATTGACAGCCGATAAAAATACCCATAGCAACCGGAATGCCAATATGCAGAACAAAAAAAGCTACGAATTCATTATCCACCAACCTAATACATTGTCCTGACACATGTCAGATTTTAGACACATTTTAATGTCCTGTCCCGATCTTAACCAACTGCGCCTCGATCTTAACCTGCCTAATACTTTCGATGCCATTTTAGCGGATGACCCACGAGCAGCTGCTCGTGTTCTTTGTTTTATCAATTTGACAAACCTCGCTAAGGACATTTGATGTTGTTTTTTAATCATATGCCTGTCAGTCCCTTTTAGCGTGTTTTCCCTTTTAGTTGTTGTTGTCAACTTGTGCCTCGCGGTGCATTTTTAGAGTAGTCAGGGCGCTAATGACCATTGAAGTTGTGCGCCCTAAAACCACAAAAAAAAAAAAAAAAACAAACATGTCAGATTTGGCACTTACAACGTTTTCCATTTCAACCCTTCATGTGCAAGAAATAAATAGTTAAAAGTCGCAGAGGGGTGTGCGAGAGATGGTCGTAGAGTTATCGCCATAACCTCCACAAAATAAGATTACTAATTAATTTTTGGTTTCTTCGCAGGTAAATGTCTAGTCCTAGTATACTTTGAAATCCGCGCGCCACAATACCGTAGCCCATCGCTGGAGCAGCCAAAACAAAATGCTGTTCTTGAAGTAGAGTACCGTGCGGTGATTAGTTTCCTGCAACTGAAGGGGAAAATGGCTGCAACAGTCATTGATGACTTGGCGGAAGTGTACGGCAGCAGCGCAGTATGATATGGCACACTGGTTAGGTGGTGCAGACGCTTAGAATGTACTAAAGAAAAGTCTGAATGACATAGAAGTGAAAGACTACATCTCCGTGTAGAGCCTGCAACCAAGGGTAGCGGCAGCCCCAGTGCTGGAAGACCGGTGTTTCACAATCGAAGCTATGGAGCAAAAAGTCAAAATCAATCATAGAAACTATTTTCATCGTTTTGCACGGCATTTTGATTTGTACACGGCAATGTTAGCAGCCCTCTGTGATTCTAAGAGTGCTCGCTGCCACTGAAAAAGTCAGCAGTATCGGGGCGGCAGCGGAAATGTTTAGGCTGTGTCAGGCTACTCCAGGCGAGTTGTTGAGCCAATAACCACGGTTGGCTAGTGCTAGGTGTATCACAATGTCTCTGAGGAACAAACCAAGCAGTGGAAACGTGTAGAGTGACCACTGCCGAAAAAACGCGAATATCCAATCATCGTTGAAGAAGATGATGCCGAGTGTTTTGAGACTGCCACAGTGTGGTGTTAATAGGATACGCTTCTAAGGGGCAATAATAATTCTAGTCAGTATTTTGCAACAATGGTTTCTTACCCAAGGCATTGAAACAGTGTATGTGGTGACTTCACGAGGAGAACACGGCAAGTGCCATAATCCAATTTCCAAGAAACTTGGCTCAGTGGAAGAGGGGTCAAAATTAGCGCACAAGTGTCTCGGAATATCCGTAGACATACGATCGTTTCTCAAGAAACGATGGTCAAAGTTGTCGAAGTAATGTAGATGCCTTTTATCCAGTAAGTAATTCAACCGAAACGGTGGCACAAGGCCAAGCGTCGCGGCTTCACAGTTCTGCGGTCAGTGTTCTAAACCCGATTATTTTTGCTTTTATTTTTGTTTTACATTTATTTACCTATGTCTATAGAAGATTACTACACGAATATTTTCCAATGTATACTGAAATAACGTTGTCCTTATTCGTCTACTAATTATAAGTCTGGTGAATGAATTTTTAAAAAAATGGAAAAATTATGTGAAATTGTGTTGAGTAAAATTCCTGTAATATCTTGATTTCGGATCAGTACCAAACGTCAGTTTTCGGAAAAGTGATCCACAAGGTTTACCGCGAAATATTCGCCGACGCTTGAAACCTTCAACAGTGTTAACGACGTTTCTTTCCCGAAGTAGTTTCATACGAAGAAATGTTGTGGCACAGCTGCCTTCGTACGATGTGCGTGGTGTTCGTAATTTCTATGTTTAGAATGTTTCTACGAGCGATGTCATCCGAGGGAATCTCAAAGATCTTCCTGAGGAATAAACATAAGAATAAAATATAAGAAGTAAGAAGTGATATAAGAATGAAAGTACACATATATTGTAAAATGTATGACACTCATTGTGAAACGCAATTGTAATTTTACAGCTAATATAACGCCCTTGCACACCCGCAACTTGATAAGAAACCTTCGTGTTGTAACTTTCTACGGAAATGGGTGTAAGTAGGCTGTTTAGGTTTTTATGTTGATAACGCCACGTAGCGCTCTGTATGAAAATCACTGACTGTGCCGTGTGCAGTCTGTGGCTGGTTGGCATTGTTGGAACATTCTCTATTGTAGTGTTGGGTAGTTGTATGTGAACAGCGCGTAGCGTTGCGCAGTCGGAGGTGAGCCGCCAGCAGTGGTGGATGTGGGAGAGAGATGGCAGAGCTTTGAGAGCGGACGATCTGGACGTGTGTCCGTCAGATAAAGGAAATTTGTAGGACTGGATTTCATGAACTGATATATAATGACTTTTGAACACTACTAAGGTAAATACATTGTTTGTTCTCCACCAAAATCTTTCGTTTCCTAACTATGCCTATCACTAGTTAGTGCCTTCAGTAGTTTGAATCTTTTATTTATCTGGCAATATTGGCGTTCGCTGTATTGCAGTAGTTCGAGTAACGAAGATTTTTGTGCGGTAAATGATAGGTTATTGTTAGTCAGGGCCATTCTTTTGTAGGGATTATGAAAGTCATATTGCGTTGCGCTAAAAATATTGTGTGTCAGTTTAGTGTTGATCAGAATAAGTGAAGAGAGAAATGTCTGAGTACGTTCCGTTTTGCTCAACTGTTTGAAAATCTAATAATGTAGGAGTTTTCCCAGCACTGTCATTCTAAGGGGATGTTTCATGGGTAGATAAATTCAAAAATTAAAATGAAATGAAAACAACAATAGAGTTTCGAACACTGGACGCAAAAGTGAGAGGCTATAGTGCTAGCAACTATGCCAACAGTTGGGCTGAGCTTTCCGGCAGCTAAAAGGCACCTAATTTACGGATAAGCCGGGATACGTGTTCGCTTATTTCGGCTCCTCTTCCACTGAGCGAAGTTTGTGGGAAATCGGGTGATGGGACTTGCGGTGTTCCCGTCGTTAGTGGAACGTCCCACCTTTGGCGAGCTCGTTGTGAAGCTGCGGAATGTGGTGCCGCGACCTCCCGTGACGTAGGCGGTCCTCGGTGTCAGCGCGCGCCGCCCGGTCCAGACTGGATGCGAGTAACGGCTGCGCGCCGTAACCCACAAACCCGCAGCAGCCAGGGATTAACGGGACGCGCGCTGGGTGCTGGCTGCCGGCTGGTGCGTGGCGTCGGACCAAGGTCGTGCCGCGTCTGCACGGCACAGCTGCTGCGGCCGCCACGCGTCGTCTAGGTGTTGGCGTCTGCTGGCCACTAATACGGAGGCCACGGGTTCGATTCGCGATGACAACTTCGGATTTTTCTGTGTCGGAAAGATCAGGACCGGTGTCAACTCGGCCTCGTGAGGTCAAGTGAGCAACCTTTCCATAAAGTAAACAGTGATACTGAAGCGCTAGTCGCCGTAATGGCGCCTAATACAAAAGCTTTCACCTCGCTGGTATCAGACATATACACTCCTGGAAATTGAAATAAGAACACCGTGAATTCATTGTCCCAGGAAGGGGAAACTTTATTGACACATTCCTGGGGTCAGATACATTACACTGACAGAACCACAGGCACATAGACACAGGCAACAGAGCATGCACAATGTCGGCACTAGTACAGTGTATATCCACCTTTCGCAGCAATGCAGGCTGCTATTCTCTCATGGAGACGATCGTAGAGATGCTGGATGTAGTCCTGTGGAACGGCTTGCCATGCCATTTCCACCTGGCGCCTCAGTTGGACCAGCGTTCGTGCTGGACGTGCAGACCGCGTGAGACGACGCTTCATCCAGTCCCAAACATGCTCAATGGGGGACAGATCCGGAGATCTTGCTGGCCAGGGTAGTTGACTTACACCTTCTAGAGCACGTTGGGTGGCACGGGATACATGCGGACGTGCATTGTCCTGTTGGAACAGCAAGTTCCCTTGCCGGTCTAGGAATGGTAGAACGATGGGTTCGATGACGGTTTGGATGTACCGTGCACTATTCAGTGTCCCCTCGACGATCACCAGTGGTGTACGGCCAGTGTAGGAGATCGCTCCCCACACCATGATGCCGCGTGTTGGCCCTGTGTGCCTCGGTCGTATGCAGTCCTGATTGTGGCGCTCACCTGCACGGCGCCAAACACGCATACGACCATCATTGGCACCAAGGCAGAAGCGACTCTCATCGCTGAAGACGACACGTCTCCATTCGTCCCTCTATTCACGCCTGTCGCGACACCACTGGAGGCGGGCTGCACGATGTTGGGGCGTGAGCGGAAGACGGCCTAACGGTGTGCGGGACCGTAGCCCAGCTTCATGGAGACGGTTGCGAATGGTCCTCGCCGATACCGCAGGAGCAACAGTGTCCCTAATTTGCTGGGAAGTGGCGGTGCGGTCCCCTACGGCACTGCGTAGGATCCTACGGTCTTGGCGTGCATCCGTGCGTCGCTGCGGTCCGGTCACTGGTCGACGGGCACGTGCACCTTCCGCCGACCACTGGCGACAAGATCGATGTACTGTGGAGACCTCACGCCCCACGTGTTGAGCAATTCGGCGGTACGTCCACCCGGCCTCCCGCATGCCCACTATACGCCCTCGCTCAAAGTCCGTCAACTGCACATACGGTTCACGTCCACGCTGTCGCGGCATGCTACCAGTGATAAAGACTGCGATGGAGCTCCGTATGCCACGGCAAACTGGCTGACACTGACGGCGGCGGTGCACAAATGCTGCGCAGCTAGCGCCATTCGACGGCCAACACCGCGGTTCCTGGTGTGTCCGCTGTGCCGTGCGTGTGATCATTGCTTGTACAGCCCTCTCGCAGTGTCCGGAGCAAGTATGGTGGGTCTGACACACCGGTGTCAATGTGTTCTTTTTTCCATTTCCAGGAGTGTATTTAGTTAGTAGCTTTTTGCCCGCGACTTCCACTGCGTATGGATACGCCAAACCTATTCAACACATACGTGAGGTGACAAAAGTAATGGGATACCTCCTGATATCGTGTTGGGCCTCTTTTTGCCGCGCGTAGTGCAGCAGCTCGACGTGGCAGGGACTCAACAAGTCCTTGGAAATCCCCTGCATGAATATTGAGCCCTGCTGCCTGTACAGCCGTCCGTAACTGCGAAAGTGTTGCCATTGCATGATTTTGTGACCGATCTGACCTCTCCGTTATGTCCCATAAATGTCCGCTGGGGTCCATGTCAGGCGATGTGGATGGCAGCATAAAAAAAAAATGGCTCTGAGCATTATGCGACTTAACTTCTGAGGTCATCGGTCGCCTAGAACTTAGAACTAATTAAACCTGACTAACCTAACCACGTCACACACATCCATGCCCGAGGCAGGATTCGAACCTGCGACCGTAGCGGTCGCTCGGTTCCGGACTGTAGCGCCTAGAGCCGTACGGCCACTCCGGCCGGCTGATGGCAACATCATTCACTGTAACTGTCCAGAATGTTCTTCAGACCAAATGCGAACAGTTGTGGCATGCTCACATGGCGCATTGCCATCCATAAAAATTCCAACGCTTTTGATAACATGAAGTCCATGAATGGCTGCAAGTCATCTTCAACCGAACATAACAATTTTCCAGTCAAGGATCGGTTCTAGGCGCTACAGTCTGGAACCGCGCGACCGCTACGGTCGCAGGTTCGAATCCTGCTTCAGGCATGTGTGTGTGCGTGTGTGTGTGTGTGTGTGTGTGTGTGTGTGTGTGTGTGTGTGTGTGTGTGTGTGTGATGTCCTTAGGTTAGTTAGGTTTAAGTAGTTCTAAGTTCTAGGGGACTGATGACCTCAGATGTTAAGTCCCATAGTGGTCAGAGCCATTTGAACCATTTGAAGGATCGGCTCAGTTACACCAGAAGATCCAGCTCATGTTACGTAAACACAGCCCACACCATTCTGGAGCCATCACCAGCTTGCACAGTGCCTTGTTGACAACTTGAGTCCATGGCTCCTCTGGATCTGCGGCACACTCGAACCCTACTATCAGCTCTTACCAACTGAAATCGGAAGTCGTCTGACCGGGCCACGGTCTTCCTATCGTCTAGGGTTCAACTGATGGTCACGAGCCTGGGAAAAGCACTGCAGGCGATGTATTGCTGTTAGCAGAGGCACACGCGTCGGTCGTCTGCTGCCAAGCCAATTAACGCGAAATTTCGCTTCACTGTCCTTACGGATAAGTTCGTCGTATGTCCCACATTGATTTCTGCTGTTATTTCACGTAGTGTTGCTTGCCTGTTATCACTGATAACTATACGCAAATCCCGCTGCTCTCGGTAGTTACGTGAAGGCCGTCGGCCAATGCGTTGTACGTGGTGAGACGCAATGCCTGAAATTTGGTATTCTCGGCGTACCCTTGACACTGTCGGTCTCAGAATACTGAATTTCGTAACGATTTCTGAAAAGAAATGTACTATGCGTCTAGCTGTAACTGCCATTTCGGATTTGAAGTCTGTTAATTCCTGTCTTGCCGCCATAATCATCTCGGAAAGCTTCTCACATGAATCACCTGAGTGCAAATGACAGCTCCGACAATGTAAGCACTTTTATTACTTGTGTATGCGATACTACCGCCATCTCTATATGTGCATATCGCTATCCCATGACTACTCAGTCTGTACGGGGTGTAACAAGCTACGTAAACAAAATCTGTGCGTTAAGAGGAGAGAGGTCAACCCTTTTTTACGTGACAAAAATGTCACGGTGTACTGTTTATTTTGTGTGGCAAAAACTTCAGAGGTATTCTGTTTCGCCTCTAGAAGTTAATGAAGGTTATAAAAGTACCGATGCTGAGAGACAGTGTTCAAAATACTGTGTCCTGAACATAGTTTTACAGGTGGTACTGGAAATGTCGTTCGCTAACATTAGTGGACATCTGGCATCGACGCGTTAGTGATCAGGTAACACTCTAAAACGACGAGGTGGTTCACGAATAATGACTGCAGCTTGAGCCAAATCCACAACCAGCCCTTCTGGAGTATCTGTCCGTGTCTGGAAAACACAATTACTTGCACACAATCACTAGTACACAGATGTCAGTTATGCATTAATGTAAACGTACTAGACTTTCATTAACATCTCTAAAACAATATTCATCAGGCGGCAGTTTCAACACCTTTAACATCAAAACCTTCACGGGCACTTAGTGCGGCACTGTGCACCTGTGAAATTCTTGTGACATACAAAAGGTTCCTTTTTATTTCCTCTGAACATCATAAATTTTGGACACGTAGTTTTTTTACATCCTTCGTGTAGGTTGAACTCGAACTCTTCCGACAAAGTTTCGTAGTCTGCTGAGTGACATTTTCTGAGTATTTTGGTGCTAGAGATCCGTTGTCTCTGAAGGCTCGTTCCAGAATTGCATTTCGTTTAATTCCTCGTCCACGTTTATCATTGTATCGGTATTTCATTGCAAATATTTGCACATCAGTTCCGATGTTGACGGCATGTTCTGTGTGTCTCGTTTGGAGAAACTTTCCCCATTGACTTGCAGTAGTTACTGTAAAGAACAGTAATGCCGTCTTCATTCTTCGCCCTCAAGCCTGCAATCAGTAGTGCTCAGTTCTGTCTCGTATTTGTTCTTCTGGCAGAGTTAATTGTATGGTAACATTGATACTCAGCAGTATGGATAATTTTACTAACGAAGAATTGGTCGATATACACACTGCGTAAGGGTTAGCCGAATGCGATGGAAGAGCGATATGACGATATTTTATTTACAAGGGGACTTCAGGAAGAACCCCTTACCGATTTTCCCTCCTCCCACCCCCAGAGGTCTCACGGTTCTTTTGTGAGTTCGTGCGTGGCGGCCGCGGGGCCTTCGAGCTATAGCAACCCATTCTTCCTTCCTGGGCTGTATTTAATTCCCCACGCACCTCGCTCCCCATCCCCACTCCTTTCCTTCTGCCCCTTCCCCTCTTTCGGTGTTCTTACTTGTGGCGTCGTGCTTATCCACCTGATTTCCAGTACTCCTTGAGATTTTATTGCGATTTCGGTGCTCCTTTGGTGTTTGACCTCCACTTCTAAATTTTCTCTCCATATTGTGAGCCATTTAGGGAAGAACTCCCTCCCTAGCGTCTAGGGCGTGGATTCCTCTCATCCCTTCCTATCCCCCTTCCTTAACCGCTGTCTCTCTGCGTCACCAGCACATGTAGCCAGTCTGTATGGTGAGGCTGTTATGTACCCATTTGGCTGAGCTCCCTGACAACACAGGGATCACACTTCTGATACCTGAGCAGTGGCCTCCCCATGTGTGCCTAGCAGTGGCTGTTTGTCATTCTGGAGTATTGGAACTCCCAGCAATGACCGCCATGCCAGATGGCCCTTGCTGTGGTTGGGTAACGCCAATGGTGAGAGCCCCTGATCGGAATGGGAGGTATCAGGGCAGATGCTTTGCTTATGAAATGTATCAAGCTCCAAATATTTGGTCATTCTTCTACGGCCATCTCTTTGATTGCTAATGGATCATGCTGATTTTTATGACCCTGCAGCGTTACTTTCCCTGGCTACAACCTGGGAGGAGAGCAAGGCTCGCCAGATTTAGATGAAACACTTTCCCCGCTACATGGTCTCTCTGCGTGGAACTGATTCCTCAAGTGCTGCTTCTCTTGCCCCTTCGGCCTTCCCTTCCATGGTTACCCGCTTGGGAAGAGGGTCAGGCACGTCGGCTAGGGGCAAAACCTTTCCCCCGTTATCTAGTTTGCACCAGGACTGATGGAGATAATTTCACCAATACCAAACCTTTATTCTTTGTGGAACACATTGAAGACCAGTTTGGCGAAGTGGACTCCCTGAGCAAGATGCGGTCGGGTTCGTTGCTGATAAAAACTGCTTCAGCTGCCCAATCTGCGGCCCTTCCTGCCTGTGCCCATCTTGGCACAATACCTGTGTCCATTACCCCCCACCAGTCTCTAAATATGGTACAAGGTGTGATTTTTCACAGGGACCTCATCCTTCAAACTGATGAACTTCGGGACAATCTCGGACGGCGGGGTGTTCACTTTGTTCGGCGTGTTCAGAAGGGTCCTAAAGACAATCGTATTGATACTGGTGCCTTTATCCTGGCCTTTGAAGGGGATACCCTCCCTGAGAAAGTTAAGATTATGGTCTATCGCTGTGATGTGAAGCCGTACATCCCACCTCCTATGAGGTGTTCTAAGTGCTTGCGTTTTGGACACATGTCTTCCCGCTGTTCACAGGCCCCTCTCTGTGGTGACTGTGGACGTCCACTCCATGAGAGGAGTCTCTGTGTTCCCCCCCCTGTCTGTGTAAATTGTCATGGTAGTCATTCTCCACGTTCACCAGATTGCCCAGTATATAAGAAGGAAAAAAAGATACAGGAGTATAAGTCCCTTGATCGTTTAACCTACACAGAGGCCCGTAAGAAATATGCACGACTCCACCCTGTGTCCATGACATCTAGTTACGCCTTGGTTACATCTTCACCCCTTCCTCCCCCTTCCTTACCCCCATCCCGGACCCCTCTCCTCCCCCACTCCCCTGCGGCTCCCACACCTTCTCCTATGGGCGCTGCTCCCTCTCCCCAGCCGGAGAAGTGTCCCACTCCTTCGGCGTCTGCCGGTCAAAGGCGCCTCTCCCGGGATGCCCCATCCCGGCACCTTCCAGGCCAAAGGTCTGCTGCCGCGCGACGACCGCGAGAGCCGCGGTCTGTCGGCCCCCAGGTCGCCCGGTCTCTTTCTGTTCCTGATCTTTCTGCAGCTGGCTCCTTTATGCCACACAGCCCTCCTCGATCTCAGCCTGAACGGAAGAAGAAACATAAGTCCCGGGACAAAGAGCCTCTGGTGTCACCGGAGGTCCCTTCCCCGACTTCACAACCGGATTCTGACCTGTCGTTCATGGATGTCGCCCCCCTCCTTGTCGGTGACGGGTGGAGACCCGGCGGTATGACTGGATTTAAAGTTTTCAGCCCCCATTTAAACCAACGTTCTGTGGTTCTCCAATGGAATTGTAATGGATACTATCGTCACCTTCCGGAATTGAAATCCCTTCTTTCGTCCTACTCTGCAGCTTGTGTGGTTCTCCAGGAATCTCATTTTACTGATGCTCACTCACCGACCCTCCGTGGGTTCCGTGTTTTCTGTCGAAATCGGGTCGGACCCCTGCGGGCTTCTGGTGGCGTTTGTACATTGGTCCGTACAGACATTGCTAGCACGTGGATTCCTCTTCAAACTACATTGGAAGCGGTTGCTGTTAGGGTCCACTTCGACTCTGCAATCACAGTTTGCAATCTTTATCTACCTCCTGACAGGACTCTTACACCTGCTACCTTAACCGCCCTTCTTCAGCAACTTCCTCCTCCCTTCCTCCTCCTTGGGGATTTTAATGCTCATCATCCTTTGTGGGGCAGTGCCTTTCCATCTAGACGAGGTCTTCTTATAGACCAGTTTATTGCAGACCACGACCTGTGCCTTCTTAATGATGGCTCCCCTACTCATTTCAGTGCCGGTCATGGTACCTTTTCTGCCATTGATCTTTCTCTTTCTTCTCCCTCTCTCCTCCCTTCATTACACTGGTCGCCACACGACGACCTTTGTGATAGTGACCATTTCCCGTTGATTATCACGCTCCCTTCCCGCTCCCCGATGGACAGGTTGCCTCGCTGGTCTTTCCAACGCGCCGATTGGCCTCTATACACTGCACAGGTCGCGTTTTCTCCCTCTTTGTCGGGTTGTATTGATGACGTCCTACGTGACGTGTCTGACGCGATTGTTCGCGCTGCTAGCCTTGCTGTCCCGCGCTCACCTGGACCATTTCGTCGCCGGCAAGTCCCGTAGTGGAGTACGGCATTGCCATTGCCATCCATGATCGCCGTCGAGCTTTGCAACACTTTAAGAGGCACCCATCCGTAGCCAGCCTTACTACCTTTAAACGCCTTCGTGCTAAAGCCCGTTATTTAATCAAACAGAGCAAGCGGACATGTTGGGAACGATTCGTTTCTTCCCTTGGTTCTACTGTCCCTCTGTCACGGGTATGGGCTACACTTCACTCTCTCCAAGGTTGCCATCGGCAGTCTACCCTTGCAGGCCTTCACCTCCCAGATGGCATTTGTACTGACCCATTAGTTCTTGCAGAACATCTAGCGACCCATTTTGCAGTGGCATCAGCGTCAGCCTCCTATCCAGCTGCTTTCCTTCATCAAAAACAGCGGGCTGAAGCTTCCACCTTATGTTTCACCCCTTGTGAGTCAGAATCTTAAAACGAACCTTTTACTGAATGGGAATTTCTTTCTGCTCTATCTTCTTCTCATGATACGGCCCCTGGCCTAGATTCCATTGATAACCAACTGCTTCAACATCTCAGTGCTCCACGACGGCAACATCTTCTTCGGGTGTTTAACCGTATCTGGCTCCAGGGTGACTTCCCTTATCAGTGGAGGGATAGCATTGTGGTTCCTGTCCTTAAGCCTGGTAAGAACCCCCTATCTGTTGACAGCTATTGGCCAATTAGTTTGACCAATGTTGTTTGTAAGTTACTTGAACGGATGGTAGCCCGTCGGCTCAATTTGGTCCTCGAATCTCGGGATCCATTGTCCCCTTACCAGTGTGGCTTTCGAGAGGGACGGTCTCCAATCGATCATATACTCCACTTGGAATCCGCAGTCCGGCAGGCTTTTTCCCAGCGCCGCCATTTGGTTGCAGTGTTTTTTGACCTTCGCAAGGCCTATGACACGGCCTGGCGCCATCACATCTTACTTAACCTTCATCAGTGGGGTCTTCGGGGCCCACTCCCGATTTCTATCCGCCAGTTTCTGATCCATCGGTCATTCAGAGTCCGAGTTGGTACTGCTTTTAGTTCTCCACGGACCCAGGAGACGGGCATCCCACAGGGTTCTGTCTTAAGTGTCCTTCTTTCCCTCATTGCTATCGATGGACTTGTGGCCTCTGTCGGTCCCTTGGTCGCCCCTGCCCTGTATGTATTTCTGCATTTGGGTTAGTTCCTCCTCGATGGCATCTGCAGAGCGGCAGCTCCAGGTAGCTATACAGCGTGCCTCTTCATGGACCCTCTCACACGGGTTTCAATTCTCTCCTTTAAAATCGCGAGTGGTCCACTTCTGTCGCCGTAGTACGATCCACCCTGATCCAGAGCTCTATCTCGCTGCACAAAGATTGCCTGTGGTCCCACAGTTTCGTTTCTTGGGTCTTCTTTTCGACAACAAGTTCACTTGGCTGCCCCATATCAGACTCCTGAAGGTAGGATGTTTCCGTAAACTCAATGTCCTTCGCTTCCTTGCCCACTCCTCTTGGGGTGCGGACTGTTCCCTCCTCCTCCTCCGTCTTTATTGTGCTCTAGTTCTGTCTCGCTTGGACTATGGTTGTCAAGTTTATGGTTCAGCTGCTCCTTCCACACTGCACGTGCTGTATCCAGTCCACCATCGTGGTATCTGTTTGGCCACCGGTGCCTTCCCTACTAGCCCTGTTGATAGTCTCCTGGTTGAAGCTGGGATCCCCCCCCCCCCCGCCCTTTCTGTTCGGCGGTCCCAGCTTCTGGTGTCTTATGCACTCACTATCCGTTCCTCTCCCACTCATCCTTCCTATTCTATCCTGTTCCCAGACCATGGACGTCACCCACCAGACTCCCGCCCTCGGGCGGGTTTTCCGGTTGGGCTGCGCCTTGCGTCTCTTTGCCGTGATTTTCAGCTTCCTTCTTTGTCCTGTCTTCCTCGCTCCCTCCCCTCTACCCCTCCTTGGTTAGTTCCTCGGCCTCGAATTCGGATGGATCTCCGCCGAGGTCCGAAAGATTCCATCCCCCCGGTGGTGTTCCATTCCTTTTTCCGCCAAATTTTATGGGAGTTTCGGGATGCTGTTGTTTTTTACACTGATGGCTCTAAATCTGCTGATCATGTTGGGTATGCCTTCACGTCCTCTGTTGGAACGGAAAGTCATCTGCTGCCACCTACATGTGGGGTGTTTACTGCGGAATTGATGGCAATTTCCCAGGCCCTTACCTTTATTAAACAGTCCCAACACAACCACGTTTTGTTATGTACGGACTCGATGACTGGCCTTCTTGCTATTGACCGGTGTTTTTCGCGCCATCCCTTGGTCTCTGCCATCCATGACCATCTCGCTGATATTCACCATGCTGCTTGTTCCATTGACTTCCTTTGGGTCCCTGGCCATGTGGGTATCCCGGGTGATGAGCTCGCTGATCGTTTGGCTGGGGGAGCAGTTACTTACCCCCCGTTTTCTGTAACCCCTCCTGCAGCGGATTTACGGCTTCACATCAAATCCCACTTCGCACAGTCATGAGCCAATTCTTGGGAGGCTACTCTCCTGTCTAATAAATTTCGTGCAATTAAGGTGACACCAGGCCCGTGGAGTTCTTCCTTTCACCTCTCCCGAAAGGACTCGACCACACTGTGCCGTCTCTGCATTGGCCATACCAGGCTGACCCATGGTTTTCTTTTGCGTGATGAGCCACCCCCACTATGTGGTTGTGGAGCCTTCCAGTCAGTAGCCCACATTTTGGTTGAATGCCCCCTTCTTTTGGCTCTGCGTGCTAAGTACAGACTCCCCCGCACTTTACCTTTGATGTTGGCTGACGATTCCCGGATGGTCTCTCTGGTTCTCGGTTTCCTCTGGGAAAGTGGTTTTTATTCTCAGTTTTAAGGTTTTTAATCTCTCTCTGGTGTTGGGGTAGGGCAGTGAGTGTTTGGGTGTCTCCCACTGTGTTCGGAGATTCCCGATTCCCCTCCCTGACCGAAATCCTCTTTTCTTCCCCTTTTACTCTGTTTTTACCTTTTTTTTTTAAATGCGTGGTTAGTCTTTTATTCCCATACGTACTTTCTACATTCTAGCAGTTGTACCTTTTACGTCACAGGTGGTCTTGCCTATGCTGCTTCGGCATAGTGTTGGGTTCGTTCTCTTGCCGACTTCCCTCCTTTTGTTTTTTACCAATGACAATATGACTGCCCTTTTACGTTTTTACCTTTTTCCGTTTTGTTTTTCTGACTTAACTGAGATGTCCCGTTAGCGGAATGGAGCCTATTTGAAACAAGGGACTGATGACCTTGCTGTTTGGTCCCTTAAACCTCAAACAACCAACCAACCAACCAACCCGCTACATGGTCTGTACTAGGACAGATGGTCAAGGTTGTGTATCATTGGTATGATGTGAAGTCAGATGTCCCATAAACCATGAGGTGTTTTCAGTGCTTGCATTTCGGGCACATATCGTCCCACTGTACAACCGACACTCTGTGCAGTGAATTTAAACACCCACACTATGAGGGAAGTCCCTGTGTTCCACCGCCTATATGCTTTGTCATGACCGTCACTCTCCATGCTCACAAGATTTCTTGGCTTATAAGAAGGAAAGAAAGATGCAAGAGTATCAATCCTTGATTGTTTATCTTACACTGAGGCTTGTCAGAAATATGATGGACATCTACCTTTGCCTCTGTTACATCCTTTCACCCTCCTCCCTCTTGCTTACCCCAGTCCTGTCCACCTCTCATCTCCCCCTCCCCTGCAGTTCTCATACCATCCCCTCCAGGTGCTGTTCCCCCTTACGTGCCAAAGCAGTGTCCTCCTCCTTCAGCACCTGCTATTAATTGGGGCTCCCTCCTAGGACCCCTCCCTCCAGCATATCTCAGGCCAGAGGCCTGCTACCACAGTGTGTCCATGGGACACACCATTTGTGCACCCAAAGGTCGCCTACTCCCTTTCAGTTCCTGATCATGCAAAAGCCTGCCCTCCCTCTGTGTCCTGCCCTCCTTAACCTATGGAGGAGGAGAAGAAGAAACGTAAGCCCCAGGACAAAGCCTGCCTCCATACCCCCCAGACATGCCATCTCTACCACCACCCCCTACCTCACAACCTGAGTCTGACTTCTTACTTACACCTGCCTCTGGCCATCCTGATGTAGATTTTCCATGATTCCCCTAAATCGCACCAGGCAAATCTCAGGATGGTTCCTTCGAAAGTGCATGGCTGACTTCCTGCCCCGTCCTTCCTAATCTGATGAGACCAATGACCTTGCTGTTTGGTCTCTTACCCCAAACACCCAACCCAATTCTCTTACTTACAGATGTCACCCCATCCATATTGGTGATGGATGGTGGCCCCAGCTGCATGATTGGCTCCAGCCTGTTCGCCTCCCATCAGAATACCCACACTCTGCTTATTCAGTGGAACTGTAATGCATACTACTGTCACCTCCCAGAGTTGCACTCCCTTATTGCCTTTTACTCGGCAGCTTGTTGTTCTTCAGGAATCTCATTTCACTTATGTTCACTGACCCTTAAAGAGTTCCGTGCTTTTTCAGAAATGAGTTGTCGCTTTGATGCCTTCCAGTGGTGTTTGTGCATTGGTCCATTTGGAATTGTTAGTACTGCATCTCACTTTGTACCTCATTGGAAGCAGTTGCCATCTAGGTCCACTTTGACAGTTTGCAATCATCTCCCTTTTTACAGGCCTCCTTCCTTCCCACTCATTTTAATGCTGCATACGCCACTTTCTCTACCATTGATCGTTTGCTCTCTTTCCCTCCAGTTTTCCTTCCTTACACTGGTCGCCAACCAATGACCTCTGTGATAGTGACCACTTCCCGTTGATTCTCTCGTTCCCTTCCTACCTCCTGACGACCAGATTACCCCGCTGAGCTTTCCATCGTGCTTTCATATACTTCTGTGGTCGTGTTTCCGCCCTCTTTGTCAGGATGTTTGATGAAGTCGTACGTGATTTGTCCCATAAGATAATCCACGCTGCAGGCATTGCTTTTCTCCGTTCACCATCAGCCAGCTCCGTGGTGCAGCATGGCCAATGCTACCGCCATCTGCGGTTGTCGTCGCGCTCTGCAACATCTTAAGCAGCACCCATCATCTGCTGGTCTTATTACCTCTCAACGTCTTTGTGCCAAAGCCCATTACTTAATCAGAAAGAGCAAGTGGATGTGTTGGGAACATCATGTCTCCTCTCTAGGTTCTTCTGTCCCTTTGTCATGGGTTTGTGCTACACACTGCACTGTCAAAGGTTGTAATCAGCAGTTTTCCATTCCGGACCTTACCCTTCCAGGTGGCATTCATACATCAATCAGTTCCTGTTGAACAGCTCACGACCCATTTTGTGATGGCATCGGCTTCAGCCTCCTATTCAGCCACCATTCTCCTCTAAAAACAATGGATTGAAGATTACCCCTTGTCAGGTGGATTCCAACTATGAACCTTTCATCAATCTTTTATTTCCTTCTGGCAATTCATCTCCTGGCCCTGATTCTATCCGTAACCAACTGCTTAAACACCCCAATCCTCCACAAAGACAATATCACCACCAGGTGTTTAACCTAATTTGACTCTGAGGCAGTTTCCTCTCTCACTGGAGAAGACAGTATATTGGTTCCTATCCTCAGCAAGGATCTGTTGTGCCTTGATAGTTATTGGCCAGTGAGCCTGACCATTGTCACCTGCAAGTTACTAGAATTTATGGTGGCTGGTAGGCTCAACTGGGTCCTTGAATCTCAGGACATTTTATCTCCTTACCATTGCGGCTTTTGGGAGCGACTTTCCCAGTCGATAATTTTCTTCAATTGGGAACCGCTGTTCAGCAGCCTTTCCTCAGTGCCACCGTACCTACAACACAGCTTGGTGCCATCACATCCTCATTACGCTCCATGAGTGGGGACTTTGGACCCCCATCCCGATTTTTATTCGTCATTCACTGTCCCACTGGTTGTTCAGAGTTCAGGTTGGTGCTGTTCTCAGCTCTCCGTGGACCCAGGAGTATGGCATTCCATGTGGCTCTATGGTAACTGTCCTTTTTCTCGTCGCTATTAATGGACTTTTGAGGTCTATGCCAGACCGTTGGTCACCCCCTACACTGTATGTGGATAATTTCTGTACTTGGGCTAGCTTCCATTCGGTGGTCTCTGCGGAATGACAACTATAGGGAACCATCTGGCGCACTTCCATGTGGACACTCCGGCACTGTTTTCAATTCTCTCATTTTAAGTCGGGGCAGAGCGTTCCTGTCACTGTATTATGGTCCATCCTGATCGGAACACCACCTCGACATCCAACCCATGGCCGTTGTCCTCCAGTTCCTGATTCTTTTTTTAGATAGTAAACTTATTTGATTGCGCATATCTGTCATATAAAGGTTTGCTTCCTTTGTAAACTCAATGTCCTTCACTTCCTTGCCCACACCACTTGAGGCACAGGTCTTTCGACCCTACTCTGCCTTTATCAGGCGTTAATCTGTCTCATCTGGATTATAATTGTCAAGCCTAATGATCAGCTGCCCCTTCTGCACTGCTCCTCTTGGACCCAATTCGCCATTGTGGTATCCATTTAGCTTCTGGTGCCTATCTTATTAGCCCTGTCAGTAGTCTTCTGGTTGGCACTAGTGTCCATTCTCTTTTGTTTTGGAGATCCCAGCTCGTAGTTTCCTAGGTCATCACTATCTACTCTTCCCTTGCTCACCCTTCCTATTATATTCTTTTCCTGGCTTCAGGCCGGTGTCTGCCAACTGCCCACCCTCAGTTGTGTTTACCAGTTGGGTTCCACCTCGTTTCTCTTCACCATGATTTCAATCTCCTCTCCTTGTCGTCTTCCCCACATTCTCTACAGACTAGCTCCTCTGAGTTAGTTCCTTGGCCCTGGAATTGGATGACTCTCTTCCAGGGCCCAAAAGCCTCCATTGTTCCAATGGTGTTCCATTGTTTGTTCCGAATGTTCTTATGGGAGTTTCAGGATGCCACTTCTTTTTTACACCGGTGGCTCTAAATCTGCCTAACATGGGGCATAGGACACCATCTCTTGCCTGCCATGTATGGGGTGTTTACTGCAGAGTTGATGGCCATTTATCAGGTCATCTTCTTCATTAAATGGTCCTCCCTCGCCCGAGTTTTGTTACGTATGGACTCAATGAGTGGCCTTCAGGCTATTGCTCAGTATTCCCGCCAGTCCTTGGTCTCTGCTATCCACGACCTTCTGGCTCATCTTGGTGATGCCGCTTGTTTGGTTGATTTCCTGTGGGTTCCCAGCCACCTAGATATCCCAGGTAAAATACTTGCTGATTTTCTGGCTGGGGGGTGGCCACCTACCCTCCAGGCTCTGTGATCCCTTTGAGGGCGGATTTGCAGCTTCACATCAAATCCCTATTTGCTCAGTCGTGGGCAGACTCTTAGGTTTAAGCCCTTGACTTCTCCTCTGGAATTTCCCTCAGTTGGCGTAGGCGTTGGTTATTGGGGTTTTAGTCTTGCCTCTTCACTGGCCGTGTTCTCGTGATAATAGTATGGCGTCGGTATCGGGACGGGTCAGTGGCTGTACTGGTGCCCCAACGCGCCTATCGTTTCTGGGGCACCACTGGTCTCCCCGTTTCTAGCCAACCCCTCCTGTTCTTTCCTCTTCCACCTTCCTGACGTTCCTTTTCCCTCTTTGTTTGCCCTGTGTTCCTTTCCCTTGACTGGACTGTGCTGTTTGTGTTGTTCCTCCCTTGATTTCTGCTATCTTAGATCATGGGGCCAATGATCTTGCAGTTTGGTCCCCTCGCCTCAATCAACCAACCAATCCTCACAGATTTCATTCATGTTGATAGGCTGTGCAGGGCACGACTAGGATTTCAGAGTAGGTAAATAGTAAGACGCAACTCTCAACCGTTTTTGAGAAACATTTTACACGTGCGTACATAAGCTCGAAGTCTGCGATTCAAATCTCTCTTCCAGTAATCTTTTTTTTTATTTCATTCCCCACGTACGTCTAACAAGAAATATCGTGGTACACCGCGAAAGTGTATGATCTCCGAGAACTGTTTACGACGTAACCCAAGTTTGGTTTTGAACACACACACACCGAAAAATCTATGTGCTTGCAAAGGTTTGGCGTTCATTATAAATGCTGTACGTCACAATAATTATTGTTTCCTATGTTTCTATGACCAGAATCATCCTGGTACGCGCAGTGCTACACAGGTGTCACATTATACTTGCCGCATATGTAGATTAAATAATATAAATAAAATGACTATACTGATTTGATTGAAAGTTGTGTAACCATTTTTTCCAGTTTTTATCAATTTTTCAGAATAAAGATTATGAAGATAATAAATAAGTCATTCAATAATTACAGTTTGCACACACTTAATAAAGTGGGAAGAAAAAAAAGTAGGAGTGCGGGCAGGGATATTCGATCCATGGACCTCACTCGCCTGAAACTAACTGTTTAACACGATCGGGTGCGGACTTCTCGTGTGCTGGCGACTATGCAAAATATATAAAAATGGGTAAAATAATCAGGCTCGATTTTCTCGCAACCAGTTGAGAGTTGCGTCTTCCTGTTTACATATGTTGAAGTCTCAGTCGTTCCCTATACATCCTGTCAGTATGAATCAGGTCAGTGAGGGGAAATTCGTATGGTTCTCTTGTAAGCTGTTCCCGCAGCGACGAAGACCACATTACAGTGCTCTTGCATCTAACTATTGCAGTTTTCAGTAAACCTACCCATACTGCTGTACGTCACTGCTAAAGTAACGTCAGGAAGGCCGCCAATGGGCGCTGCTAAAAGTTTCCTTCTCCGTCGTCTTGTGTCCATCGTTGCCATCCACCATCCGTCCACATCTATCCCATAGCGTTGCAGGTCTTTGTGGAAGCCGTCCTTCCACCTCTTCCTTGGCTTTCCCGGAGTTCTCCTACCCGTGGGAAGAAGTCGAGCAGCTTCCGTGGCCACATGTCGTCTTCACTTCGAGTCAAGTGTGCAGCCCACTGTACTCGCTTGCGTGTTATGATATCCGCTGTATTGGTAACTCGGTACACTTCATCTAGATCAGGGTTATGTCTGATCCTGCGGACCAAAGATTTTTTCCACCGCTTTTCTCTCAAATACGAGAAATTATGAATGTCCTGCTTTCAGATGCTCCCCGTCTTAGAGCTATATAGTACCACGTGTTGGATCAAGATTTTATACAGCCGAAACTTGAACCGTCTCGAGAGACATCTGGACCGAAACAATGGTGTTAGATGGTAGAAGTATCGGCTTTCAGAATGGACCATGGCGCTGATCTCTACTTCGCAGGACGAGTTGTGTGTGAAAAGCTCTCCCAGTATTTAAATTCGCAGAGTTCTTGCAGGACAAGAAGAAGGAAGGAAGATTGAGTTTAAAGCCACGTCGACATCGAGATCATTAGAGACGGAGCATAAGCTCCGATTGTGTAAAGGGTGGGGAAGGAAATGAGCCGTGGCCTTTCAAAGGAACCATCCCGGCGTTTGCCTGGAGCGATTTAGGGAAATCACGGAAAACCTAAATTTGGATAGCCGGACGTAGGTTTGACTCGTCATATTCCCGTATGGGAGTCTTGTGTATAACAACAGCGTCACATCGCTCGGTTTGTAGGACCGGTCTCCCATTCGCAATGACTGCAATTGTCCAGTATCTCCACCTTGTCGACTCATAGCGAGGTAATTCGTCTTGTATTCGTTTGAGTAACCCAAATTTGCTGGCGGCCATCTCCACTTCCCTGGTCATTTGCTTCAATTCCTCTTCAGAGCTACTGATCATCTGCGTGGACTAGATACGCCATGTTCTTCCCTTCGAACTGGATCCCATCGGAGTTCTTAACGCTTACATATGCTCTTCTTTAGGGCAAACTTAAACACTGTAGGAGATAAATAGTCTCCTTGCCTGAGACCTGTCACAGCTTCAAAGTCATCTGTTTACTAATTTTCATCTTCACCTTACCGCGTGTTTCACTCGGACAGATAACAAACAATACAGCTACATTTACTTTTAAAAGTGTTATCAAGATTGCTAGGAAAGGTAATTTCCGTCTGAGGAAGGTGTGAAAGGGAGGGCGGGGGTAAATGTGTCGTTTGTGGTAGTGCGGGGTGGGGGGGGGGGGGGGCGAGTGAATGTTCTCGAACCAGCCCTGTTCGCAGCCAAGTGAAACATCCAAAAAACACAATTAATTTAATTCTGGTGCGATATGCCCCAGAGAAAAGTCTGTATAGAATAAATTTGTTTCATTTCCGTCTATGATCACAAAATTGTTAGGTCCTTAGACTGCCGGCTTCGCTCAGCGATGACCATCTTCAAATGCGCAGCAAAACATGGGGAAAAAACCAAATACAACTAGTGGACTGTCCACATCTTAAAACAATGAAGTAGGCTATAACGAAAAGTATTACTGACATACACATGGATAACATGCGCTTAAAATATAACGAGGCAAAGCTCTTTAAGTACGTGTTAAGATATACACAAAAATCAACATAGCATCGCCGCGGATATTTAATACACTGTATATATTGGGCCACATCATCTTGTTGACAGCGCTACTGTCCATGGCAAAATGCACTAAGCAGTCACCATGTGTTTGTGTGCTAAGCTCGTTAGCTATCTCTACCGTAAGGCTACACACATTCGTCAATTATATAATTGTAAAAAATGCAATAAACATAATAATAGGTGAAGCGTATGGTGGACTTCCCAGGTGTAAAAGTTTTTACAGTGATAAATGCAAAAATTAAAAACACCACAAATTAAATTTCCATTGTTAAAAGGAAATGGTTAAGTGACGATATGTAATTTTAAGACGCTCTTTTAAGACGATTTAGATAAAAATATAATGACATACATAAGAACAAGTTTATCTTTGACGATTCGCTTATGGCTTCCTTATATTAGGACATGTTTTAAAACAGGTATGCCTCGTCATATTTTAAAAACATTTTTTCTACATGTATGCCAGTAACACTTTTCACTATGGCGTATGTCGTCGTTTTAAAATGTAGACAGTCCACTACTTGCATTTGGTGTTTCCCTATGTTTTGCTGCCACGCTGTGGTCCAATATAGATCTGAAGACGGTCATCGCTGACCGAAACCGGTACTCTAAGGACCTATCAATTTTGTGATAATAGACGGAAATAAGGGAGATTTATTCTACAGTTTCTGAATCTCTGTTCTATTCGCGACCTTGTCATAGCTTGAGAAAAGTATGTATGTCTGATTTTATATGTGTACAGCGTAATGTCGGTGACGTATTCGACATGCGCGGTGTCCAATTCACGTTCAGTCTGCCGAGCTAATAATTTAAATCATCTTAATGTGACAGTCAGAGAAGTACGTATACACCGGGAAGCTGTTTGATGTGCTAACATAATATGATACTGCCATTAATATGTATGGGCTCCAGTTGATCCAGAAGTCAACGACCGTGCGAAATTGATGTAGACAAACCTGAGAGGATGCGCGGCGAACAATGGGCAGTGTTGGTGTGTGTGGCCGCATTGTGTGGCGAGCGCGGCAGCCCAGCCCAGCCCAGCCCAGGGGAGGTGCCCGCGACCCACTTGGCCGTTCCATGGGGCGCGCCGCGTTGACACATCTCGGCCGCGGCTTCTCGCGCAATGCCGGACGGGTAGTCCTGGCCTTCAAATACGCCATCTTACAAACCTGTGTTCAGATACTCAGTCATCTACCCGTATCCGTGACGGATGTAGCACCCCTGATTATTTCTCCAAAGACACGATGAGGACAGAACAGGAGTCGGTCACATGCTTTTGGTATAATTACTATTACGCCACGCCAGCTTTAGGTCTCGCGTTAAGCTATGTCATTGATAACTTATACTGACAGGAACGGAGAGTGACACCTTGAAGCGAAAGTCTGTTATTCAGCAAACTTTGTGGAGATGGTAAACACACAACGGGTACGAAATGATTAAAAGTTCATTACATTCGGAGCAGAGGTTCTAACGGTCCTGCCGCATTGGCTTCCTCCGTTGAAAATGACACTTCTCCATTTCGCTCCTGAATTGTTTCTTTCTGTATTACACTGCTGGAAAAAATTGGTACACCTGGAAAGACGTCGATTTTGATCCGATGAAGGTATATGCTGCTTCGGGGATATTTGATGTACTGATAATGGTTTCAACGTCGTCCGCCGACAGATAGCGTAGTGGCATAGCTACCAGAGCGCCGTCTGTGTCTACCCTGTAATAGGGAGTGCTGACAGCCAGAAGGCCCGGTGTAGTGCAAATACGCTACTGGCCATTAAAATTGATACACCACGAAGATGACGTGCTACAGACGCGAAGTTTATCCGACAGGAAGAAGATGCTGTGAAATGCAAATGATTAGCTTTTCAGAGCATTCACACAACGTTGGCGCCGGTGGCGACACCTACAACGTGCTGACAAGAAAGTTTCCAACCGATTTTTCATACACAAACAGCAGTTGACCAGTGTTGCCTGGTGAAAACTTGTTGTGATACCTCGTGCAAGGAGAAGAAATGCGTACCATCAATTTTCCGACTTTGATAAAGGTCGGATTGTAGCCTATCGCGATTGCGGTTTATCGTATCGCGACACTGCTGCTCGCGTTGGTCGAGATCCAATGACTGTTAGCAGAATATGGAATCGGTGGGTTCAGAAGCGTAATACAGAACGCCGTGCTGGATCCCAACGGCCTCGCATTACTAGCAGTCGAGATGACAGGCATCTTATCTGCTTGGCTGTAACGGATCGTGCAGCCACGTCTCGATCCCTGATTCAACAGATGGGGACGTTTGCAAGACAACAACCATCTGCACGAACAGTTCGACGACGTTTGCAGCATCATGGACTATCAGCTCGGAGACCGTGGCTGTGCTTACCCTTGACGTTGCATTACAGACAGGAGCGCCTGCGATGGTGTACTCAACGACGAACCTGGGTGCACGAATGGCAAAACGTCATTTTTTCTGATGAATCCAGGTTCTGTTTACAGCATCATGATGGTCGCATCCATGTTTGGCGACATCGCGTTGAACGCACGTTGGAAGCGTGTATTCGTCATCGCCATACTGGAGTATCACCAGGCATGATGGTATGGGGTGCCACTGGTTACACGTTTCGGTCACCTCTTGTGCGCATTGACGGCACTTTGAACAGTGGACGTTACATTTCAGATGTGTTACGACCCGTGGCTCTACCCTTCATTCGATCCCTGCGAAACCCTACATTTCAGCAGGATAATGCACGATTGCGTGTTGCAGGTCCTGTACGGGCATTTCTGGATACAGAAAATGTTCGACTGCTGCCCTGGCCAGCACATTCTCCAGATCTCTCACCAATTGAAAACGTCTGGTGAATGGTGGGCGAGCAACTGACTCGTCACAATACGCCAGTCACTACTCCTGATGACCTGTGGTATCCTGTTGAAGCTGCATGGGCAGCTGTACCTGTACAGGCCATCGAAGGTCTGTTTGACTCAATGCCCAGGTGTATAAAGGCCATTATTACGGCCAGAGGTGGTTGTTCTGTGTACTGATTTCTCAGGATCTATGCACCCAAATTGCGTGAATATGTAATCAGATGTCAGTTCTAGTATAATATATTTGTCCAATGAATTCCATTTATCATCTGCATTTATTCTTGGTGTAGCAATTTTAATGGCCAGTAGCGTATTTGAAGCAGCTAGGCAACAATACCACGGAGAAGCTCTCATGCTTTCTACAGCCAATTGAGCGAGTTTGAAAGGGTTCAGATTTTTGTCTCCCGAGCCGCGGGATGCCCGTTTCAGAGAATTACCACGCAAGTTGGATTTACTGCATCAGTTGTGCAACTATGCTGATATCAGTGGTCACGTGAACATTGTCTCACACTGAGACAAGGTTCTGGGCGTCCACGCAGCACAGAGGCCTGCCAGGATCGTCGTATTGTAAGGACAGTATTGGCAGATCATACACCTACCATAGCACAGATAAGAAGACATGTGAGCCCAGACGTGTTAACACGAACTGTTCGAACTGGTTACTAGCAGTGGGACTACTGGCACGCTAACCTCTAGCTGATTTTCCGCTCACGGCACAGCATCGACGTACACAGCTCGACTGGTGAGTCAGAGGATTACTTGGAAGATGGACTGGCGTGCGGTGGTCTTCAGCGACGAAAGCAGATTCGGCCTGCAAGCAAATGATGCTCGCAGACCTGGTCAGCGCTGTGTCATAGATGGCCCCACCTCAGCCCTTATGGTCTAGGGTGCGATAAGCTACAGCTGTCGTTCACCTTTGCTGTTTCTGGAGGGGACGCTAACCAGAGCTCGGTACGTACAGAAAGTTGTTAGGTCAGTTATTTCGCTGTTTTTGCAACAGAAGTGTGGTGTATTGTTCCAACAGGATAATGCTCGTCCACACACTGTTCGTCAAACTCAGTGTGTTCTGCAAGACGTGAAGGAGCTGCTCAGGCCAGCATGATCTCTGAACTTGTTTTCGATTGAGCACGTGTGGGATACGATGGGACGAGAAATGACTCTTGCAGCTCCTCAGCCAGAAACTTTTACAGAACTACGTGGAAAGTTCGAGCAGAAGTGAAATAACATATTCCAGGACAACATTCACTATCTGTATGATCGACTGGATGCCAGAGTCAGTATCTTCATTGCTGTCGGTGGAGGCTACTCCACGTACTGACATTGGTGTTTCAGCATGGGTCGATACCAGGTACCTCAGAACCGCTTGAGTTATTGATCTGTAAATGAAATCATTTCGTGTACTCTATATGTACTCTATATGCACTGTTGCAACATTAAATATTGAGTGGGAAACCTCTAAAATGATGTACTAATTTCTTTTTTCAAACTTTGTACTTAATGGACTGCACCCAACCAATCATTAAGTGCAATGGATTGAGATACCATCATTTATTGTATCCGCTGTCGAATGGTAGCACTGAATCAGTAATAAAACAATGGCACGAGATGCGAAAAAAATAAACTTTCATGAGTGCTACACTCTTGGACGACATTCCCTACGTGCGAATTAATCTTCGAAATTCTTCGGACTCGCGACCATAAGACTTTCTCCGACCGGTAAGTCGCGACAGACCACACCTGATAACTTCTCAATAACGATTGCCCCGCTGGCGGGCGCCCAAGAGAAGCCACCGTAACACTCATTGGTGAGACTAAAGATGAATAACGGCGCGTGTCGCACATCACACAGGTTGTCAGCTGTTGTATCTATAGAGACGCAACAACCCTGACCCTACTCGGGCATCTACAGCAGTATTAGTGATCCACACAGGCCCGAATACACACTTGTATTGGTTGTAAAATGAAAGGAAAAACTCCTCCCGCACATCCATGAAGGCCCAAAGGTACCGACTGGCCGCCGTGTCATCCTCAGACCACAGGCGTCAGTTTCCGAGACCGGAGCCGCTACTTCTCAGTCAAGTAGCTCCTCAGTTTGCCTCACAAGGGCTGAGTGCACCCCGCTTTGCAACAGCGCTCGGCAGACCGGACGGCCACCCATCCAAGTGCTAGCCCATCCCGAAAGCGCTTAACTTGGGTGATCTGACGGGAACCGGTGTTACCACTGCGGCAAGGTCGTTGGCTAAAATGAAAGGAAACAGCCTCCGAATGTCATCTAGAGAGATTTCTCACCATGCTTGAAACGTACGCTGTGACAATCATGAACAATGGTGCCACTAGGTTGGTGTGGAAGTATGCACCTTTCCATCGCCTCCCAGTCATGCTCTATGGGTGGCTAATCACAGGATCCGGCAGGCCCGTCAAAGATGCGTAAACACCTTAAAAATTCTTATTTTTCGTTCCTGTCTCACAATTTTAAATAAAGTGCACTCAAAGTGGCTTGTTCTTCGATAAAATTAATCGGTTTACTAGCGACAGTCAGAAATGCCGTTAATAAATAAACAACGAAAACGTAAAATTCTTCTAGTGAGGGTATTTTTTATTATAACTTTTCATTCCCTATTTTCTACCAGAAGGCTATATTCACTTCATGTCTGTCCCAGATACGCGTAGCTTCGGCACACATACGAGACAGTAAGATTTTCAAATACTCGTACAATACCACAGTTTTAAAGTAGTGGATGAAAACAAATTAGCGATGTAAGCTACACTGTGATCAGATAAAAGTACAGAAAAAATAGCCATCGAGATGGTAGTGCAAAAATTGGACTTTAATAACCAAACAACAAAAAACAAACCCTCCTAGTGAGGGTATTTTTTATTATGACTTTTCATTCCCTACCCCCTAAAGATAGTCTGCTATTGGGGGACTACTTATCGAAATACCTGGCGAGCTGCTAGTGGGCAAAGATTTCCCAATTGGGAATATTTGGAACGTAATTTACAGTTACGGCATTTGCCGCACAGACCAAGCAAAGCCTCCTGGAAACCTTGGTCAGAACGTAGGGATGAAAGTTATTTTTAATTTAACTCTGGGACGACACGTGCCAGACAAATAGTATACGTGTATTTATTCGTGTATTTACGATTATAGTCCATGACTTGCTCGACATGTAAAACGCAGTAAAGGTAATTTTGAAGCTTGCTTCTCTGTCTCTGTTTCTACTTCAGACATAGGGAATTGTGTTTGTCCGTGTGTCCAAGTTCAACAAACTTATGTTTCTCAACACTTTATAGGTAGCATTTAGCACACGTTTAATTCATTAAAACCTGGTATCCACACTGTCATCGGTACGGGAAGTTACATGCAGTTGTTACCCATTCCAGACTCACGAGGCAGTAGGCAAAACAATAATATTGTTTGTTGGTTGTTGGTCTTGTGGTCTTCAGTCCAAAACTGGTTTGATGCTACGCTCTTCCTGTGCAAGCCTCATCATCTCCGAATAACTACGGCGGCCTCATCCTTCTAAATCTGCTTACAGTATTCACCTCTTGGTTTCCTCTACGACCCACCCCCCTTCCCAACACATTTCCCTCTAATTTTAAGTTGGTGATCGCTTGATACCTCAAAGTGTGTCCTATTAGCCGATCCCTGTTTACAGTCAGAATGTGCTACAAATTTCTTGTCTCCCCAGTGATGTTCAACTCTTCATTAGTTATGTGATCTACCCATCTAATCTTCAGTATTCTTCTGTAGCACTACGTTTCAAAAGCTTCTATTGTCTTCTTGTCTAAACTGTTTATCGTCCATGTTTCACTTCCATACATGGTTACAGTCCAGACAAATACCTTCAGATAAGACTTCCAGATATTTAATTCTATGTTCGATGTTAACACATTTCTCTTCTTCAGAAAAGCTTTTCGTACAATTGTCAGTCCACATCTTATATCCTCTCTACTTCGGCCATCATCAGTTATTTTGCTGCCCAAAAAGCAAAATCTATCTTCTACTTTAAGTGTCTCGTTTCCTGATCTAATTCCTTCTTGATATAGTTCGACTACGTTCCATAACCCTTGTTTTGCTTTTGTTGATGTTCATCTGATATCCTCCTCTTAAGACACTGTCAGTTCCATTCAACTGCTCTTCAAAGTCGTTTGCTGTTTCTGATAGAATTAAAATGTCGTCGGCAAACCTCAAAGTTTTTGTTTCTTCTACCTAGACTGATTCCTACTCCACATTTTTCTTTGGTTTCGTATACTGCTAGTTCAATGTACAGATTGAATAACATCGGGGATAGGCTAAAACCTGTCGGACTTCCTTTTCAACCACTGCTTCCCTTTCATGCCCCTCGACTCTTATAATTGCCATCTGGTTTCTGTAAAAGTTGTAAATAGCCTTTCACTCCCTGTATTTTACTCCCTGCTACCTTCAGAATTTCAAATAGTTATCCAGTCAACATTGTCAAAAACTTTCTCTCTGTCTACAAATGCTATAAACGTAGGTTTGCCTTTCCTTAACATATCTCCTATGATAAGTCGTATGCTCATTATTGCCTCGTGTATCTACATTTCTCCGGAATCCAAACTGACCTTCCCCGAGGTCGACTTCTACCAGTTTTTCCACTCTTCTGTAGAGAATTCGAGTTAGCATTTTGCAACCATGACATATTAAACTGATTGTTCTGTAATATTCACAGAGATCAGCAAGCTTTTTTTGGAAATCGAATTATTCCAGTGCTATTGAATTGTGAGATTATTTCGTCTGTCTCATACATCTTGCACAGCAGATGGAAGAGTTTTATTGTGACTCGCTCTCCCAAGTCTATCAGTAGTTCTGACGGGATGTCCTCTACTCCAAGGGTTTTGTTTCGACTTAGGTCGTACAGTTCTCTGTCTAATTCTCCTCACAGTATCATATCTCCCATCTCATCTTCATGTATATCATCTTCCCGTTTCTATTATACTGCCATAAAGTTCGTCTCGTTTGTACAGACACCCCCTCCCATATACTCCTCTCAGCTTTCGCTTCGTTGCTTAGTACTGGTTTTCCGTCTGAGCTCTTGATACGCATACAGCTGCTTCTCTTTTCTCCAACAATTTCCTGTAGGTGGTATCTATCTTTCTCTTAGTGAAATATGATTCCATATCCTTCCATCTGTCCTCTAGCGATTCCTATTTGGCCGTTCTGCACTTATTGTCAATCTCATTTTTTATACGTTTGTCTTCCCTTTCGCCTGCTTCATTTGCTGCATTTTAATATTTTCTCGCTTCATTAATTAAATTCAGTACCTCCTGTGTTATCCAAGGCTTTCTAGGCCTTGTCTCTTTACCTATTTGATCCTCTAATGGCTTCAATATTTCATCTCTTAAAGTCCCCCATTCGTCTTCTACTGCATTCCTTTCCCCTGTTCTAGTCAATCGCTGCCTAATGCTCCCTCTGAGGCTCCCAACAACCTCCCGTTTCTTTTAATTTATCTAGGTCCCCTCTTCTTAATTTCCTGCCTTTTTGTAGTTTCTACAGTTCATAAACAATAAATTGTGGCCAGAGTCCACATCTTCCCCCTGGAAATGTCTCACAATTTAAAATCTGGTTCATAAATATCTAACGATTACGTAATCAATCTGAATCCTTCCGGTATCTCCAGGTCTCTTCCAGGCTTACAGCCCTCTTTTATGATTCTTAAATCAATTTCCGTCTCTCTCAACTATCTGAATAATTTCTTTTATCTCATCTTATATTTATCAATCTCTTCATGATCTGCTGAGTTTATTGGCATTTAAACTTGTACTGCTGAGGTGAGTGTGGGCTTCGTGTCTGTCTTCGCTATGATAATGCATTCAGTATGCTGTTCATAGTAGCGTACTCGCATTCTTATTTTCGTATTCGTTATTAAACACCATTCATAAATATTTAATTTTTTTTCTCAGATCTTTTCAAATTATTTTCGTTTTGCAGCAGTATTCTCGGTTTGTTTGCCGCTACGTAAAGTACAAGATGCATAGTCCACTCCGTGACAAGTCCTTTTAGTTTGCTGTGTGTAGACGGTAGTATCATATCTCCACCCAAGTGGCTACTGTTACCGGTCAGGTAGCTCATGGGGTACTGGGTCTCTACCGGCGACCGCTCACAAGTAAATGCGTGTAGTCAGCAATCCCGCCCTCCTGAAACGTTAATCGTGTCGGTGGTGTCGGCAACCCTGGTAAGCAACCGAGCAGCACACGTGACGTAATGCGCAACCACCGGAACTCCCGCCGGCCTCGTTGGGAAACGTCGGTCGCTTCCAGCTCCCTCTCCTGTGTGTGTGTGTGTGTGTGTGTGTGTGAGAGAGAGAGAGAGAGAGAGAGAGAGAGAGAGAGAGAGAGAGAGAGGTAAAAGTACGAGAACTCTAAATTTATTGGGACATGATGTTCTCGCTGCACCATAACTGATCCATTACATTTCTGGAGTGCAGCCACATAAACTCTGTTGTTCTTGTTCTTCTTCTTCTTCTTTCTGCCTTATACCTTTGGAACATCTTCAGAGTCAGCCAACAGATGGAAGTTTACAGTACTCGTTCGTCATTTAAACCACAAATTACAGTTGGGCAAACGATACTCTCGTTCGAACGAGCTCGAGAGTCTCACTTTATTGAGGTACTTCGCTTATAGGATGACGCCACCTTAACAAGCAATGTACTGAGTTAAATTTGCTAGAAAGCCCTTAATACAGTCTCATGCCCTTCCCAATATTCCTCAAACAAATATTTTCTTTTCTGGTCGATTGTGCGGTGCTGTATCAAGAGCTTTACACAACACTGTGAAACGTGTACCATAAGAAACTAAAGACGGCATTTCTGGTCAAGATAAGTCTACTGTTATCGGACAGGTCTTAATTTGAGGAAGAAATTTCTGAGAATTCACTTTTGGAACACAGGATTATATGGTAGTGAATCATGGACAGTAGGGAAACCGGAACAGAACTGAAGCGTTTGAGATGTTGAACACTAGGTGGACTGGAATGTGGAGGCTTGCCGTAGACTCGGCAGGAAAGGAACGTACGGAAAACACTGACATGCAGGACGGAGACGGTGATAGGACATGCGTTAAAAAAACAGGAAGCAACCTCCATGGTACTAGAGGGAGCTGTAGAGGGTAGAAACTGTAGGGAAAAGCAGAGATTGGAACGCATCCAGCAAATACCTGAGGACGTAGGGTGCAAGTGCTACTCTGAAATGAAGGTGTTGGCACAGGAGAGAGATTCGTGACGAGCCACATCAAACCAGTCGGAAAACTCAACACTCAAATTAAAAAAAAATCTACAACAAGCTGTTGTTTACTGTAAGTCTGTTCTTCTGCTCGTGTGTGTACACAACTTCTGTGAGGTCTTGAATGAGCAGTGCGTGTGTGGGACGCGTGTGTACACTGCTTAAGTTTTCGTAACGAACAACTTTCTGCCGCCTTTACTTTCAAAAATAGTACACAATCGTTTTTGGTGAGTCCACAGTGAAGTTCAGCACTGTTTACAGTTCAGGATGTAAGCTCACTAATTTCTCGTAGTGAGCAATTAACGCAGTACATAAACATCCAAGTAGAGCAATTAAAATTTCTTCGCCAGGTTAGAAGTTGGGTACTAGTCGCAATAGGGTGGACGCTTCAGTGAGAACGATCGACAAGTTGACACAAAGTTCGCCACTTATTCTGTCGTAATACTTACTGACATAAAGTTTCAGATTATTGAGAAGTTTAACAAAATACACCGTGAGCTATCACGCTGAATCTCTCTATTAATACTGTAGCCTCTGATGTTTCAATTTAATGGTATCGATGTGTAAGACAAGCGCACAGCTACACTTACGTCCTACTGACGTGGAAGCGAAATATAGTATGTATCTGCACAATCCGAACAGCGCTACACACAGCCGCTATAGCGTTGCGCATTATTGTGTAACAAGTACAGGTTTATTCACGTCGGTGCGGCTGTGACTATTCTCGTCACGTCGGTGCGGCTGTGACTATTCTCGTCACGTCGGTGCGGCTGTGACTATTCTCGTCACGTCGGTGCGGCTGTGACTATTCTCGTCACGTCGGTGCGGCTGTGACTATTCTCGTCACGTCGGTGCGGCTGTGACTATTCTCGTCACGTCGGTGCGGCTGTGACTATTCTCGTCACGTCGGTGCGGCTGTGACTATTCTCGTCACGTCGGTGCGGCTGTGACTATTCTCGTCACGTCGGTGCGGCTGTGACTATTCTCGTCACGTCGGTGCGGCTGTGACTATTCTCGTCACGTCGGTGCGGCTGTGACTATTCTCGTCACGTCGGTGCGGCTGTGACTATTCTCGTCACGTCGGTGCGGCTGTGACTATTCTCGTCACGTCGGTGCGGCTGTGACTATTCTCGTCACGTCGGTGCGGCTGTGACTATTCTCGTCACGTCGGTGCGGCTGTGACTATTCTCGTCACGTCGGTGCGGCTGTGACTATTCTCGTCACGTCGGTGCGGCTGTGACTATTCTCGTCACGTCGGTGCGGCTGTGACTATTCTCGTCACGTCGGTGCGGCTGTGACTATTCTCGTCACGTCGGTGCGGCTGTGACTATTCTCGTCACGTCGGTGCGGCTGTGACTATTCTCGTCACGTCGGTGCGGCTGTGACTATTCTCGTCACGTCGGTGCGGCTGTGACTATTCTCGTCACGTCGGTGCGGCTGTGACTATTCTCGTCACGTCGGTGCGGCTGTGACTATTCTCGTCACGTCGGTGCGGCTGTGACTATTCTCGTCACGTCGGTGCGGCTGTGACTATTCTCGTCACGTCGGTGCGGCTGTGACTATTCTCGTCACGTCGGTGCGGCTGTGACTATTCTCGTCACGTCGGTGCGGCTGTGACTATTCTCGTCACGTCGGTGCGGCTGTGACTATTCTCGTCACGTCGGTGCGGCTGTGACTATTCTCGTCACGTCGGTGCGGCTGTGACTATTCTCGTCACGTCGGTGCGGCTGTGACTATTCTCGTCACGTCGGTGCGGCTGTGACTATTCTCGTCACGTCGGTGCGGCTGTGACTATTCTCGTCACGTCGGTGCGGCTGTGACTATTCTCGTCACGTCGGTGCGGCTGTGACTATTCTCGTCACGTCGGTGCGGCTGTGACTATTCTCGTCACGTCGGTGCGGCTGTGACTATTCTCGTCACGTCGGTGCGGCTGTGACTATTCTCGTCACGTCGGTGCGGCTGTGACTATTCTCGTCACGTCGGTGCGGCTGTGACTATTCTCGTCACGTCGGTGCGGCTGTGACTATTCTCGTCACGTCGGTGCGGCTGTGACTATTCTCGTCACGTCGGTGCGGCTGTGACTATTCTCGTCACGTCGGTGCGGCTGTGACTATTCTCGTCACGTCGGTGCGGCTGTGACTATTCTCGTCACGTCGGTGCGGCTGTGACTATTCTCGTCACGTCGGTGCGGCTGTGACTATTCTCGTCACGTCGGTGCGGCTGTGACTATTCTCGTCACGTCGGTGCGGCTGTGACTATTCTCGTCACGTCGGTGCGGCTGTGACTATTCTCGTCACGTCGGTGCGGCTGTGACTATTCTCGTCACGTCGGTGCGGCTGTGACTATTCTCGTCACGTCGGTGCGGCTGTGACTATTCTCGTCACGTCGGTGCGGCTGTGACTATTCTCGTCACGTCGGTGCGGCTGTGACTATTCTCGTCACGTCGGTGCGGCTGTGACTATTCTCGTCACGTCGGTGCGGCTGTGACTATTCTCGTCACGTCGGTGCGGCTGTGACTATTCTCGTCACGTCGGTGCGGCTGTGACTATTCTCGTCACGTCGGTGCGGCTGTGACTATTCTCGTCACGTCGGTGCGGCTGTGACTATTCTCGTCACGTCGGTGCGGCTGTGACTATTCTCGTCACGTCGGTGCGGCTGTGACTATTCTCGTCACGTCGGTGCGGCTGTGACTATTCTCGTCACGTCGGTGCGGCTGTGACTATTCTCGTCACGTCGGTGCGGCTGTGACTATTCTCGTCACGTCGGTGCGGCTGTGACTATTCTCGTCACGTCGGTGCGGCTGTGACTATTCTCGTCACGTCGGTGCAGCTGTGACTATTCTCGTCACGTCGGTGCAGCTGTGACTATTCTCGTCACGTCGGTGCAGCTGTGACTATTCTCGTCACGTCGGTGCAGCTGTGACTATTCTCGTCACGCTGAGAGACCTCACGTGAGAAAATTTTCTGTTCACATTATTTCGGCTGTTCATGTAACGACTTATGGGCTCCTTCTACAAAATCTGTACTCCTATGCGCTCACTATTCAAACGTTGTGGCAGCAAGTAACATGTCACTGGTCAGCTTATGCAATTGCGACCCATAACTTAATGAAGGATCCATTGGGATAATCTGACGACTGCTTACAATGTGGTGCAGAAAAGGCCCGTAGAAGTGGAAGAGAAACTGGTTTGGGGGGTCTTAGGCGCCTGTCTGCTGTACAACGGACCCTGTTGACTCTAGAGTGTACGACAGTTATGCGCAATTGTAATGCAGGCATTGATACTTAGTCAGTTAATCAGTTTCCGTGAGTATATTTTGATGAGGTAAGCTGCTGTCAGTTATCGGCCTTTCAGCTCTGGCACAATTTGTTAATGTGGAAAATGCCAAGCTTCATCTTAGTTTATGGTCCACGTTAAATATACAGGGTGTTTCAAAAATGACCGGTATATTTGAAACGGCAATAAAAACTAAACGAACAGCAATAGAAATACACCGTTTGTTGCAATATGCTTGGGACAACAGTACATTTTCAGGCGGACAAACTTTCGAAATTACAGTAGTTACAATTTTCAACAACAGATGGCGCTGCAAGTGATGTGAAAGATATAGAAGACAACGCAGTCTGTGGGTGCGCCATTCTGTACGTCGTCTTTCTGCTGTAAGCGTGTGCTGTTCACAACGTGCAAGTGTACTGTAGACAACATGATTTATTCCTTAGAACAGAGGATTTTTCTGGTGTTGGAATTCCACCGCCTAGAACACAGTGTTGTTGCAACAAGACGAAGTTTTCAACGGAGGTTTAATGTAACCAAAGGACCGAAAAGCGATACAATAAAGGATCTGTTTGAAAAATTTCAACGGACTGGGAACGTGACGGATGAACGTGCTGGAAAGGTAGGGCGACCGCGTACGGCAACCACAGAGGGCAACGCGCAGCTAGTGCAGCAGGTGATCCAAAAGCGGCCTCGGGTTTCCGTTCGCCGTGTTGCAGCTGCGGTCCAAATGACGCCAACGTCCACGTATCGTCTCATGCGCCAGAGTTTACACCTCTATCCATACAATATTCAAACGCGGCAACCCCTCAGCGCCGCTACCATTGCTGCACGAGAGACATTCGCTAACGATATAGTGCACAGGATTGATGACGGCGATATGCATGTGGGCAGCATTTGGTTTACTGACGAAGCTTATTTTTACCTGGACGGCTTCGTCAATAAACAGAACTGGCGCATATGGGGAACCGAAAAGCCCCATGTTGCAGTCCCATCGTCCCTGCATCCTCAAAAAGTACTGGTCTGGGCCGCCATTTCTTCCAAAGGAATCATTGGCCCATTTTTCAGATCCGTAACGATTACTGCATCTCGCTATCTGGACATTCTTCGTGAATTTGTGGCGGTACAAACTGCCTTAGACGACACTGCGAACACCTCGTGGTTTATGCAAGATGGTGCCCGGCCACATCGCACGGCCGACGTCTTTAATTTCCTGAATGAATATTTCGATGATCGTGTGATTGCTTTGGACTATCCGAAACATACAGGAGGCGGCGTGGATTGGCCTCCCTATTCGCCAGACATGAACCCCTGTGACTTCTTTCTGTGGGGACACTTGAAAGACCAGGTGTACCGCCAGAATCCAGAAACAATTGAACAGCTGAAGCAGTACATCTCATCTGCATGTGAAGCCATTCCGCCAGACACGTTGTAAAAGGTTTCGGGTAATTTCATTCAGAGACTACGCCATATTATTGCTACGCATGGTGGATATGTGGAAAATATCGTACTATAGAGTTTCCCAGACCGCAGCGCCATCTGTTGTTGAAAATTGTAACTACTGTAATTTCGAAAGTTTGTCTGCCTGAAAATGTACTGTTGTCCCAAGCATATTGCAACAAACGGTGTATTTCTATCGCTGCTCGTTTAGTTTTTACTGCCGTTTCAAATATACCGGTCATTTTTGAAACACCCTGTAGCTCCCCCTGTCTTCTGTCGACAAATGAACATGTCTTGCGAACTACGGATGAATGACAATAGGTAAATTCTATGTTTCTGGAAAGCTTTACGCAGTTCCTCACTGCAGTCTGCTAAGGAAGATTTAAGCACGCGGAATACGCTCTGTATGTAAATGTATCCATTATCAAGCAATTTAATTTTTACATGCATATTTTGCGTGTTACGAGTAGGGAAACTTTGAACCTCTGTGTCTGGGAAAGAGATAAAGATATCAAGAAATATATGTGAATGGCTCGAAGACTTTTCAACTAATAGGACACAGTACTTTGTCCAGGACGGTGAGTGTTCTTCAGACACACGGGTATCGTCAGGAGTGCCACAAGGAAGTGTGTTAGAGCCGCTGTTTATTTTGTGTATATATATATGTAATATTAATGATCTGGCGGATAAGGTGGGCAACAATCAGCGACTATTTGCTGGTGACGCCGTGGCGTACCGGAAAATGTTATCGTTGAGTGACTATAGGAGGATAGAAGATGACTTAGACAGAATTTGTTTCATGTGATGAATGGCAGATTGTACTAAACGTTGGAATATGTATGTTAATGCAGATGAATAGGAAAAACATTTTTTTCCAATGCGGTCAGTGACATTACTGATGAATGGTAAGAACACTTTCCCCTTGGGTTGGTGTCGATCCTCGTCAGTCCTGGTTGTCAGTCTAGGGCGTAGTGCACGATCTGTCTCTCTGTCACTGATCGCACTGGAAAAATTTTAAGCAAGTATGATGTGGAAACTGTTTTCAGACCCACCACGAAAATAAAAGAATGTTTAAGATCCGAAAAAGATAAAAGACATCCACTAGCTACATCAGGCGTCTATAAAATTGCGTGCAGTTGTGGAAAGGTCTATATAGGCACAACAAAAAGAAGCGTTAACGCCCGTCTGGGTGAACATAAAAGGAACTGCCGCCTCGGACATATGAATAAATCGGCTGTAGCAGAACATGTGTTTCCGGAAGGTGATCATGAAATACAGTTTAGTGAGACGACCGTCATAGCAAAGACGTCGCATTATTATGCGCGGATGTACAGAGAATCCATTGAGAATGCCAACCACTGCAATCATTTTAATAGAAAAGATGAAGGTATTAAGATGGATAAGATACGGACGTCAACATTGCAGCAACAGCGTGACAAACGGTTAATTTCAATTGAGAAAGTTGACAATATCAGAGATCATAGGACAGCCGACGTCACGTGATTGACAGTGGTGCCCTCTGGATGGCTTATATATACGGCGCTCACTCGTGCTCTCGTTGCAGTTCGCCGATTGTCCTCGGAGGATGCCTCCCGCAGTCGAAGGCGAAACGTCAGGGGAGAGTCTTATGTATGGACCACGGCATCTCAGCCCGGAAGAGTTAAGTGACGTTATTGAGAGAATGTTTGGAAAGTGTAGCTCGTCTACAAAGCAGAGCGCGTATTGACACATGGGCGACCCATTCTTGAGAACTGCTCAAGTGTTTCGGCTCTCCACCAAGTCGGATTACAGGAAGACAGCCAACCTATTTTGAGGAGTGATGCTAGATTTGTCACCGCTAGGTTGGATCGCCACGCGATTATTACAAATATCCTCCCTAAACTCAAATGGGAATGCTTGCAGGAAAGCACAAGTTCTTTCCGCAAAACACTTTCGGAAAGTTTAGAGAACCGAAATTTGCGAAGAACTACCGAATGAAGCTTCTGTCACCAAAGTACATCTCGCGCAAGGACCGCGAAGATGATAAAAGAAATCAGGGCTCGTATGGAAGCATACAGACAGTATTTTTTCCCTCGCTCCATTTGCGACTGAAACAGAAAAGGGAATAACTAGCAGTAGTAAGAAGTACACTCAGCCACCCACAATGTGTCGGCTTGCGGAGTATCTATCCACACATGTAGAAAAGCATTTCTCTTGTAATCTGCAAGTCTCCCTTCGCGTCCTTCCTGGGGCCAATATTGATGTTCCATTAGAGAGCACACTCCATCGTTCATGTATTTATGGGATACATTCTGGACATACATGTCTCTGCTCTTACACTACTGGCCATTAAAATTGCTACACCAAGGAGAAATGCAGATAATAAACCGGTATTCAATGGACAAATATATTATACTAGAACTGGCATGTGATTACATTTTCACAAAATTTGGGTGCATAGATCCTGAGAAATCAGTACCCAGAACAACCAATCCTGGCCGTAATAACGGCCTTGATACGCCTGGACATTGAGTCAAACAGAGCTTGGATGGCGTGTACAGGTACAGCTGCCCATGCAGCTTCAACACGATACCACAGTTCATCAAGAGTAGTGACTGGCGTATTGTGACGAGCCAGTTGCTCGGCCACCATTGACCAGACACTTTCAATTGGTGAGAGATCCGGAGAATGTGCTGGCCAGGGCAGCAGTCGAACATTTTCTGTATCCAGAAAGGCCCGTACAGGACCTGTAACATGCGGTCGTGCATTATCCTGCTGAAATGTAGGGTTTCACAGGGATCGAATGAAGGGTACAGCCACGGGTCGTAACGCATCTGAAATGTAACGTCCACTGTTCAAAGTGCACAAGAGGTGACAGAGACGTGTAACCAGTGGCACCCCATACCATCACGCCGGGTGATACGCCAGTATGGCTATGACGAATACGCGCTTCCAATGTGCGTTCACCGAGATGTAGCCAAACACGGATGCGACCATCGTGATGCTGTAAACAGAACCTGGATTCATCCGAAAAAATGACGTTTTGCTATTCGTGCACCCAGGTTCGTCGCAGAGTACACCATAGCAGGTGCTCCTGTCTGTGATGCAGCGTCAAGGGTAACCGCAGCCATGGTCTCCGGTCGGAAACTTTCCTCGTGTCAGCACGTTGTAGGTGTCGCCACCGGTGTCAATCTTGTGTGAATGCTCTGAAAAGCTAATCATTTGCATATCACAGTATCTTCTTCCTGTCTGTTAAATTTCGCGTCTGTAGCACGTCATCTCCGTGGTGTAGCAATTTTAATGGCCAGTAGTGTATTTGAGAAACAGGATGCAGAAGGTTACAGTTGGACGCTTGAGTAATACAAAAAGGGGCTCCGTGTCGATCATGGACCCATTACTGTTATTGCTCTGTTTTTGCTCTAGCATTTTATTTGGACGAGGAAGCAGAATAATCTCTTATGCTGACGACTGACTTCCTCACTTAGTTGCTTTAGCCTTCTGGAGCATAGGGCATCCGGAAGAGCTCGTCATCCATCTGTATATGGCCCTTTCGCCCAGTCCCGACCAGATCTTGCAAAACCTCCTTGCTTCCTCTTCCTCCATGTGCCTCTGTGTCTGCCCCTGTTCCTTGCTACAATCTTTTGCAGATGATACAAGAATTTCAATCAAGCTGATCAAAGAGGCATCCATGACGTCTTTGTAAAAGTTATTGACTCGATTTACACCAAATGAATTTTTTAAACTTTCAGTAAAAACGAACACACTCAAGAACCTCATCCAGTTCTATTCTGTAAAAAATAACCCACCTACTATGAATGCAGTTTATGAACAAAAAAAAGTAAACAAGCATAAAAGAGATTTCTAAGTTCTTGGGAGGGCATATTCATAAAAACTTGTGGACTTGCTCAAGTTTAGGTTCAGATACGTTCGTCGTAAGAATTATCAACTTTGGGACACAGAAATCAGTACCGAAATGTATTTTGCATATATTCATTCACTGATGTCCTTCGGGATGTTAAATGGTTCAAATGGCTCTGAGCACTATGGGACTCAACTGCTGAGGTCATTAGTCCCCTAGAACTTAGAACTAGTTAAACCTAACTAACCTAAGGACATCATACACATCCATGCCCGAGGCAGGATTCGAACCTGCGACCGTAGCGGTCTCGCGGTTCCAGACTGCAGCGCCAGAACCGCGCGGCCACTTCGGCCGGCTGCGGGATGTTATTCTGGGGTAACACCACACATTAGCAAAAAGCATTCATTGCACAAAAGAAAGTAATATTAGAATTCTATCTCGATTTCACACATGTAAATCTCGCAGGCATCTATTAAAACAATTAGTAAGATTATAACCCCAGCCTCGTACTACATTACTCGCTCATTAAATATCTTGTCAGCAATCTCTTAATTTTCAGAATAATGGAAATTTTCACCAGTACCATACCAGAACGAAAACCGACCAGGTGCAAGTAGGACTCGCGTACTCTGCAGGTTCCGCACAAACTTAATTATATACAGACATTCCCTAAAAATGATTTAAATTTACCTCTAGTGAATCTAACTTTGGCACGGAAAGGAGTTTAGTACTCAGCTACAAAATTCTGATGATCTGCCCACTGAAATAAAATGTCTGACAGACAGCAGAAGTATTTTCAAATACAGATTAAGGCTATTTCTCTTTAATAACTCCCTCTATACCACTGACGATTTTGTGAATAAAAGTAGTCATTTTTTTTCGTCAGTGTTCTTACTGGTTTTATGCGGCCTGCCACGAACTCCCGTCCTTTGCCAACCTCTTCATATCCGAGTAGTACTTGCAACCTACGTCCTCAATTATTTGCTGGATGTATTTCAATCTTTGTCTTCCTCTAGTGTTTATGCCCTCTACAGCTCCCAGTAGTAACATGAAAGTCATTCCCTGATGTCTTAACAGATGTCCTATCGTCCTGTCCCTTCGCCTTGTCACGGTTTTCCACACATTCCTTTCCTCAGACTCTGCGCAGAACCCCCTCATTCCTTACCTTATCAGTCCACCTAATTTTCAACATTCGTCAATTACAAACTTTTAAATGGTCGATGTATAATTGACGAGCCAAAACATTGTGACCATCTTTGGAACGCAACGGAGCAGCCGTCCTGCATGGGACAGAATAGTAAATCGTTGGTAGGTTCCCGAAGATATACAGTCAAGATAAGTACGCACAGGTCACAGGCAACACTTGTAAATTACGGGTCGGTGATTTGTGGATCCGGCCGGAGTGGCCGAGCGGTTCTAGGAGCCACAGTCTGGAACCGCGCGACCGTTACGGTCGCAGGTTCGAAGCCTGCCTCGCGCATGGATGTGTGTGATGTCCTTAGGTTAGTTAGGTTTAAGTAGTTCTAAGTTCTAGGGGACCAATGACCTCAGAAGTTAAGTCCCATAGTGCTCAGAGCCATTTGAACCATTTGATTTGTGGAGGCGTAGCTGGCTTCCGATAGCATCCTACACGTGTTTCATCTGGTTCAGATCAGGCGAAGTTGGTCAGTAAAGACATCAACTTGAGTTCACTACCACGCTCATCAAACCATTGTAGCACGATTTTGGGTTTGTGGCAAGGACGATCTGCTGGAAGTTGCCAAAGCTGTCGGGGAAGTCACCATATATGAAAAGATGCAATGCGGTCCGCAGTAATGTTCACGTAGTCTACAGCCTTCATGATATCTTCGATTACCACCACTGGTCCATGGAAGCCCGGGTGAATGTCCCCACAGCATAACAGCATAATACTGTCACCCACAAGCCACTATCCATGGCACAGTGCGTGTTTCGAGCAGGTTCAAATGGCTCTGCGCACTATGGGATTTAACTTCTGAGGTCATCAGTCCCCTAGACTTAGAACTTCGTAAACCTGACTAACCTAAGGACGTCACACACATCTATGCCCGAGGCAAGATTCGAACCTGCGGCCGTAGCAGCCGCGTGGTTCTGGACTGAAGCGGCTAGAACCGATCGGCCATAGCGGCCGGCTTTCGAGCAAGTGTTCGTCTGGATGACTGCGTATCCGGACATAACAATTCACGTGGTGTAACAAAAAGTGTGATTCATCCGATCAGGCGACACATTTCCACTGATGCGCGTTCACGTTGCTATGTTCTCGTACCTACTGCAGCCTAAACTGATGATAGGGGTCTCTGCTGCGGAGCCCCATGTTAAACAACGTGCGCCGAAAGATGTGCTCCGAAACATTCGTGCCAACATCAGCGTTGTACTCTATCGTCCGATGTCAGAAATCGCTGCCTATCCTACTTTACAGAGGGGGAAAAGGCTTCTACATCCACGTTCTGTGATGAGGCGTCTATGCCCTTGTCGCTCAATCGCGGTTTCACTGTCGATAAACCTGTTCCATAGAAGCTGACGACACCAGCACCAGAACAGCGGACCAACTAAGCAATTTCCGTCATGCTCTTTCCTAGGCGCGGGCCCATAACAATCTGACCTTTGTTGAAGTCGCTTATGTGTCTGGATTTCCCCACTTGCGGCCTGTATTTTCGCGGGAATGATTCCCCATTCATCTATGCTCTGCTTATACAGGGTTATTCAAAAGTAACTGTAGACACTTCGTAGGACTAATGTATGCGTCAAAATAAGAGTAACATGTTAAATAACGTTTTGTCTGAAATTGCTTATCTCCGATTTATGATACATAACGTAACTTGTAGTAGGCATTACATCATAGACCAGTACAGGCTTTTGGTGTGTGCTCGCCTGCATATCGACTGGTGTTGCTTTTTACATCCTTCTACACTGGTCGGTTGATTCTGGCACGAATACCTTTATTTACTTGACTTCAGTGTAGTGCGTTGTAATCTATGGCGCTGTTGTAGCGTAGCAGCAAGAGACGCACTATGTACACTACTGGCTATTAAAATTACTACACCACGAAGATGTGCTACAGACGCGAAATTTAACCGACAGGAAGAAGATGCTGGATATGCAAATGATTAGCTTTTCAGAGCATCCACACAAGGGTGGCGCCGGTGGCGACACATACAACGTGCTGACATGAGGAAAGTTTCCAACCGATTTTTCATACACAAACAGCAGTTGACCGGGGTTGCCTGGTGAAACGTTGTTGTGATGCCTCGCGTAAGGAGGAGAAATGCGTACCATCACGATTCCGACTTTGATAAAGGTCGGATTGTAGAATATCGCGATTGCGGTTTATCGTATCGCGATATTGCTGCACGCGTTGGTCGAGATTCAATGACTGACTGTTAGCAGAATATGGAATCGGTGGGTTCAGGAGGGTAATACGAAACGCCGTGCTGGATCCCAACGGCGTCGTATCACTAGCAGTCGAGATGACAGGCATCTTATCCGCATGGCTGTAACGGATCGTGCAGCCACGTCTCGATCCCTGAGTCAACAGATGGGGACGTTTGCAAGACAACAACCATCTGCACGAACAGTTCGACGACGTTGGCAGCATCCTGGACTAGCAGCTCGGAGACCATGGTTGCGGTTACCCTTGACACTGCATCACAGACAGGAGCGCCTGCGACGGTGTACTCAACGATGAACCTGGGTGCACGAATGGCAAAACGTCATTTCTTTCGGATGAATGCAGGTTCTGTTTACAGCATCATGATGGTCGCATCTGTGTTTGGCGACATCGGGGTGAACGCACATTGGAAGCGTGTAATCATCATCGCCATACTGGCGTATCACCAGGCGTGATGGTATGGGGTGCCATTGGTTACACGTCTCGGTCACCTCTTGTTCGCATTGACAGCACTTTGAACATTTCAGATATGTTTCGACCTGTGGTTCTACCCTTCATTCGATCCCTGCGAAACCCTACATTTCAGCAGGATAATGCACGACCGCATGTTGCAGATCCTGTACGGGCCTTTCTGGATACAGAAAATGTTAGACTGCTGCCCTGGCCAGCACATTTTTCCAGATCTCCCGCCAGTTGAAAACGTCTGGTCAATGGTGGCCGAGCAACTGGCTCATCACAATACGCCTGTCACTACTACTTATGAACTGTGGCATCGTGTTGAAGCTGCATGGGCAGCTGTACCTGTACAGGCCATCGAAGGTCTGTTTGACTCAATGTCCAGGCGTATCAAGGCCGTTATTACGGCCAGAGGTGGTTGTTCTGGGTACTCATTTCTCAGGATCTATGCACCCAAATTGTGTGAATATGCAATCAGATGTCAGTTCTAGTATAATATATTTGTCCAATGAATACCCCTTTATCATCTACATTTCTTCTTGGTGTAGCAATTTTTATGGCCAGTAGTGTACTTTCATTCTGCCTGTAGTTCATAGGCTGCAGTCGTCGTGTACGATACGTTGCCATAATGAAACAGTGCATACGCGTATATACACCACCTTTACGGCGCAGCCGAAGGCAACACACCAGCAGCAAGATGACGAAGTTTCGAAACAGAAGAGTACCAAACCATCATTTTCACAGCTGTGGACAGGCGTTTAAGGGAATATGGCATTCGTGGTGCACCACGATTAGGTCGGCCTAAACGTATCTTGGGAATGGTAGATGAAGATCAGACCGTAACTACAGGCCGCGTAAGTGCCACTGCAGAGATTTCTCAATCAACTGTATGGCGCCTGCATCGGAGACAGAAATTCCACCAGGATTTGTCAGTGGTTACTCGAGTGCCATGCTGCTGATCCACTGTTTGGTCGTTGGGTAGTGTTTATGGACGAGAGCCTCTTTGCCCGCGCGGATATCGTGAACACTGATAACATGCTCACGTAGGCGTATAAGAGTCCTCCCGTAAATACAATACGAGGATTTCAACATCGTTTTGCCCTGAATATTTCGTGTGGTATAGTGGACAATAAGTTACTCGGACCGCATTTTATTTCACAGCGCATGACTGGCGGAGTCTGATGAAAGATTTTGGAAGATCAATTGGGTGGTCTGCTTCATGACGTCCCAATCGCTGCACGAACAAACTTGTGGTTTATGCACGACGGTGCCCATGCACATTTCAGTCGGGAGCTGTCGAGGAGCTCTATTGGTGTTGCAACTGGGAATGTAGCGCAACTACAGCAACCGAATTGAAAATGATTGTGCAACTGTGGAGAACGAGACAAACTGAACCTTCAGCATTCAGAGAGCGGTAAGATGTCGAGTACATAACTGTCTTCGTCTACGTGGACATCATTTTGAACATATTCTTAGGTGAACGTAGAGTACGTAGATGTGTTGGTTTCTGAGTAATTTCGTGTCGTTGCTTTCTGAGGAGGATTAATTTTGTGATGCACTTGTCATCCCTATTCTGCTGCATAACACTGAAATACAGCAATTTCAGACAAAACTTTAACATTTTATTCTTTTATGAGAACATTATGTCCACGAAGAGTGTACAGTTACTTTTGATTCACCTGTATATTTTCCGTATGTCACGTGCGGCATTGGATCTCGCGGTGGGCAGTGGTTATAACGTATTGGCTCAAAGTGTGTGTGTGTGTGTGTGTGTGTGTGTGTGTGTGTGTGTGTGTGTAAATATATTATAATTGCTTAATATTTTGTGCCTCTGAAACGTTCCAAATCATAACGTTTATCGTGATGGACCGATGGAGCAAACAGAAGGCAGACTGGGAAGTTCACCCTGGTTTAGTTCAGTGATCGCATTACGGTGCGAGGTGCTGTTTGTTGTTATTCCTTGGCGTTCTCTGCTTGGGCAGAAGAGTCGACGTCCTTGCTTGCGTCACGCTTCGCCCGGCGCCAAAACTTTGCATACAAACAGCTGCTTATTCGGCAGCCTGAGGTTCCTCGAGCGTTGGCCTCGTCTAGTTACGCTACAAGGGCAGCGCGGTGACCTCCAGCTGTTGCAATTAGGCATGGGCACACTGCACGTACCAGTGGAACGGCAGAGGGGGGGGTTCGGCGTGTGTGAGGCATGCGCTCCAATCGGGCACCGTGTAAGTTGTGAGCGCACAGCTAGAAGCGCAAGGCAGACGGTCAGCCGGGTCGGCCACGTAATTTTGTCAGAACGACGCAGTTCTCTTCTGTTTTGTCGCCCAATTTTTTTTTCCTTCTCATTTCCTCCCCCCGAATTGAAAGAGAGGGTTATGTTAAGATATGCATTGTCCTTTTCAACCAAGTTTGGAAATACAGTAGTTTACTCTCTTTATTAGTTTTCACTGTGATGCTGGGAATTGGGGGAGAGGGTTGCTTACCCCTCCTAATTTGGGAAATTATCCGAGAAGTTGTGGTATTCACATTTCAGCCGGTGAAAACTTCCAAATACCCTGGGCAGAGCAGCTGGTGGTGACAGTTAAGCAGCATCTGGAAGGGCGTCTGACTCCAATCCACTCAACCCTTCTGTCAGAGATTAACCAGTAAACCTCCGATTCCTTAAAGAATTGAACTCCCGTCTGATCACCTTACAAATGAGTTAATGGAGTAAATACTGTATGTGACGTGAAACATGTGAGAGAAAAACTTCAGAAAAGGTTTAGAAAAGATTTGAAATTAAGTTCGCTGGAACTTCTTAAGTGGTCTCATTCTTAAACAGTAAGTGAGTATAACAGTAATTTGAGCAGCACCCGTCTCAACGCTTATAGCTGATGACGCTGTGGAGTGCAGGTAGGTGTCGTCGTTGAGTGACTTTAGGAGCATAGATGATGACATAGACAGCGTTTCTAATTGGTGTGATAAATGACAGCTTGCTCTAAATGTAGAAAAATGTAAGCTGATGCGCTTGAGGAGGGGAAACAATCGTGTTGCTTTCAAATACAGCATTAGCAGGGACATGCTGGACACATTCCCATCGATTTAATATCCAGGTGAAAAATTGCAGAGCGATACGAAATGGAATAAGCACGTCAGGGTGGTAGTAGGAAGGCAAATGCTGGACTTCCTTTTATTGGGACAATTTTGGGAAACTTTAACTCCTCTACAAGGGAGACGGTGTATAGAACGCAAGTGCGACTCATTCTTGAGTGGTGTTATGGCTTGGAATTCTAGGGGACTGATGACCTCAGATGTTCAGTTCCATAGTGCTCAGAGCCATTTGAACCATTTTTTTGAGTTTTCTATGTCATTCCTTTTGCGTCATTAAGTCTAGCGTAATGCGTTAAGCTTTTTCAAATTACTGGGAGAGGATGTTCGCTCGGCAATGTTTATTACAGTTTTTTAGTCTATTACCTGGAATTTTCACAAAATCAAACAAACTCACTCCTGAAACGTTGTTGTTGTTGTTGTTGTTGTTGTTGTCTTCAGTCCTGAGACTGGTTTGATGCAGCTCTCCATGCTAATCTGTCCTTAGCAAGCTCCTTCATCTCCCAGTACCCACTGCAACCTACATCCTTCTGAATCTGCTTAGTGTATTCATCTCTTGGTCTCCCTCTACGATTTTTACCCTCCACGCTGCCCTCCAATACTAAATTGGTGATCCCTTGATGCCTCAGAACATGTCCTACCAACCGATCCCTTCTTCTAGTCAAGTTGTGCCACAAACTCCTTTTCTCCCCAATTCTATTCAATAACTCCTCATTAGTTATGTGATCTACCCACCTAATCTTCAGCATTCTTCTGTACCACCACATTTCGAAAGCTTCTGTTCTCTTCTTGTCCAAACTATTTATCGTCCATGTTTCACTTCCATACATGGCTACACTCCATACAAATACTTTCAGAAACGACTTCCTTACACTTAAACCTATACTCGATGTTAACAAATTTCTCTTCTTCAGAAACGATTTCCTTACCATTGCCAGTCTACATTTTATATCCTCTCTACTTCAACCATCATCAGTTATTTTGCTCCCCAAATAGCAAAACTCCTTTACTACTTCAAGTGTCTCATTTCCTAATCTAATTCCTTCAGCATCACCCCACTTAATTCGACTACATTCCATTATCCTCGTTTTGCTTTTGTTGATGTCCATCTTATATCCTCCTTTCAAGACAGTGTCCATTCCGTTCAACTGCTCTGCCAAGTGCTTTGCTGTCTCTGACAGCATTACAATGTCATCGGCGAACCTCAAAGTTTTTATTTCTTCTCCCTGGATTTTAATACCTACTCCGAAATTTTCTTTTGTTTCCTTCACTGCTTGCTCAATATATAGATTGAATAGCATCGGGGAGAGACTACAACCCTGTCTCACTCCCTTCCAAACCACTGCTTCCCTTTCATGCCCCTCGACTCTTAAAACTGCCATCTGGTTTCTGTACAAATTGTAAATAGCCTTTCGCTCCCTGTATTTTACCCCTGCCACCTTTTGAATTTGAAAGAGAGTATTCCAGTCAACATTGTCAAAGGCTTTCTCTAAGTCTACAAATGCTAGAAACGTAGGTTTGCCTTTCCTTAATCTTTCTTCTAACATAAGTCGTAAGGTCAGTATTGCCTCACGTGTTCCAACATTTCTACGGAATTCAAACTGATCTTCCCCGAGGTCGGCTTCTACCAATTTTTCCATTCGTCTGTAAATAATTCGTGTTAGTATTTTGCAGCTGTGACTTATTAAACTGATAGTTCGGTAATTTTCACATCTGTCAACACCTGCTTCCTTTGGGATTTGAATTATTATATTCTTCTTGAAGGCTGAGGGTATTTTGCCTGTCTCGTACATCTTGCTGACCAGATGGTAAAGTTTTGTCAGGACTGGCTCTCCCAAGGCCGTCAGTAGTTCCAATGGAATGTTGTCTACTCCCGGGGCCTTGTTTCGACTCAGGTCTTTCAGTGCTCTGTCAAACTCTTCACGCAGTATCGTATCTCCCATTTCATCTTCATCTACATCCTCTTCCATTTCCATAATATTGTCCTCAAGTACATCGCCCTTGTATAGACCCTCTATATACTCCTTCCACCTTTCTGCTTTCCTTTCTTTGCTTAGAACTGTGTTTCCATCTGAGCTCTTGATATTCATACAAGTTGCTCTCATTTCTCCAAAGGTCTCTTTAATTTTCCTGTAGGCTGTATCTATTTTACCCCTAGTGAGATAAGTTTCCACATCCTTACATTTGTCCTCTAGCCATGCCTGCTTAGCCATATTCCTTTTTGCCTGCTTAATTTACTGCATTTTTATATTTTCTCCTTTCATCAATTAAATTCAGTATTTCTTCTGTTACCCAATGATTTCTACTAGCTCTCGTCTTTTTACCTACTTGATCCTCTGCTGCCTTCACTACTTCATCCCTCAGAGCTACCCATTCGTCTTCTACTGTATTTCTTTCTCCCATTCCTGTCAATTGTTCCCTTATGCTGTCCCTGAAACTCTGTACAACCTCTGGTTTAGTCGTTTATCCAGGTCCCATCTCCTTAAATTCCCACCTTTTTGCAATTTCTTCAGTTTTAATCTACAGTTCATAACCAATAGATTGTGGTCAGAGTCCACATCTGCCCCTGGAAATGTCTAACAATTTAAAACCTGGTTCCTAAATCTCTGTCTTACCATTATATAATCTATCTGATACCTTGTAGTATCTCCAGGATTCTTCCATGTATACAAGTTTCTTTTATGATTCTTAAACAAAGTGTTAGCTATGATTAAGTTATGCTCTGTGCAAAATTCTAACAGACGGCTTCCTCTTTCATTTCTTAGCCCCAATCCATATTCATCTATTATGTTTCCTTCTTTCCCTTTTCCTACTGTCGAATTCCAGTTGGCATGGGCTTCGTGTCTATCTTGGCCACTATAATACGTTCACTATGCTGTTTGTAGTAGCTTACCCGTACTCCTATTTTTTTTTTATTCATTATTAAACCTACTCCTGAATTACCCCTTTTTGATTTTGTATTTATAACCCTGTATTCACCTGACCAGAAGTCTTGTTCCTCCTGCCACCGAACTTCATTAATTCCCACTATATCTAACTTTAACCTATCCATTTCCCTTTTTAAATTTTCTAACCTACCTGCCCGATTAAGGGATCTGACATTCCACGCTCCGATCTGTAGAATGCCAGTTTTCTCTCTCCTGATAACGACGTCCTCTTGAGAAGTCCCCGCCCGGAGATCCGAATGGGGGACTATGTTACCTCCGGAATATTTTACCCAAGAGGACGCCATCATCATTTAACAAAAAGTAAAGCTGCATGCCCTCGGGAAAAATTACGGCTGTAATTTCCCCTTGCTTTCAGCCGTTCGCAGTACCACAACAGCTAGGCCGTTTTGGTTACAAGGCCAGATCAGTCAATCATCCAGACTGTTGCCCCTGCAACTACTGAAAAGGCTGCTGCCCCTCTTCAGGAACCACACGTTTGTCTGGCCTCTCAACAAATACCCCTCCGTTGTGGTTGCACCTACGGTACGGCTATCTGTATCGTTGAGGCACGCAAGCCTCCCCACCAACGGCAAGGTCCATGGTTCATGGGGGGAGGCCTGAAAAGATAGCACTCTAATTTGTACATACAGTCCAATACTCCAGAAAATATTCTATTAAATTAGTAAGGAAATTGTAGAATCTTTTAGAAAACACGGAGACGAATAAAAAAATACTTAAAAGAAGCAGGACACGAACTGCGAACATTTCGATTCACGTTCTAGAGCTGTATTCACTACACTACAACTGACACAGCCCACCAACAGTAAGTGCCAACGGCCGTGCCGCAGTGGTAACACCGGTTCCCGTCAGATCAACGAAGCTAAGCGCCGTCGGGCTTGGCTAACACTTGAATGGGTCACCGTGTGTATCTACCGAATGCTGTTGGCAAGCGGACTGCACTCAGCCCTTTTGTAAGGCCAATTGAGGAGCTACCTGGTTGAGAAGTAGCGGCAACGGTCACGAAAGCTGGCAGCGGCCGGCGGAGCTGTGTGCTGACCACATGCCCCTCCGTACCGTCATCTGGTGACGCCTAAGGGCTGAGGATGACACGGCGGCCGGTCGATACCGTTGGGCCTTCGAGGCCTGTTCTGGCGGCGTTTGTGTTTTACATGTCATTTCCTGTCATTTTATTGCAACAAACTGTGCGAGAAACGACTGTTTTCGAAAGAGCTCATTGTGCTGGCGTTTTGAAACCGCACATATTCGTAGCACGTGAGTTACAGTACGAAAACTACCAAATAATGGCTTCAACTGCAAAAGACCTAATCCAGTATGGCGTTTCCCAAATCCTGTTTTTAGCAAGTTATCTTGCATCTTATTGTCCACGTTGCTCTCCACGAAGCAAATGTTTGATGAGTCTTATTGTGCCTTCCATGCCTGGGAATGCTCCAGCAACGTGAAATTGCACGTTGTGACATCAAAAAAACTCGACCAGCTCAGCGATGGCGTTCACGTTCCGAGTGAGGACTGTTCAGCTCTGCACACGAGACTGTAGCTACAGTTGCTCGCAAGAGTGAACAGGGCAGCAGCACGCACGTCAGCTGAGAGGCAGACGTAGTTTCAAACGGCGGGAAATAGGAACTGGCGCCGAAATTCGAAGCCACACCTGGCGAGCCACTGTCCTTGCGGTTTCGCTCTCAGGTGCAGCGCGCGGCGAATGAGGACCTAAAAGTGCTCTCGTGAGGTCGCTCACTAGTTTCCCTTGCTTTCTATCGTGGTTTCGCTGGCTAGTGTGGCCTTACACGGGGCGGAAGCACCAACGAGCTCCATCTAACAGGCATCCTAACGAGAGAGTAGGCTTTGCTTTGTTGCCGTCTTAATAGTACTGCCACGATAAGTTTCATTGTTTTGATTGTTAGAGACAAATACTGCTCGAAGGTTGGCACGATTCGCAGCTATGACGTTTCACGTTAGGAGAAGCAGTCATGAAATACGAGGCAAAAAATCTACTGGTGAAGGTGGAATGAGAGGACATGCGCTTCGAAACATCGCGCAAACTTTACGGATTGTCGTGACAAAAACCCCGAGCTACTGACGCATAGCAAAGACATTCATTTGAAACATACTATTGTCGGTGACTTAATTTCAGCACCATCAGAATCCATTCGGTATAGTTTACACTTGCTGGCTATTATGAGAGACGCCTGCCGCTGAATTTTCGATAGAGACTTCCACGCATGCCTTCAAAACACGAGGACAGTAAATTTGTAGGTGTATTCGCACTGGACGTAAACCGAAAATGGCGCTACGGTGATGAAAGTGCAGTGGTGCGTTAAATGACAACGGAGGCGGAACGCCAACGTAGTCACGCCTTTGTCCTGATGTGAATGGTGAAAGTCAGGCTATGACGGTCGTCTAACAAAACTACGAAATATTGCGATATAAATACAGCTAACTGGGACCAGTCACTTAAAAAACTAGTTTCCATAAACTAGTTCTCGGATTTTTTTCAGGTTCATCTTCAGATGTGCTATGACAAAGTTACTTATTTGGTTCAAATGGCTCTGAGCACTATGTAACTTAACATCTGAGGTCATCTGTCCCCTAGAACTTAGAACTACTTAAACCTAACTAACCTAAGGACACCACACACATCCATGCCCGAGGCAGGATTCGAACCTGCGACCGTAGCGGTCGCGCGGTTCCAGACTGAAGCGCCTAGAACCGCTCGGTCACAGCGGCTGGCTTACTTAATTGTTTTCGCAGCGTAATGAGCGTACTGCCTAGTGACATTTACATTTTCACTGACCGCTGGCCACAGAATTAATCATAATTCACTACCAGCGGAAAGATGTTCCCATCAGAGCACAAAAAATCCGAAAATGTTCCTCTTTATTTAAAAGGCTCTGATTGAAAAGTGGGCCACCAGCTACCTTATTCTGCCTTCCGCAGCACCTTTAAAACTTTTCCCAAAAATGTTGGCAATCGAACATATTCGCTCTTTTTTTAACATGCAACTCATCTAAAACTCCCACAAGCTTCTCTAACGCATTTTTTGGGTTCTGATGGGATCATTTTTCCAGTGATTCCCTTCTTTTCCCTGCTGGAGCAGGGAATCTCACTCATATGAAAAGAACTTTATGGATCAGTAAAATATAGATAGATTACTTACGTGAATCTAAAATAACGCGAAACTAATTTTACACCACAGATCAGATTTTACGTTAAAAAAAAATCCTGTACTTCAATACTGCAGCTTGGCTTTCCCAGATAACTGAGACACTTTACAGCGTATTTCTCCTTGCTACGTCACTTTATAAACTAAGTTTCCGCCCGACGCCGATTCTACGTTCGTATTTTACATATTTAAGTAGAGTAACTTTGAACCTCTGTGTCTCGGAAACAATGAAGATACGAAGAAAATTTTCAATTGTGTTAGGGATTGGGATCTCGGGAATACATCAGGAAAATTTTAGCGATTTACCGTGATTAGCCGTCTCGGAATCTGTGGCTGGGCATTGTTACCTAAAAAAATATTTTTTGGGGAGTTTCTCAATGTTGTTGTTGTTGATGTTGTTGATGTTGTTGTTGTTGTTGTGGTCTTCAGTCCTGATACTGGTTAGATACAGCTCTCCATGCTACTCTATCCTGTGCAAGCTTCTTCATCTCCCAGTACCTACTGCAACCTACATCCTTCTGAATCTGCTTAGTGTATTCATCTCTTGGTCTCCCTCTACGATTTGTACCCTCCACGCTGCCCTCCAATACTAAATTGGTGATCCCTTGATGCCTCAGAACATGTCCTACCAACCGATCCCTTCTTCTAGTCAAGTTGTGCCACAAACTTCTCTTCTCCCCAATCCTATTCAATACCTCCTCATTAGTTATGTGATCTACCCACCTAATCTTCAGCATTCTTCTGTTGCACCAAATTTCGAAAGCTTCTATTCTCTTCTTGTCCAAACTGTTTATCGTCCATGTTTCACTTCCATACATGGCTATACTCCATACAAATACTTTCAGAAACAACTTCCTGACACTTAAATCAACACTCGATGTTAACAAATTTCTCTTCTTCAGAAACGCTTTCCTTGCCATTTCCAGTCTACATTTTATATCCTCTCTACTTCGACCATCATCAGCTATTTTGCTCCCCAAATAGCAAAACTCCTTTACTACTTTAAGTGTCTCATTTCCTAATCTAATTCCCACAGCATCACCCCACTTAATTCGACCACATTTCATTATCCTCGTTTTGCTTTTGTTGATGTTCATCTTATACCCTCCTTTCAAGACACTGTCATTTTCGTTCAGCTGCTCTTCCAGGTCCTTTGCTGTCTCTGACAGAATTATAATGTCATCGGCGAACCTCAAAGTTCTTATTTCTTCTCCATGGATTTTAATACCTACTCCGAACTTTTCTTTTGTTTCCCTTACTGCTTGCTCAATATACAGATTGAATAGCATCGGGGAGAGGATACAACCGTGTCTCACTCCCTTCCCAACCACTGCTTCCCTTTCATGTCCCTCGATTCTTATAACCGCCATCTGGTTTCTGTGCAAATTGTAAATAGCCTTTCGCTCCCTGTATTTTACCCCTGCCACCTTCAGAATTTGAAAGAGAGTATTCCAGTCAACATTGTCAAAAGCTTTCTCTAAGTCTACAAATGCCAGAAACGTAGGTTTGCCTTTCCTTAATCTTTCTCAATAATGGATACATATTTTTGAAAACGGGGAGATGGCTCTTGTAGATAAATTCCTAGAGAAAATACCGGCAAAATCTGAGCAATCTGCTGCGGTTATTTATAATTCGCCTCATACCGGATTTTACATGTAGAAGTAGGGTAACTTCGAACCTCTGCATTTTGGAAACAGATAAAGATATCAAGAAAATTTTAAAGTTTTTTCGTGATCTGGATCTTAGGAATATGGTGCCACCATAGTCCCATCCAGACTATGTCATCAAATGCAAAGAGAACCAACCGATTTACTCCATTCGCCTAAGCAAGAGGAAGTGTGTAATATTCATACTTTGACCCTATGCTGTAGAATAGTGACACGAAGAAGCACCTTCCGTAAAGTATACAAATGGTGCACAGCCAAAGGGCTATTCAAAACACTTGACTCTACCTTTTTATCACCAACAGAACACGAGCTATGAGCACAGGAATATCCCGTTTTTGTGGGCGGCGGTTTGGAACATAACAGGTACATGCAAGTAAAAACTGTCCTCATAAATCTGCCAGCATCCAAATTCTGCGGATCTTGAAATCATTCAGATTCTTTAAAATGTAAGGTATCAAACATTCGATAGAATTCGATTACCCCGTCACCATATTCCGTTACACACGTGTGCGCTAGGTATTCTCCAAAAAATTCTCCGAACTTCTTCCCAGTTGACATCTCAACCGTTAAGTCGCCAATTATTAACTTAATAGTCGTCTACTGAATTTTGGGAATCAGCTGTTTTATGTATTCGAAGAAAGTTATTACATTTTTCGGATTCCTCCCATTATCATCGTTGACTGGAGATACTGAGTAGAATATTCATCTTCTGCGCACGCCGTTGGCGGAAAAGTGACAGTCATGAAAAACTCTCACATGCAGTATCTCTCTACAGTGAAATTTGTTGCAAGTAATGAGAGATATTTAGTTTCATGCATAACCTGTTCTATCGAGTGTCCAACAAGTCTTCGTCTCGGTACATCATTTCGTAACCAGCCATATTTTTTATGTTATTGATTTCCTGTTATCTCAGTATGCATTTTCAGTTACCCAACTGTAAGCACGGAGATAAAGTTCAGCGTGCCTAACAAGTACTGTCCTTTCGTGTCGAGTTTGTGGTTTTCAGAAAACTTAAAGTACCGCTCGTGCCATGCTGCAGTCTCTACAGAAACCTCCTCGCGTACTTCATTAACTTGACTGGATTTTGTTCCTTCTCGAATGGCACCTGGAGTATTTTCAAAATTGAATTTCTAGACCATATAAATTCTCAGAATCAAGATTGTAAATCGTAGGGCTACTGCAAACAACCACCCCTGACGCGCACACGCGTACCAGCGCACATACAAGCAAATTGACAGTACGGTTGAACAACTATTGGGTAAAATCATTTGCCTCCCTCTCCATACTGGATACTGCGCTAGGTGCATTCACCTGTTGAGGACATTCTCGTAACCCTGGCAGCCCCCCCTAAACTGGACCAAGAATTTTTGGTAGAAGTGATATTTTCTGTCAACACTTCTGCATTGCGAAGCATGGCAAACCAAAGAACGTGTTCGCATCAAAATCAGCGTAAGATAGGGACTGAATCTTTCACCTCTATTTTCAAATTACGTAAGCAATGAAAGAATTAGGAGAAAGTTTCGGATATGGAATGAAAAATTAGGTTCTAAGGATACCAATGATAAGTTTCGTTGATGAGATTGCTACTATCTTCGAAACTGAAAAATAATTCTAGAGCTTGTTGAATGGAACGAAAAGTTTACTTGTAATCTGACTGGGATGGCTGACAGTTTATACAAATGCTTTTGAGCAGATAAGGCAACTGGAAAATTTTTAGTAAAAAAATTATTGAAATCATTAACTTCATGGTGGGCTTTGTTGTTGCAGTGCATAATAATAGTAACAATTAGTGAGTGTAAATTACGTGTGGTAATTTTCAGTTATATCAATTTTAAATGATGAAACAAAACAGTTTTCTTGTCAAACTGACGGTTCAAATGGCTCTGAGCACTATGGGACTCAACTGCTGAGGTCATTAGTCCCCTAGAACTTAGAACTAGTTAAACCTAACTAACTTAAGGACATCACAAACATCCATGCCCGAGGCAGGAGTCGAACCTGCGACCGTAGCGGTCTTGCGGTTCCAGACTGCAGCGCCTTTAACCGCACGGCCACTTCGGCCGGCTGTGTCAAACTGATATTGTAAATCTTTAACTTGTATAACGCAATGATGAATTGTAAAGATTCAGTAGTAATAATTACGTAATAAAGTAGTAATAATTAATTAATAAACATATGCGGAAATGAAAGGAATTTTCTTAATTACGAAATCACTGTGTTTACAACACACACACACACACACACACACACACACAACTTTTGATTGATTAAAAAGGAAACATCTTCCAGTATTGTAGTAGTGAGCAGTTAATACACCATTTTGCGCACGAGAGTCAGTCACAAAAGTGTCTGCATTGGCTTCGCTTTACATCGTGACTTTGTGAAAACGTTCCTTGATGACATCGCCCAACGGTCGTGAATTTGAAAAAAAAAAAAAAAAAACTTCACATTCATTGAGATAATGTTCCGTTTATTGCCTTCCTGGTTTTTAGCGTCGAAACTTTAATAGTATATGCTTCCGATATCGAGACGTAGACATAAACATGCGCCACACAGAATTAAGGAGCAATAACAGCACACAATATCCCATTTCGCAGCTCCCAAACATACCGTATTTGCTTATTTAGCTACACAATCTAATTCAGTCCTTTTTCAAATACTTGTTATTTCCTACCCATAAAAGTGGAGCTGGCTGTTCTGGTATTGACCCACTGTGGAGTGAAGGACTTCGCAGCCAAATACCAGGCGAACAGGTGGTGGAGCACGGGAGTCCGGATTAGAAGTGTTAGAGGCATTTCCAGTTCCGGCATTCGCCAAGCCAAGCCTCCAAAAAACTTTTTTCAGAACTAGGGATGGCAACTATTTTTCATTTAATTCTTGTCTCGGACGAATATCATGTATGTAAAGATGTAGCTGTTAATAACATGTGTACACGTGCGTGAACACAGTGTATTGTGTGTGTTGCTCATTTAGTTCAGCCGCGTCGTGGGAACAAGGAGCACGAGAATATTAACTCCTTAAACGCTCCTTCGAGTGCTGTGTAGTCTAAGCTTGTCTTCACCGTCCCTACAAAGCGACACGTAGGGGGGTGAAGGACGTCTCTAAATTTGTAATTCTTGCTCTTGAAAATCTGTATGTAATCTTTCACAGAATAATTAGCGTCTACCTTTACCGTATATCAATTCAGGTTTTTAAACAGTTCAGTGATGCTCTCCCGTGTGTCGAACAAATCTGTGACCAAAATTACACCCTTCTTTGTATACGTTCAATATCCCCTGGTAGTCCTATTTGGTACACCCCTGCAGATTTAAGCAGTTTTTTAAGATGGAGCGCACAAATAATTTGTAAGCAGTGTCCTTTGTAAAGGGAATGCATTTTCGCAGTATCTGCCGGTGAAGCAAAGTCTGCCACCTACCTTACCTAGGATTGTGCCTGAATGATCATCCCATTTCATATTCCTTCAAACTGCTACACCTAAGGAATTGTAAGATCCTCATGACTGCAATTGCAACTCACGGATGTTGTAGTCATAGGATACTACTTTCCCGACTTATGTGAGGTGCGCAATGCTATATTTCTCAACTATCTTTGTACTACATAAAATCGTATCGAAATCTTACTGGATATTTGTGCAGCTTTTTTTCAGGTAGTACTTAATTGTAGATGCATAATCTGCAAGAACTGAAGTTACTGTCAGTATTGTCTGCGACGTCAGTAACAGCCACTAGGAACAGAGGCTCAAAACACTGCTGATGACTCCCTTGAAGACAAAGTGCTTAGACGTTCATACTAAGAAATCGTCCGCAGGTCTTAGTCTAGCAGCTATCGTTGCTACCTCTGGATCACGGAGTCCTGGGTTCGATTCCAGACTGGGTTGGGGATTTTCTCTGCCCTGGGACTGGGTGTTTGTTATCCTCATCATTTCATCGTCACCCTCATCATTCGTGACAGTGGCGAGATTGGACTGTGGGGGAAAAGATTGGACTTTGTACGGGCGCTGATGACCTCGCAGTTGAGTGCCCCACAAACCAACCATCATCACATCATACTAAGAAATCCTTAATCCAGTGACAAATTTGCTTTAATACCCCATGTAATCGCTCTTCGTTAATAATCAGTGTTACCGAGTAGTGCGGAGGAAATCGAATTTAGCAGCACCATAGACTGTGGAGTGGAAATAGTTGAGTGTTGTGAAGATGTAATTATAATATAGCCTTTATTAACATTAACGTCGAAAACAATCACCAAAATAGTAAGTGTAATTCTTCGAAAACAGTTATTGTAAAATAGCGCAAGAAACAAGAATCCAAAAAGTTTCTGTTCGAGAAATACCACCACAAATAGTTCGCTAATAGAGCAATTAAATTACTGTTCAACGTATCGTAGAAAATTCCAGATCCGTAATTCAGTTCTGGCTGAACCATATTATAAACGCTCAATCAGAGAATAATTAACAAGTTAGTACAAAAATTTTGACCTAAGTCACACAACATATTACGGTTAAAACTTAAAATACAGGGCATAAGGAAAATATGCAGTAGCCAACATGGTGCAGCGCAGCTCTAGTTTGAGCCAAACTACTGCACCAATAGAAAACCTTTTCCACTGCATGCTCACGTCGTCCAACGTTATGAATAACATAGGATAGTAAGCTTATAACAAAACTTAGCACAGTTAGGAAGTATAACGACACGAAAACTAAAACTTGGCAGTTTGAAGAAAAACATTTTAACACGAATCTGCTCAAAGGCTTTCCCACAAACAGTTGCATTGAGGCTGAAGGAGGAGATAATGAGAAAATTTTCAAAATACAACCAGTACGTAACTAAACAAATCCACTGTGGTACGTCACGAAATCCTTAACAAGTATCGAGGACTGTTAACAGCACACTCAGAGGTGAAATCCTCCTAGAGCAATCCTGTGTACAGCGCACGCACAATCATTCGCAGTCATGTCTCTGCACTTCAGGCATAGTCTTCCCACGCACCAGTAAAATACAGTCCTGGCCACTCTTCAAGTGTTTCGCGCCGCTCATTCGGTGTCGACAGCCGCCAACTGCCTCTCAGTTCCGCAGGCGTACGTTTCCAGACTGCTGCAGGCTGTTCCAGTGCTCTCTGCGCTGCTATCCGTATGTTGTCAACCAGTAGCCGCCCACATGCGCAGCTCCAAGCTCCGAACGATCCACAGCTGGCACTAACAGACCGCCCAAAAGCCAAGACAGCACTGGCCGTCGTGCCCCCAAATCATTCGATGCCGCTTTCCTTGTCTTTTCGACCAGCATCCCTTCCCATGAGCTGGCTTAGAGCTCCGATCCGTCTGCCGCCCGACACAATACCTCCTTAAAGAGGAGGAGGAATGGATGGGGACATATAAGCTAATGTAACTTTCGCTGTCTAAGACATAATCGAACCATATTTTGCACATGCTGTTGTTATGTTATTGGCTATAATCAGAATTTTTTAAATCTTTTTATCAAATAATTTGGTCAGGGCGTTGCTGGATACTTTTAGAACCTATATCATACGAGGAACATTCTTTTCAAAGGTTACTTTACTTATCTTCAAAATATGGTATGTTATTCTTACATCTACATCGATACTCCGCAAGCCACTGTACGGTGCGAGGCGAAGAGTACTCTATACCACTGTGTGTCATTTCCCCTCCTGTCCCAACAGGAAATAGAGCGAGGGAACGAAGACTGTCTGTACGCCTCCGTATGAGCCCTAACTTCTCGTATCTTATCTTCGTGGTCCTTACGCACAATGTATGTTGGCGATAGTAGAATCGTTCGGCAGTCAGCTTCAGATGCTGGTCCCCTAAATTTTCTCAATATTGTTTCTCGAAAAAGAACGTCGCCTCCCCTCCAGGGATTCCCATTTGAGTTCCCGAAGCTTCTCCGTAACACTACCGCGTTGTTCGAACCTACCGGTAACAAATCTAGCAGCCCGCCTCTGAATTGCTTCTATGTCTTCCTTCAATCCGACCTGGTACGGATTCCAGACACTTGAGCAGTACTCCAGAACAGGTCGCGCCAACATCCTATGTGCGGTACAGGTGAACCACTCATTAGGCAAATTCTCCCAATAAGCCGAAGTCGACCATTTGCTTTCCTACCACAATTGTTAGCAAATAGATAAACAAAAGTGTGTATCACTTTTTTAATATGTCTTAGAACTCTCGCAACAGTTTTTTAAAATATGTGTATGATATCTTGCAAATTTTTATTTCACAAAAATTTAAATAAATTTGGTAGTAGTGCACTTTGAAAAACTTTTTACCGCGGAAAGTTCTATTACAGAACGTATAAAATTAGCAGGAAATTTCATCTTCGTATCTGCAATGGTTCAGCAGAAAATGCTCCTTTACACTGAAAACTGAAAGTAGTTTGAAAATGGAAAAGAAAGATTTTATTAGCATTTACGTAATAAAAAGTACCATAATGTTGGCCGTAATCATACGAGGTGCATTCAACTTCTAAGGCCTCCGATTTTTTTTCTAATTAACTACTCACCCGAAATCGATGAAACTGGCGTTACTTCTCGACGTAATCGCCCTGCAGACGTACACATTTTTCACAACGCTGACGCCATGATTCCATGGCAGCGGCGAAGGCTTCTTTAGGAGTCTGTTTTGACCACTGGAAAATCGCTGAGGCAATAGCAGCACGGCTGGTGAATGTGCGGCCACAGAGTGTGTCTTTCATTGTTGGAAAAAGCCAAAAGTCACTAGGAGCCAGGTCAGGTGAGTAGGGAGCATGAGGAATCACTTCAAAGTTATCACGAAGAAACTGTTGCGTAACGTTATCTCGATGTGCGGGTGCGTTGTCTTGGTGAAACAGCACACGCGCAGCCCTTTCCGGACGTTTTTGTTGCAGTGCAGGAAGTAATTTGTTCTTCAAAACATTTTCGTAGGATGCACCTGTTACCGTAGTGCCCTTTGGAACGCAATGGGTAAGGATTACGCCCTCGCTGTCCCAGAACATGGACACCATCATTTTTTCAGCACTGGCGGTTACCCGAAATTTTTTTGGTAGCGGTGAATCTGTGTGCTTCCATTGAGCTGACTGCCGCTTTGTTTCTGGATTGAAAAATGGCATCCACGTCTCATCCATTGTCACAACCGACGAAAAGAAAGTCCCATTCATGCTGTCATTGCGCGTCAACATTGCTTGGCAACATGCCACACAGGCAGCCGTGTGGTCATCCGTCAGCATTCGTGGCACCCACCTGGATGAGACTTTTCGCATTTTCAGGTCGTCATGCAGGATTGTGTGCACAGAACCCACAGAAATGCCAACTCTGGAGGCGATCTGTTCAACAGTCATTCGGTGATCCCCCAAAACAATTCTCTCCACTTTCTCAATCATGTCGTCAGACCGGCGTGTGTGACCCCGAGGTTGTTTCGGTTTGTTGTCACACGATGTTCTGCCTTCATTAAACTGTCGCACCCACGAACGCACTTTCGGCACATCCATAACACCATCACCACATGTCTCCTTCAACTGTCGATGAATTTAAATTGGTTTCACACCACGCAAATTCAGAAAACGAATGATTGCACGCTGTTCAAGTAAGGAAAAGTCACCATTTTAAGCAGTTCTCATTCTCGCCGCTGGCGGTAAAATTCCATCTGCCGTTCGGTGCTACCATCTCTGGGACGTATTGACAATGAACACGGCCTCATTTTAAAACAATGCGCATGTTTCTATCTCTTTCCAGTCCGGAGAAAAAAAATCGGAGGCCTTAGAACTTGAATGCACCTCGTACATTAGGTATTCTTGATCTTTATGTAGCTCTCTTCTTCCAGTCCGGTTCTTCCTGGCTGCCCTTTTGGCAACATCCTTCATTGACATGTCAGAACTAGCAATACCCATCGCACATTCTCTCCAGTGAAACAACCTGCACCAAATCCTAGCCTGTTTAGGGTCCTCATTATTCCAAGATTATCACCGTTGAACAATACACAAGCATTATATCAGTCAATTTTATCATCAGACGCATCTTTTCCAAATGAAATTATTAAAGCTTTCGATCTGGCTTTGTGTCACTTCTTTAATACACCGTAGTTAATCGCATCGTAAATAAACTCTGAAAAGTGGAAACTATATTTGTAAGATCTACATAGTGGCACAAAAAAATTTCAAGTTTTTGATTAATTTTATGTATTTTTCCTCTTAACGCAGTCGCGTTCGCCCGTCACCATTTACTATTAATGAAGTGTTTTAAAAAATGGCCAGATGCGAGCAGTACTCGCTCACTGAGGGTTCCGTACGAACTAACTATGTATAGCTCACATATGAAATGACACTATTTCAGAGACTTTATTGGTCTCATACAGATACGATTTTATGTATATAGACTGAAGAGGCGAGTGAAAATTTGTACCAAGGCCGTTAATTGAAACCGGGTCTCCTGCTTACAAGGCAAGTGCGTTAACCATTAAGCCTCTGAAGTTGTCATTTCATTTGCATAAATACCTGCACAAGGGTTCCAGGCTGGATGCCCGCGCTATTCCAGAACATGGAGAGCCCATCAAATCTGTTCTTGTGTGAGGGGGAATTTAAAGTAGTCGGGGTCGGCAGTGAGAAATTGGATCAAGGAGGGAGGCGTACCATGATAATCCGTGCAGTTGTGTGCATCGATGTGCCAAGGTGGCTCAGGGGCTAACGCACCTGCCTAGTAAGCAGGAGATTCGGGTTCGATTCTCGGCCTTGGTACAAATTTTCAATCACCACTTCAGTCTATATACATAAAATATATAGTTAACCCATCTTGGAAATCTAGAATTTCAACGAGTTTTTGCCTGTTGTCGCTATCGTTAATGTAAAGGTATTCGTCCCGGTAATTTCAGAAACGTATCAGAATCTCTGCAATAGATCCTCAGACTAGCCCCGACATAAAAAAGAGGACTTTAAAGTTTTTATGTGTAGAGAGAGAATATCGGTTAAAACATTTATTTACTAAAACACGACTACAACGTACAATTCATGTTAGCATGCAGTAATTTTCGTCTACAATGCTTTTGACGGATGATGAATGCAGTTTTTGTTTAAATGGCAAAAGATGTTTTTTATATGCTATGATTACAATGTAACAAGTTTTAGATTTTTTTCCTTTACTTGTACTGTGAGACTTTGTTTCTTGCTGAGTTTCATGATTCTAGGTCAACGGGTTTTCCACACCGAAGCGCCAAAGAAACTCGTTTAGGCAAGCGTTTTCAAATACAGAGATACGTAAACAGGCAGAATACGGTGCTGTGGTTGGCAACGCCTAAATAATACAAGTGTCTGGCACAGTTGTTAAATCGATTACTGCTGCTACAATGGCAGGTTATCGAGATTTAAGTGAGTTTGAACGTGGTGTTACAGTGGGCGCAAGAGCAATGGGACACAGCATCTCGGAGGTTCTGATGAAGTGGGGATTTTTCCGTACGACCATTTCACGAGTAGATTAAAAAATGGTTCAAATGGATCTGAGCACTATGGGACTTAACATCTGTGGTCATCAGTCCCCTAGAACTTAGAACTACTTAAACCTAACTAACCTCAGGACATCACACACATCCATGCCCGAGGCAGGATTCGAACCTGCGACCGTAGCAGTCGCGCGGTTCCGAATTGAGCACCTAGAACCGCTAGACCACCGCGGCCGGCACGAGTAGATTAGATTAGATTAATACTAGTTCCATGGATCATGAATACGAAATTTCGTAATGATGTGGAACGTGTCAAATTTTCCAATACATGACATAATTAAGTTAATTGAACAACATAATTAAATTAATATAACAACTTTTTTATTTTGTTTTTTAATTTTTTTAATAATTTTTTTTGTTTGGTTTTTCTTTTTTCTTAATTTATATCTAAAAATTCCTCTATGGAGTAGAAGGAGTTGTCATTCAGAAATTCTTTTAATTTCTTCTTAAATACTTGTTGGTTATCTGTCAGACTTTTGATACTATTTGGTAAGTGACCAAAGACTTTAGTGGCAGTATAATTCACCCCTTTCTGTGCCAAAGTTAGATTTAATCTTGAATAGTGAAGATCATCCTTTCTCCTTGTATTGTAGTTATGCACACTGCTGTTACTTTTGAATTGGGTTTGGTTGTTAATAACAAATTTCATAAGAGAGTATATATACTGAGAAGCTACTGTGAATATCCCTAGATCCTTAAATACATGTCTGCTGGATGATCTTGGGTGGACTCCAGCTATAATTCTGATTACACGCTTTTGTGCAATAAATACTTTATTCCTCAGTGATGAATTACCCCAAAATATGATGCCATATGCAAGCAATGAGTGAAAATAGGCGTAGTAAGCTAATTTACTAAGATGTTAATACCAAAATTTGCAATGACCCTTATTGCATAAGTAGCTGAACTCAAACGTTTCAGCAGATCATCAATGTGTTTCTTCCAATTTAATCTCTCACCAATGGACACACCTAAAAATTTGGAATATTCTACCTTAGCTATATGCTTCTGATTAAGGTCTATATTTATTAATGGCGTCATACCATTTACTGTACGGAACTGTATGTACTGTGTACTGTGAATATCAGGAACTCGGTAAAACATCAGATCTCCGACATCGCTGCAGCCGGAAAAATATTCTGCAAGAAAGAGACCAACGACGACTAAAGAGATTCATTCAACGTGACGGAAGTGCAACCATTCCGCAAAAAGGTTGCAGATTTCAATGCTGCCTCATCAACAAGTGTCAGCGTGCGTACCATTCAACGAAACATGATGGATATGGGTTTCGGTGCCGAGGCCTACTCTGGTACGCTCGGTGACTGGCACGACACAAAGCTTTACGCCTCGCCTGGGCCCATCAACACCGACATTGGACCGTTGATGACTGGAAACATGTTGCCTCGTTCCAAGCAGTCCGATAATCATTAACCACTTTGTCCGACGCATTTAAAATATAATATACAGGATGTTTCACTAAATGTGTTTGCCTCTGTCAGTTATGAAGTAATAGGCGACGGAAATATTTATTGCGGTAAGTCACCACAAGAAACGTTACACTGTCCGTGGAGCTATGGACATAGTTTATTATGTTATTAGACAAGGAGTTACAGCGAAAAGATACAATTTTTTTAAATGGAACAATAGTTGTTTCTATCATGCACTGGAATCAGTAACACCAGTTGCGTGTACATCAGTTTAAATTACATTGCTATCACTTTTAGTTTGGGAGCTGCAACCCTTCAAAGTTTCAGGGACAGATACCACACGCTGTACATTATAGATGGCTGTGTGGTGGATGATGGATGTTCTGGTGGTGGAAAGTTGATTTAAATGAGGTGTTCAAATGTGTATCAATGTTCCTGAATGCAGAATGCAATGCGCCCTCTAAAGGATCTGTGGACGAGATGTAACATCGCCGGTGTCATGGAGAAACATGCGTCCTCGATGCGCCGTTTTAGATCATCTGGGGATGTGGGCTCAGTGACATAAACATGATCCTTTAAAGATCCCCGCAAAAATAAATCTAATCGTGTTAAATCGGGCGACCTTGCGGGCCCTGAATGAGGACCATGGCGCCCCAACCACCTTGCTGCAAACCTGTTGTTTAGTTCTTACACAACAGCACGCGCAGGATGGGCTCGGTGACCATCGTGCTGCATCCACATATGGACACTCGTGTATAAACACACATGTTCAAGGAGACCACCCAAACTGTCGACTATAAACGCGCGATATAATTCACCTGTCAGTGTACCTGGGAAGTAGTGTGGACCGATGATTTCATCCCCAAGGATTCCACACCATACATTAATAGACCAGCTACGTTGACGGTAGACAGGTCGTACCCACAGGTGATTGTCTGCGGCCCAGTAGTGCACGTTATGCCGATTGACTGCACTGCACCGTAATTTGTTGAACGTGGGCTCATCAGGGAACATAACACCTTGTAAAGACTCCAGCGTGAAATTATGCATGGCCCATTCACAGAATGTAACTCTCGCACGGAAATGGTTCCCATGCAGGTCCTGGGTCAGTGACAGGCGGTACGGGTGAAACCTGTGGCCGTGTACTATACGACACACAGATGTGAGACTGACACCAGCGACTGCAGCAACGGCTCGTAAGCTGACATGAGAATCGTGGTCGCTACGGTCGCAGGTTCGAATCCTGCCTCGGACATGGATGTGTGTGATGTCCTTAGGGTTGTTGGGTTTAACTAGTTCTAAGTTCTAGGGGACTGATGACGTCAGAAGTTAAGTCCCATAGTGCTCAGAGCCATTTGAACCATTTTTGAGAATCGTGGTGTACTGCAGCTAAAACAAACACCTCCGTCTCCTCATTTCTTCTTCGTCTGCTACTGCTGCGGATTACCGAGCTGCCTGTTTCCCGAAGTCGTCATTCGGCACGTAAGAACGTAATGGCTGCCGGAGCACTTCGCCTAGGATATCCCACGGCGTATGCTTCAGTGGCATCAGCAACATGTCAACGTACTCGTTGTTCGTGTATGCCATCTTAATCCGATGTCATTAACTGGGGTATATTGAGCCCCGTTTGTTTGTGTGGCTCGAACTGTCGGGTATACGGCCGTGTGCGGCGACAGTCGGCAGAAAGTTTCTCGCTCCGCGACATCGGTGACGTTACAACCCGGCCGCACCACGTTTAGAAGGCCCATTGCGTTATGCGCAGCGTGTGTGGTATCTGCCCCTGAAACTTTGAAGCGTTGTAGCTCCCAAGCTAAAAGTGATAGGAATATAATTTAAATTGATGTATACACAGCTGGTGTTACTGATTCCACTGCATGATAGAAACAACTATTGTTCCATTTCAGAAAATTGTATCTGTTTGCTGTAACTCTTTGGATAATAACACAATAAACTGTGTTCATAGCTCTGCAGGCAGTGTAACGTTTCTTATGGTGACTTACCGCAATAAATATTTCCGTCTGTAAACACTTAGAGGCAAACACATTTAGTGAAACACCCTGTGTAGGTCGGTACTGTTTTGAAGGTTGTGAAGTAAGCCAATTCTAAAAGCTGGAGAAGGAAGACGGCAACTGCCCTCGCAGGCCCCGGACTGCGCAGCGACGACTTCCGCTGACGACTCTGCCTGCCTGCCCGGCGGAGCCTGCTTCCGCCGCGCCCCCTCGCCGCCCCCAGCTTTCGCTCGCTTCGCCGCCTCGTCTGTTCGCGGCACCTCCGCCTCGGGCGCCCAATCGCGCGACAACACGACTTGCAAGTCGTTCTCGCGCAGTGGCTGCGAATTAGGCGCACCGGCGCCTCAATTCGGACTCTCCTCTTTGTAAGAACCAGGTGCGGCTCGTATGTAACGGCTCGTAGGTAGTCCCAGGTGAGGGATCCGAGGCGGTGCCGTCCCAAAGGGTATCACAAAATTAAAAAATCAATGTGTGTTACTTAGAAATGTATTCTATCACGAAGAATTTCCAATACGCATTTAAATAATGAAAATCAACAGTTCTAAAACCGTTGACACGAGTGATAATACCTAATCTTAAGGCTGTGTCTTGACTTGCCGGTTAGCTTCATGTAGCAGAGGTTTCGGGGCACGGCTTCTACGATGTATAGCTCTTATCCACATCCAGAAGACTCAGCTGCCCGAGCCTCAGAGATTCGTACCAACCTCCGTAAGGTTTTTCATTTTCCTCTGCTTACCAGTACGAATCAACTCAATGGTTGAACCTTGAGTCTCGAATACCTGTCTCTGTATCCATTTTGTTTTGACGCTTCGTTATGCGATACATCTACCACAAGAGTTATGAAACGTCGAAAATAATGTATATAAAGACTGTAAGAAAAATGGACAGTTCGCAAATTGCTACCCATGACCAGGGAGTTGCATGGGATACAGCTTCAAAATGTTTAGAAGTCTTAATAAACAGTGTGGAACAAAATTATGGCCCACTGCTGCAGATGTCGCCTGTTACGATGGTAGTAACGACTACGTCCTTTTTTTAGATTGTAGTCTTTGTATGTATTACTATCTATGTTATATACACTATTGGCCATTAAAATTGACACACCACGAAGTGACGTGCTACAGACGCTAAATTTAACCGACAGGAAGAAGATGCTGTGATATGCAAATGATTAGCTTTTCAGAGCATTCACACTAGGTTGGCGCCGGTGCCGACACCTACAACGTGCTAACATGAGGAAAGTTTCAAACCGATTTCTCATACACAAACAGCAGTTGACCGGCGTTGCCTGGTGAAACGTTGTTGTGATGCCTCGTGTAAGGAGAAGAAATGCGTACCATCACCTTTCCGACTTTGATAAAGGTCGGATTATAGCCTATCGCGATTGCGGTCTATCGTGTCGTGACATTGCTGCTCGCGTTGGTCGAGATCCAATGACTGTTAGCAGAATATAGAATCGATGGGTTCAGGAGGGTAATACGGAACGCCGTGCTGGATACCAACGGCCTCGCATCACTAGCAGTCGAGATGACAGGCATGGCTGTAACGGATCGTGCAGCCACGTCTCGATCCCTGAGTCAACAGATGGGGACATTTGCTAGACAACAACCATCTACACGAACAGTTCGACGACGTTTGCAGCAGCATGGACTATCAGCTCGGAGACCATGGCTGCGGTTACCCCTGACGCTGCATCTTAGACAGGAGCGCCTGCGATGGTGTACTCAACGACGAACCTGGGTGCACGAATGGCAAAACGTCATTTTTTCGGATGAATCCGGGTTCTGTTTACAGCATCATAATGGTCGCATCCGTGTTTGGCGTCATCGCGGTGAACGGACATTGGAAGCGTGTATTCGTCATTGCCGTACTGGCGTATCACCCGGCGTGATGGTATGGGGTGCCATTGGTTACACGCCTCGGTTCGCATTGACGGCACTTGAACAGCGGACGTCACATTTCAGATGTGTTACGTGGCTCTACCCTTAATTCGATCCCTGCGAAACCCTACATTTCAGCAGGATAATGCACGAGCGCAAGTTGCAGGTCCTCTACGGGCCTTTCTGGATACAGAAGATGTTCGACTGCTGCCCTGGCCAGCACATTCTCCAGATCTGTCACCAATTGAAAACGTCTGGTCATTGGTGGCCGAGCAACTGGCTCATCACAATACGCCAGTCACTACTACTTATGAACTGTGGTATCGCGTTGAAGCTGCATGGGCAGCTGTACCTGTACACGCCATCCAAGCTCTATTTGACTCAATGCCCAGGCATATCAAGGCCGTTATTACGGCCAGAGGTGGTTGTTCTGGGTACTGATTTCTCAGGATCTGTTCACCCAAATTGCGTGAAAATGTAATCACATGTCAGTTCTGGTATAATATACTTGTCCAATGAACACCCGTTTATCATCTGCATGTCTTCTTGGTGTAGCAATTTTAATGGCCAATAGTGTAGTTTTGGTCGTAGATGTATCACATTAAATTGAGGGCCCTCTGATGTGTCCAGTTCCACATTCTGGTAGAGAACAAGAAAATAGTGCCTCTATGTACGCTTGCTAACTTTGGAACAGAAGCAGAACAGTGTTTTACCGCACAGATTACGTGACTTGGCACTGAGACGCTGTCTGAGTGAGAGCGAGCAAGCGAGGCTGAGAGTGAAAGGGAAGCAGTTTCTGGGGTAGGTGCTTGGTTCGTTGGTTGATTTGGGGGAGGGGCCAAACAGCGAGCTCATCCGTCCCATCGGATTAGAGGAGGATGGGGAGGAAAGTTGGCCGAGACCTATCAAAGGAACTATCCCGGCATTTGCCTGAACCGATTTAGGCGAATTACCAGAAACCTAAATCAAGATATCCGGACGCTGGTTGTAACCGTCGTGGACCTATAGCATGCGAGTCCAGTGTGCTAACCACTGCGCCATCTCGCTCGGTACGGAGCCGTACGAAATATTGTGTACCCTTGGTGGACAAAATCGGCAAGGCCTCAGCCTCACAATGTTGAGCCAGCCAGATGACCACATGCTTAAAATAGCGTATAGGTCCACGAAGGGAATGCAATACAAGCATTAGTTCGGTGTTGCATGTATTCGACAAGTCCTTTTCCAGATGTATATGGCTCCAGGTATCAACGCTCGGTCACACAGTTGCCGATAGCTGTAGCACGAAGTTGGTGCTCGATATCGTTCCGTGTGTGTCACATACAGTTCATATCAGGCGAATCTGGTGGGCTATACGTTAACGTGAGTTCACTACCATGCTCCCGAAACTACTACAGCACGAAACTGGCCTTGTTATCCTGTTGGAAGATGCAGTCGCAGTCAAGGAAAATATTGAGCATGAAGGATTGCAGGTTGCCTGTAAAAAGTTCGCATAGTCCCGAGTTGTCATTGTGCCTTCGATTTCTACCATAGGTCCCATGGTAGACCAGGTGATTGTCTCCTGCAGCTTAATACTGCCACCCCACCTCCACCCCGTCCCTCCCCCGTCTGCGTCCCTGTTGCAGGGCATATTTCGAACACCAGTTCGCCTGGATTACATCATATCCAGTCGTGACCATCGACATGGTGTAACGAGAAACGTGATTCATCAGAGCATGGTACAGTCTCTGTGATCTCTTGCCCACTACGATCGTAGGTGACTATGTCTTTGGCACAGCACGGGGTTGGGAGCTCCTGCGATGAACGACGAACTGCGAAACATGACTACCTGCCGCAGCATTGTATTCAGTCTTCATTTTGCCACAGATCACCGCCTATGCTATTTTACATTGTGTTCTACACTGAAGAGCCGAAGAAACTGGTAAACCTGCCCAATGTCGGGTAGGGCTCTCGCGAGCACGCAAAAGTGCCGCAACAAGAAGTGGCATGGATTCGACTAATATCTGAAGTAGTACTGAAGGGAACTGACACCACGAATCCTGCTGGGCTGTCCATAAATCCGTAAAAGTTCGAGGGGATGGAGAACTCTTCAGAACAGCCCAGCCCGTTGCAAGGTATGCCAGATATGCTCCACAGTGTTCGTGTCTGGGGAGTTTGGTGGCCGGCGGACGTATTTAAGCTCGGAAGTGCGTTCCTGAAGCAACTATGTAGCAATTCTGGAAGTGTGGGGTGTCGTATTGTCCTGCTGGAATTTTCCAAATCCATCGGAATGCACAATGGACATGAATAGATGCAGGTGATCGGACAGGATGCTTACGTATGTGTCACCTGTCAGAGTCGTATCTAGAGGTCTCGGGGCTCCCATATCACTCCAACTGCACACGCCCCACACCATTACGGAACCTCCATCAGCTTGAACAGTCCCCTGCTGACATGCAGGGTATATGGGTTCATGAGGTTGTTTCCATACCTGTACATGTCCATCCTCTAGATTCTATTTGAAACGAGACTCGTCCGACAAGGCAACATGTTTCCGGTCATCAACAGTCCAATGTCGGTGTTGACGGGCCTAGACGAGGTGTAAAGCTTTGTGTCGTGCAGTCATCAAGGGTACACGAGTGGGCCTTCGGCTCCGAAAGCCCATATCGATGATGTTTCGTTGAATGGTTCGCACGCTGATACTTGCTGATGGCCCAGCATTGAAATCTGCAGCAATTTGTGGAATGGTTGCACTTCTGTCACATTGAACGATTCTCTTCAGTCGACGTCGGTCCCTTTCTTGCAGGATCTTTTTCCGGCCGCAGTGATGTCGGGGATTTGATGTTTTAGCCGATTCCTGATATTCACCGTACACTCGTGGAACGGTCGTACGAGAAAATCCCCACTTCATCGCTACCTCGGAGATGTTGTGTCCCTTCGCTCGAGCTCTGGCTATAACACCACTTTAAACTCATTTAAACGATGATGACCTGCCATTGTAGCAGCAGTGACCGATCTAAAAACTGCGCCAGACACTTGTGGTCTTATATAGGTGTTGCCGACCGCAGTGCCGTATTCTGCCTGTTTACATAGCTCTGTATGCGAATACGCATGCCTATACCAGTTTCTTTGGCGCTTCGGTATGCTATGTGAGACCCCGACGTCCCAGCACCTTGTTATCCACTCCTGCTTTCACCGTCCTTCTTCCACTTTCCATAGATGCTCACGATAGCAGTACGTGAACAGCCAACCACGTTCGCCGTTTTCGAGATACTTTTATCCAGTCGCCACACCCTAACAGTTTATGTCAATGGATTTTCCCATTTGTGGCTCGTATCGTCACCAGAATGACTCCTCATTCGTCTCCCACGTGTCCGCAAGGCGGCGTTCAATCTCATGCTGGACCGTGTCGCGGCGGAAGACTCTGCCCCGGACTATTTGCGGCCAAGTGAGAAGGACGAAACAAATGGATCCACACTAGCTGCACCTCCAACGGACGATGTAGCTGCAGTCTGCCGCCGAGCGAGTGGCACGGATCGCTGCGGCGGCGTCCTGAGTTGGCCCTCACTGCGCACCGTGCTTCGTTGTTCGGAGCTCGTGTTGTTTTGGGTCTCGTTTCCGTGGCCCCTAAGAGCTCGGGTATCTGCTACCGTTGCCACTTTCCTGCTATGTCGGTGGGCTATATGGCCAGACTTGGCATCTGCCTGTCGCCCTCTGCCGAGCAAATATAATGAAACTTATGACAGGTTGTCATATATTCAATTGGTATATAAACACTTTAAAAGTAGCGGTAGAAATGAGAACACTTCCCGGTGCGAGTCAACTGCAAGAAAATGAAACGTGGAAAGTGCTCATGCACGTCAATTGCGGCTTAGAAATGGCATAATATCCGAAATTTGCCGATAGTGGAGAAACAAACAGTAATTCCCGTTCAAGGCGTAAAATGCTGTTATTTTAGGAACTCTGTACGACTGCGGAGCTTGCCCGACGAAAAGGTACCGGTGATTGGTCATAGGAGAAGACTGGATTGAAAAATAAAATGGAAACACTTGCAGCTTATTAGGACTAGTCATGTAAGTTCTGTACAACGGTCTTGTAAACAAAGCAGTTAAAAGTATGACGTCAAAGAACGTAAAGTCCTCCTCACGCGTTTAAAGCTAAGGAGTTAGGAGCTGTTGGATTTTTCCCTCTGGTGTTCAGTGCAAATATCGTCAAACATATATGGTACTTCACTCGTTTTCTTGTATTTTTCCTCAGTACATTAGGGCCAGTTTCTATGCTTTCCCCACTGTATCATTAGTATCAAATGGCTCTGAGCACTATGGGACGTGTGGTCATCAGTCCCCTAGAACTTAGAACTACTTAAACCTAACTAACCTAAGAACATCACACACATCTATGACCGAGGCAGGATTCGAACCTGCGACCGTAGCGGTCGCGCGGTTCCAGACTGTAGCGCCTAAAACCGCTCGGTCACTCCGGTCGGCTCATTAGTATCGAATGTAACCTTTTCCTTATAGTAATTTTATGTTTGTTTTTGAACCTTGGTGTCTGACAAACTGCTTTAAAACTAGTTGCTCAAAAATTCAAATTTGGACTAGGCGCAGGGAAATTAGACAGAAAAATAGCACTAAACAAGTAGAAAAATAAGATTCACCTCCTGCAAATGGAAAGTATTAGATATCACCGCCAGAAAAAGACTACTTCATAAACTGACGACTGTAAGTGGAAGACATCCGCTTGAAGAACAATGACAAACCACTAAAAATGCAATTTTGAAAACAGCGGACGAGGTTCTTGGCAAAAAAAACCAATGTACAGAAGAAAGAAAGGATTAAAAATCTGGAGCAAAGAGAGAGAGCAAGCAGTGACAGAAATACAACAAGCATATAATACACACCTACAATCACACACTTAAGATCATCTCCTGATATATTGTGGGAAAAGAAATACAACTAGAAATATAACCAGGAAAAGCAACAGGCATCGTGGGAGCTTTTCATTAACAAAATTGAAAGTGACTTTCATGGACGACAGTCAATTGCATACAAATTAATTATACACGTGAACCAAAAAGAGAAAGATACAGCCAAAATAAATGTAAAAAAAAATCTCTGGTTTGACTCAGACGCCGAAGAATACTGTGAAAACTATACAATCAATAGAAACATATACCTCGTCGAAATGAATGAGTTAGGTGTAACAGTGCAAAAACTGAACAGCAAGAAAGCAACGGAGACAGACGGGATGAATCGGAGTATTTCCATCCAGAGGTCTTTTAGTGAAGGAACGCGTGCTACATCTCATTAACCCATGTTAGACTGCGGTTAAGGCACCTGAGGAGTGGAATATGGCCAAAATTTTCTCCATATTCAAGAAAAACAACAGAAGCGACCCAAACAACCACAGAGGAATTAGCCTCGTCAACGCACGCTACAAAAAAAAAAAAAAAAAAAAAAAAAAAAAAAAAAAAAAAAAAAAGGTTCAAATGGGTCTAAGCACTATGGGACTTAACATCTGAAGTCATCAGTCCCCTAGACTTAGAACTACTTAAACCTAACTAACCTAAGGACATCACGCACATGCATGCCCTAGGCAGGACTCGAACCTGCGACCGTAGCAGAAGCGCGGTTCCGGACTGAAGCGCCTAGAACCGCTCGGCCACAGCGGCCGGCTAAGCTATAAAATCTATAGCGTTATAAAAATAGACTGCATCCTATCTTCGATATAATTTTATTAGAACAACAAATTCGCTTTAGAAAAGGGCGATCCTCCACTGATGCTATTTTAGAATAAAATTTCTTGTAGAAAAAAAGGAAAGAATTTATCTTAGAGACGCACATAACGTTTGTAGATTACGAAAAAGCTTTTGACAGAGACTACAGACAGGTATTGCGGCAGATTATGGAAAGAAGTGGCTTTCCAATGTATCAAATTAACTCTGTTAAAGCTCTTTTCAAAGAGACTAACATTTTGATCGATGGTGAAGATAACTTACGTAAACAGTTAACAGCAATTCCTTCAGACAACTACGTAGATGACCTAGTTGGAGCTTGGAAACAAAGTAACCTAAGGCATAAAGATCAACAGAGATGTTCCTTTATCCTACTATACTCAGATGATCAAAGAATAATCCAAGAAAATGCAGATAATCTTCAGTGAACCGTTTACAATCTTAGTTTGTTGGCTTTAAATATAACATGAAAATCTTAACTAATTAAACAAAAGTTATGGAAACCAAGGGAAAATCGTCTACCAGTTCTAAAACTGTAATAAATAATGTAATACTGGAATAATAAACCACTTTCTGTATCTCGGCTGCAAGACGAAATTTCGACAGTGAAAGTGATAAAAAGATCCTACAAGTTAATACAATCTATGGGACAATTAGAAAAACGCTACAAAAAAAGCCACGAAAAAAAATTAGATGAAGTTTTACAAAATTATGGGAGTATCTTCTATGTTCTATAGATCTGAAACCTGGGCTCCCACACAAAAGGATATGAGAAGGATCCAGCCTGTGGAGAAGATATTTCTCCGTAGCCATAAATCGTACATCAGAGAACATCGCTTAAGAAATGAAGACATTATGAATTGATTAAAAGTTGATTCAGTGCACAAGAAAACAGATCTAAATAGAAACAGATGGTGGGAGCATGGAGACAGACTGCATGAAAGTAGACTTTCAACTAATTCTAGACTACGAACCACGACAAACAAGACAGAAGGGTAGACCACGAAAGAGAGGGATAGACCTTGTTACCCGGAACATCTGAAATCACTTAATCCATGAAATACCCAGTGACCAGCCGCTTCTTCCCTTGTGGCGCGAAAGTAAAATCGTGGCGGGCTTCACGCGCTTAAAGCATTTTGGAATCCATGCAATGTCGATACTCGGTGTAATTGCACTGCTGTGAGTGAAGAAACTCTTTAATATCGCTCCCATGTCAAATCTCCAAAGTACTGTATAAAGTGAAACAGTTCTTGATACGGATCGCCGACCTAGCTTACAGTCAGCGAGAGACGACTGAAATGTAAAGACTCTGACGCTACATTTAGTGATACGAACATTACGCAAATGACGCAGCATTTGTTACTTAGACGAGCGGTTCTAGGCGCTACAGTCTGGAACGGCGCGACCGCTACGATCGCAGCTTCGAATCCTGCCTCGGGCATGGATGTGTGTGATGTCCTTAGGTTAGTTAGGTTTAAGTAGTTCTAAGTTCTAGGGGATTGATGACCTCAGAAGTTAAGTCCCATAGTGCTCAGAGCCATTTGAACCATTTGTTATTTAGAGATACTGTTTTAAAACAGTCACTCGCGCATACGAAAGATATAAAAGAACAATAACTTGTGAGGCTCTCTCTCTGAGATACGTGGCCATTGATTGTGGTCGGGAAGATTCTGCACAATGGCCGCTTCTTGGGCGAGGAAGACAGAGACGATGCCAGCCAAAAGCCTCGCGCAAGAAACTCAACAGAGAAAAATTCTTCTGTCGTTTTTGAGGAAGCAGCGTACCAACAAGACCAAATAGGTAGGCAACGTGGCAGGAGCCGAGTGCAGCGGTTCTCTAAACCACCGGAAAAACGGCCTATGGTTTTCATGGTACAACAAGAGGCCACATCTGGATGGGTAGTTCCAGGGAGCAGGTGGGTCTTGCAGTCATTTACGAAAATGACGATCCTCTGATTGATAGATTATTAAAGTAAATCAGAACTCCCAAGTGCAGTAGTTACCCATGTTCCGTGACGGTTCATGGATATGCCAGACTCATTTACACTGAAGCTCCAAAGAAACTGGTATAGGCATGCGTACTCAAATACAGATTATTCGGCAACGCCTATGTAAGGCAACTAGTGTCTGGCGCAGTTGTTATATCGGTTACTGCTGCTAAAATGGCAGGTTATCAAGATTTAAGAGAGTTTGAACATGGTGATACAGTCGGCGCACGAGCGATGGGGCTCAGCATCTCCGAGGTAGCGATGAAGTAGGATTTACCCTTATGCTCATTTCACGAGTGGGATGTGAATATCAGGAATCCGGTAAAACATCAAATTTCCAACACCACTGCGGCCGGAAAAAGATCCTGCAAGAACGGGACCAACGACGACTGAAGAGAATCATTCAGCGTGACAGAAGTGCAACCCTTCCGTAAATTTCTGCAGATTTCAGTGCCGGGCCATCAACAAGTGTCAGCGTGCGAACCATTCTACGAAACATCGTCGATATGGGCTTTCCGAGCCGAAGGCCCAATCATATATCTTTGATGACTGCACGACACAAAGCTTTACGCCTCGCCTGGGCCCGTCAACACCGACATTGGACCGTTGATGACCGGAAACATGTTGCCCGGTCGGTTGAATCGAGCGGATGGTCTTGTACGGGTATGGCATTTGATGGGACGTTAAATGTTGTCGAATGTGATCGATTTTAACACGATCCCCAGTCCTACTACCTGTCCGAAGCAGGAGAGTATCGATTGCAGTCTACAGCTGGTGAGTTGAAATCTTCACCTAAATCTATATCATGACCAGAAAATTTACGCGAAATATTCTCAAAAGTTTCCCCCTCAACTGTTCCACCACCACTGCTGCTGCTGAGGCAGGAGGTCTAAAAAAGCATACGATGGCCGTGTTTTGATCTACTTTCGACCCTTATCATTACCCAAATCATTGTGTGTTCTTAATCTATATTATTCTCACTAGACATTGTCGTATTTTTATTGCTATAAACACGCCTCCACCGACAGCATTCAACCTATCTTTACTATATACATATCAGTTGGTTTAGAATATCATTGCTATTAACATCTGGTTCAGATAGCACTCTGCCCCTAGTGCTAACAGGCGTTTTTACCGTTTATAAGCGAGCATAATTCCGGGACCTTTCCGTAGACGTTCCTCCAGTAAACGGATACTATGAATGAATGGTAACATGTCAGGCCTCAGAACGCGTCTTATGGGACGGATGGATTTCTCTATCCTGAGAAGCTCACTCGTACTCTGCTATCCTAGTGGCCGCTTGTTGGGTGTAGTGCACGGCAGACATATTAAGTGCCTCTTGTAGTGCCTGCCGCAGGAGTTTGTTGAGCATGTCTGTAAACGCCATCGCGCCAACTAAAGGATCCTGTAACGAAACGCACCCTGTTTCGATGGATCATCACCCTCTTCGCTTAGTGGAACCTGGTAAAGGTCCCATACTGATGAGCAGTACTCAAGAATTGGTAGCTGTTCTACACTGAAGAGCGGAAGAAACTGGTACACTTGTTTAATGTCGTGTAGGGCCTCCGCGAGCACGCAGAAGTGCCTCAACACGACGTGGCAAGGACTCGACTAATGCCTGAAGTAGTGCTGGAGGGAACTGACACCATGAATCCTGCAGGGCTGTCCATAAATCCGTAAAAGAACGAGGCGATGAAGATTTCTTGTGAACAGCACGTTGCAAGACATCCCAGGTATGGTAAATAATATTCGTGTCTGGGGAGTTTGGTGGTCAACGGAAGTGTTTAAACTCATAAGTGTGTTCCATGGAGCTATTCTGTAGTAACACTGTAAGTGTGGGGTGTCGCGTTGTCCTGCTGGAATTGCCGAAGTCCGTCGAAATTCACGATGGACATGAATGGATGCTGGTAATAAGACAGGATGCTTACGTATGTGTCACCTGTCAGAGTCGTAGCTAGATTTATCAGGGGTCCCGTATCAGTCCAACTATCAGTTCCCTGCTGACATGCTGGGTCCATGAATTCATGAGATTATCTCCATAACCATACACGTCCATCCGCTAGATACAATTTGAAAAGAGACTCGTCTGATCACGCAACGTGTTTCCAGTCAACAACAGTCCAGTATCGAAGTTCACGCGTGAAGGCGAGGGGCATTGTGAAGTGCAGTCATCAAGGGTACACAACTGGGCCATGGCTCCGAAAGTCCGTATGGATGATTTTTTCGTTGATTGGTTCGCACGCTGACACTTTTTGATGGCCCAGCATTGAAATCTGCAGCAGTTTATGGAAGGGTTGCACTTCCGTCACGTTGAACGATACCCTTCAGTCGTCGTTGGTCCCGTTCTTGCAGGACCTTTTTCCGGCCATAGCGATGTCGGATATTTGATGTTTACCGGATTCCTGATATTCACAGTAGACTCGTGAAATAGTCGTACAGGATAATTCCCTCTTCACCGCTACCTCGAAGATGCTGTGTCCCATCACTCGTGCGCCGATTATAATACCACGTTCAAACTCACTTAAATCTTCATAACCTGCCATTATAGCAGCAGTAACCTAGCTAACAACTGCGCCAGACACTTGTGGTCTTATACAGGGCTATTACAAATGATTGAAGCGATTTCATAAATTCACTGTAGCTCCATTCATTGACATATGTTCACGACACACTACAGATACGTAGAAAAACTCATAAAGTTTTGTTCGGCTGAAGCCGCACTTCAGGTTTCTGCCGCCAGACCGCTCGAGGGCGCAGTGAGACAAAAGGGCGACAGGAGCCGAGAAAGCGTATGTCGTGCTTGAAATGCACTCACATCAGTCAGTCATAACAGTGCAACGACACTTCAGGACGAAGGTCAACAAAGATCCACCAACTGCTAACTCCATTCGGCGATGGTATGCGCAGTTTAAAGCTTCTGGATGCCTCTGTAAGGGGAAATCAACGGGTCGGCCTGCAGTGAGCGAGGAAACAGTTGAACGCGTGCGGGCAAGTTTCATGCGTGTATCTGGACATGCTGGAAAATTGGCTCATGCCACAACTGGAGACCGACGGCGCCGACTTCATCTTTCAACAGGATGGTGCTCCACCGCACTTCCATCATGATGTTCGGCATTTCTTAAACAGGAGATTGGAAAACCGATGGATCGGTCGTGGTGGAGATCATGATCAGCAATTCATGTCATGGCCTCCACGCTCTCCCGACTTAACCCCATGCGATTTCTTTCAGTGGGGTTATGTGAAAGATTCCTCTACCAAGAAACGTGCCAGAACTGCGAGCTCGCATCAACGATGCTTTCGAACTCATTGATGGGGGCATGCTGCGCCGAGTGTGGGAGGAACTTGATTATCGGCTTGATGTCTGCCGAATCACTAAAGATACACATATCGAACAATTGTGAATGCCTAAAAAAACTTTTTGAGTTTTTGTATGTGTGTGCAAAGCATTTTGAAAATATCTCAAATAATAAAGTTATTGTAGAGCTGTGAAATCGCTTCGATCATTTGTAATAACCCTGTATAGGCGTTGCCGACCGCAGCGCTGTATTCTGCCTGTTCAAGTATCTGTGTATTTGAATACGCATGCTTATACCAGTTTCTCTGGCGCTTCAGTGTACAAGGCACTTCTTTCGTGCATGAATTAAATTTCCTCAAGATTTCTGCTGTGAATTTTAGCCTGGCATCATCTTTTCGTACTATTTATCTCATGTGGTCGTTGCACTCTAGGTCGCTATATATGGTTACTCCTAGCTGTTTAATGATGGTAAGCTACTGCTTCCAATAATTTATAGTCCGCACTGTAATAAGACATTTGTGGATTTTTTTCTCCTGTTTATGCACAATGAGCTAAATTTCTTTGTTCAGTGCCAACGACCAGTCCCTGCCCCCACCATAGATTCTCTTCGGATCCTCCTGCAATAATCTAATATTCGGGCGTTGGTGCCTTCTTATAGACGACTGAATCGTGTGCGTACAGCCTCATTGAGCTTCCGTCGTTATCCAATAGATCACTGTATGTACAGTACGTATATATTGTAAACACTAATAGTCGTATCAGACTTCCGTGGGGTACTTCCGAAATTATCTTCGCTTCTGTCGATTTTGTTGCGGTAAGAGCAACATGTTGAGTTCCGTCTTCAAGCAAATCTCGAATAAAGCCACAAAACTGGTCCCATATTCGGTAGATTCGTATTTTGTTCACAAAACAATAATGAGGAACTGTGTACGTTTCCAAGCTTTCCCTGTGATCTAATGACATCTTGGGTTGTCGGGTGTTGGGCCGGATATCAGCGTCGTTCTTGCACGATATTTCGGTAAAGTAGCTCGTAACCTTCATCAGGATCGACAGCTCCTCCAGTGGACGTGGTCCAGTATTTGTCATTTGATGTAACTTTTCAGGCCTCCCCGGCGATGTAATGACATTATTGGTCGTCGGGTGTTCTGCCGGCATCAGCGTCGTACGTGCACGATATTTCGGCAACGTAGCTCACAACCTTCATCAGATGTAGTGAGGAACTGTGTCAGATGTCTTCCTGAAGCCAAAAGCGCACGGCGTCAAGCTGGGCGCCGGTGTCTACCGCTTTCTGGATCTCATGGGCGAAAAGAGCACGGCGAGTTTCCCAGGGTGTTTGTTCAGGAAATCCAGTTTGAGTTTTATAGAGGAGATTTTAATTCTCCAAAAATGTCATAATCCGTGAACGTAAAACATCGTCTATGATCTTACAACAATTTTCGTGAATGATGTTGAGTTATAATTCTGAGCTTCTGTCTCGCGATCGTTCTCGAAATCGGAGATGTGTGGTTATTTCTAGTCTCTAGGTACTTTTCCTTGCTCCAGCGACTTACGATAAACTACAGCTAGAAGGGGAGGAATTTCTTTCGCGTGATTCCGGAGAGCTTTCCCTTTAATTCATGTGCGTATACGTTGTCTTTCGCGAGCGAGCAAAGTGTTTTGAGCACGGGAATGCTAGGCAGTAGCGCAACGAGGCCAGAAAGGTTTCCCGGACTTGGCGGGTGGAAGCGGCGTCACGCAACGGCGGCCGGAAGCACGCCGCGCGCGCAGCTGCCGCCGCCGCCGCCGCCGCCGCCGCCGCCGCCTTGCAGGGCTGCCGACGTGGAAATCCCTGCTGTCCACGTACGTCGCAGCTCCTTGTTTTCGTAGTAAGGTCACACGTGTTTACCGACGTCACTGAATTACGAGAGACGAACAAACATCAGTGCCAAGTCCCTCACCGCGCGCTGTGCTTAAATTTCTTGGCGGGACTCGGCAGTAAGCGCCCATTGGTCCGAAAACATCGGAGCTATCGGTTTGAGTCTGCGCAGGAGCGTGCGCACTGCGCAGATTTAGCGCGCGCGGGCTGTACAACCGTACTCTGTGGCAACGCTGCCGTCTGCTAGCGGTTCTGTTTTCGTTTGTTTTCATAATATGTATCCTCTTCAGTTTTCACTTTTGATAATTAATGGAACAATTCGTACCAGCTTTGTATGGAGATAGGTTAACACACGTACACGTACTGCAACATCATGAAATAGAGTAAATAGAAGAAATTGTACTTTTCGTAGGTGTACAGTATACTAAAAGGAATATGTGTTTAAATTTTATTTGGCGATGTCCCAGGAGGAATGATCAGTATTCAAGGACACGACAGGAACGATCATTTGAAACGCAGAACTTCGGAGATAGAACACAATTATTGCAAATTGTTATTCCCTCTCTGTATTATATAATACATTGTCAGATTCAGATACGTAAAACAGTTTGTAAAACACGTGTTGTAATATTTACTAACAAGGGAACCTTCCCATCGCACCCCCCTCAGATTTAGTTATAAGTTGGCACAGTGGATAGGCCTTGAAAAACTGAACACAGATCGATAGAGAAAACAGGAAGAAGTTGTGTGGAACTATGAAAAAATAATCAAAATATACAAACTGAGTAGTCCATGCGCAAGATAAGCATTATCAAGGACAGTGTGAGCTCAGGAGCGCCGTGGTCCCGTGGCTAGCGTGACCAGCTGAGGAACGAGAAGTCCTTGGTTCAAGTCTTCCTTCGAGTGAAAAGTTTAACTTTTTATTTCAGTTTATGTGACAAACTCTTATGTTTTAATCACTTTTTTGGGAGTGATTATCACATCCACAAGAAAACCTAAATCGGGCAAAGTAGAGGAATCTTTTTACCCATTCGCCAAGTGTACTAGTTAGGAGGGTCGACAACATATTCCTATCATGTGACGCACATGCTGTCACCAGTGTCGTATAGAATATATTAGACGTGTTTTCCTGTGGAGGAATCGGTTGACCTATGACCTTGCGATCAAATGTTTTCGGTTCCCATTGGAGAGGCACGTCCTTTCGTCAACTAATAGCACGGTTTTGCGATGCGGTCGCAAAACACGGTGAACAGAGACGTCAGTGAACGAACGGACAGATCATAACTTCGCGAAAATAAAGAAAGTAAAATTTTCAGTCGAGAGAAGATTTGAACCAAAGACCTATCATTCCGCAACTGCTCACGCTAACCACGGGACCACGGCGCTCCTAACCTTACCCTGTTCTTAATGTTACCTATCTTGTGCATGGACGACTCAGTTTGTATATTTTGTTTATTTTTTTCATAGTTCCACACAACTTCTTCCTGTTTTCTCAATTGATCTGTGTTCAGTTCTTCAAGGCTTATCCACGGTGCTAACTTATAACTAAATCTGAGGGGGTTGCAATGGGGATGTTCCCTTGTAAGTATCAATTAACAGATCCATCTCTAAGCACTATAGTATACGTGTCCACCCCGGTAGCTGAGTAGTCAGCGCGACAGAATGTCAATCCTCAGGGCCCGAATTCGATTCCCGGATGGGTCGGAGATTTTCTCCGCTCAGGGATTGGGTGTTGTCTTGTCCTAATCATCATTATTTCATCCCCATCTACGCGCAAGTCGCCGAAGTAGCGTCAGATCGAAATACTTGCACCCGGCGAACGGTCTACCCGACGGGAGGCCCTAGTCACACGACATTTATTTATTTATCGTATACGTCACATAAAAGTTGTTGTGCAGATCACAATAAATGTTCGAATGTCCCATCGTCAACTAATACATTTGTGCAATCCTGGAAGAACATGTTGTGTTGCTTGTCAGAGTGTCTTCCCACATTCCCTAGTGAGTACAGCAGCGTCTATGACACGTCCATACAGTTGATCTCAAGTTTTCACCTTCCGTTTTTACGCCTCAGACTTCATACAACACCATAAACAAAAATATGATGTAAGGTCGTCCGATCTTGGTGACCAGTTAACTGTAGTACCACGGCAAATCTAGCGATTAGGGTAAGTGCAGTTGAGAAGATACCTCATCCGTCTGGTAAAATGTGGAGGGGCTCCGTCATTGGAAGTACACTGCAGTGCACGTGGCCAAAGGAACGTCCTCAGGGTGTTCGAGAAACAAATTTTCCAAAAAAATGAAAATAATTCTGTCCTGTCATTCGCTCTTCTAAAATGATTGGACCTGTCAATACGTTACCGATCATGCCGCTCCAAACAATGATCGAGAAACTAACTTTTAAACTGGTTTCCACTGTAGTGGGTGGATTTCCCGACCAGCGACGATTATTATGTGTGGTGTTGATTTCATTCGGTGGAGACGTGGTTTCACCCGTGAATAGTATTAATGGAAGCAAGTAACGATTGTCATTTAACCAGTGACACAATTCAAATAGTATGGCATTGTTGCCAATATGAACACGCTGTATGCGAAATGGGTACAAGTTTTCCGCTTGTAATGTTCGTCATGCAAATTTCTGGGACCTCAATTTTTATACAAAGTTGCTATGCGCTGGTAATGGGACTATGCTGCAACATTTCAACAATGTGTTGCTTTTCCTGCAAGGTTGTTGAACTAAAAGTTCAGAAGAAAAATTATAGCATGCAAGAATACCTGTTTCGTGCTGAATACTCTGGTAAACACTCTACAATCAGGAAATCGACGTATCGGAAGGCGCGGACGGTATTCTTATACAGCAGCAGGAGCACACCATCACAGGAGCCGTAAAAGTACACCATATCTGCATATTCTTCATTAGTGTACATGTGTAGCACTTTAGCTAGCGCATGTACAAACACGGTCAACCGATGCTTCTTTCTGATACACTCTAAATTCCTTGCTCTTCTTGTCTCGGGTGCTATTGACAAGGGATTTCAGATCGATTCCGTATTTCTGGATTTCCGGAAGGCTTTTGACACTGTACCACACAAGCGGCTCGTAGTGAAATTGCGTGCTTATGGACTATCGTCTCAGTTATGTGACTGGATTCGTGATTTCCTGCCAGAGAAGTCACAGTTCGTAGTAATTGACGGAAAGTCATAGAGTAAAACAGAAATGATTTCTGGCGTTCCCCAAGGTAGTGTTGTAGGCCCTTTGCTGTTCCTTCTCTATATAAACGATTTAGGAGACAACTGAGCAGCCGTCTTCGGTTGTTTGCAGATGACGCTGTCGTTTATCGACTAATAAAGTCATCAGAAGATCAAAACAAACTGCAAAACGATTTAGAAGAAATATCGGAATGGTGCGAAAATTGGCTCTTAACCCTAAATAACGAAAAGTGTGAGGCCATCCACGTGAGTGCTAAAGGGAACTCGTTAAACTTCGGTTACACGATAAATCAGTCTAATCTAAAAGCCGTAAATTCAACTAAATACCTACGTATTACAATTACGAACAACTTAAATTGGAAGGAACACACAGAAAATGTTGTGAGGAAGGCTAACCAAAGACTGCGTTTTATTGACAGGACACTTAGAAAATGTAACAGACCTACTAAGGAGACTGCCTACACTACGCTTGTCCGTCCTCTTTTAGAATACTGCTGCGCGGTGTGGTATCCTTACCAGATAGGACTGACGGAGTACATCGAAAAAGTTCCAAGAAAGCCAGCACGATTTGTATTATCGCGAAATATGGGGGAGAGTGTCACAGAAATGACACAGGATTTGGGCTGGAAATCATTAAAAGGAGGGCCTTTTTCGTTGTGACGGAATCTTCTCACGAAATTCCAATCACCAACTTTCTCCTCCGAATGCGAAAATATTTTGTTGATACCGACCTACATAAGGAGGAACGATCACTACGATAAAATAAGGGAAATCAGAGCTCGTACGGAAAGATATAGGTGTGTGTGTGTTCTTTCCGTGCGCTATATGAGATTGGAATAATAGAGAATTGTGAAGGTGGCTCGATGAACCCTCTGCCAGGCACTTAAATGTGATTTGCAGAGTATCCATGTAGATGTAGATGTACTTCAGTCAGTCACAACACATCACGAACAGCTGCGTGCTCAACGATCTGGTTTACACTAAGGCGACAGAAGTCGTGTGATATTAATATACACACATTCAGATGGCTATAGTGTCGCCTACACAAGGCATAAAAGGGCAGTGCATTGGCGGTTCTGTCATTTGTCCTCAGTTGATTGATATGAAAAGGTTTCCTTCGTGATCTTGGCTCCATGACGGGAATTAACAGACTGAACGCGGAATGTTACTTGGAGCTAGACGGACATTCCATTTCGTAAAATGTTAGGGAATTGAGTATTCCGAGATCCACAGTGTCAAGTGTGTGACGAGAATACGAAATCTCAGGCATTACCTTTCACCACGGGCAACGCACTGGCCGACGGCTTTCACTTAACGACCAAGAAGCCGGGTTTGCATAGTTATATATCAGTGATAACATACAAGCAACACTACGTGAAATAGCCGCAGACGTCAATGTGGTACATACGATGAAAGTATCCGTAAGGACACTGCGGCGAAACTTAGCGCTAATGGGCCATAGCAGTAAACGACCGACGCGAGTGTCTTCGCTAATAGCAAAACATCGCCTCAAGCGCTTCTCCTGGGCTCGTGGCCATCGGGTGGACCCTAGGCTACTGGAAAACTGTGGTCTGCTCAGACGAGTTTAGATTTCAGCTGGTAAGAGCTGATGGTAGGGTTCGAGTGTGGCGCAGATCCCACGGAGACGTGGACCCAAGTTGTCAACAAAGGAATGTGCAAGCTGATGTTGACTCTATAATGGTGTGGGCTGTGTTTACATGGAATGGACTGGGTCATCGATTATGTTCGGGAACTTGGAGACCATTTGCAGCCAGTCATCTACTTCGTGTTCCCGAACAACGGTGAAATGTTTATGGATGATAATGTACCATGTCACTATGCCACAATTGTTCTAGATTGGTTTGAAGAACATTCTGGACGATTTGAGCGGATGATATGGTCATCCAGATCGCCCTACACGAATCCCATAGAATATTTACGGGACCTAATTGAGAAGTCAGTTAGTGCACAAAATCCTACACCGGCAACATTTCCACAATTATGGACAACTGTAGAAGCGGCATGTCTCACTATTTCTGCAGGGAACTTTCAAAGATTTTTAGAGTCCATACCACGTCGATTTGCTGCACTAAACCTGGCAAAAGGAGGCCCAACACTATATTAGCAGGTATCCCATGACTTTCGTCACCTCAGTGTAATAGCAGACAAACATTGCCCGCAAAGAGATTGAAAGCAACTGTGCAGGTTGGGCTAGAATAAAACGTCAAAGTGGTTGGGTGGGTAAGACACGTACGTGCGCGTCACTAGCAAAAAAATAAATTTATATTAAATGTGTTGTACCCACCAGCTTAGCAGAGAGCGCTAATGCGCTGCTTCCTGGGCTCGGGTAGGCGCGCCGGCCCCGGTTCAAATCCACCCTTCGGATTACAGACATCGGCCGGTGTGCTGACCTGCCTGGATGTGGTTTTTAGGCGATTTTACACATCCCACTAGCTGAATACCGGGCTGGTCTCCACGTTCCGCCTCAGTTACACGACTCGCAGGCATCTGAACACGTTTGTACTATTCCGTGGATTACACTAGACGCAGACAGCTGCGGTACGCTAATTCCGTCACGGGGGGTACAGGGTGGTGGCAGGAAGGGCATCTGACCACCCCTTAAAACTAACCTTGCTAAATCCATTCCTAACCGTGCCGACCCTGCTAAACCACTGGACGAGGCACCAGCAAAAGAAGAAGAAGAAGAAGAAGAAGAAGAAGAGGAAGATTAAATGTGTTCTATGTAGGAAACCATTCGGGCTAGCCCATGTCTTTATGAAGTTATTTTGCTTTAAATGCTCGTTCCTGTCTTATCCCTGAATATGGACTATTACTCCTGGGATACCTTGTGTACAAGGTGCGAAATGCAGTACACAGAGCTTCCACCTCTAGCAGCAGCAACTGCACTAACCCAGCTGGGCACAGAGTCCAGCAAGAGTGGATGACAGATGCCAGTACGTCAATCCATGCTACCTCGATTCTGTCTGAGTCCATTAATCGTAGTGGCGTGGCAGTCTCTCGGCATCTCATGACCAGAGGCTTTCAGTGGGTCAGAGGTCTTGGGAACGTGCTGGTCGAGGAGGTGGTCCATCAACCTCTGTGTGGGGTGGATCGAGACAGCACCGGCAACACTCTGTCTTGCATTATCTTGTTGAAAGACAATGCCACAGAGACCTCGAAGATAGGGAATAGCCACCGGCCTTGACACGTCAGAAATGTAACGGCTCCCGTCCAAATTGGGGGCTATGCGAACTGAGCTGATACCCACTGAATCCCCCACCATCACGCAGTTGGCAACACTAATTCTTCTCAGTGTTACCACGCACGGATACTCCATGGCGATGCTGTACCCAGACTTGGGGCTCGGAAAAAAATGACGCTGCGCCACTCCTCTCTCTCTCTCTCTCTCTCTGTGTGTGTGTGTGTGTGTGTGTGTGTGTGTGTGTGTGTGTGTCACTAGCAAAAAGTGTTGTTCTTGAGCTGAGGTGAGCAGCTCTTCCGTATTTGCCGGGATATCGCATATTACAGCAGTATTTTTTTAATCCTTCTGACTCCCGTATATTTCGCCAGTAATAGTTATTGTAAATATTAATCCCGCGAAATACTACCGATAGTTAATTTTTGATGATCGGCAACTCTCGAGAAGCTTTCGTATAATAATCGCTCCTACTGTCGCCATTTAGCGTATTTTCTGATTAGATTAGATTAGATTAATACTAGTTCCATGGATCATGAATACGATATTTCGTAATGATGTGGAACGAGTCAAATTTTCCAATACAAGACATAATTAAGTTAATTTAACAACATACTTAAGTTAATATAACAACTTTTTCATTTTTTGTGTTTTTTTATTTTTATTTTTTCATTTTTTATTTTTTTATTAATATATTTTTTTTAATTTATATCTAAAAATTCCTCTATTGAGTAGAAGGAGTTGTCATTCAGAAATTCTTTTAATTTCTTCTTAAATACTTGTTGGTTATCTGTCAGACTTTTGATACTATTTGGTAAGTGACCAAAGACTTTTGTGCCAGTATAATTCACCCCTTTCTGTGCCAAAGTTAGATTTAATCTTGAATAGTGAAGATCATCCTTTCTCCTAGTATTGTAGTTATGCACACTGCTGTTACTTTTGAATTGGGTTTGGTTGTTAATAACAAATTTCATAAGAGAGTATATATACTGAGAAGCTACTGTGAATATCCCTAGATCCTTAAATAAATGTCTGCAGGATGCTCTTGGGTGGACTCCAGCTATTATTCTGATTACACGCTTTTGTGCAATAAATACTTTATTCCTCAGTGATGAATTACCCCAAAATATGATGCCATGTGAAAGCAACGAGTGAAAATAGGCGTAGTAAGCTAATTTACTAAGATGTTTATCACCAAAATTTGCAATGACCCTTATTGCATAAGTAGCTGAACTCAAACGTTTCAGCAGATCATCAATGTGTTTCTTCCAATTTAATCTCTCATCAATGGACACACCTAAAAATTTGGAATATTCTACCTTAGCTATATGCTTCTGATTAAGGTCTATATTTATTAATGGCATCATACCATTCACTGTACGGAACTGTATGTACTGTGTCTTATCAAAATTCAGTGAGAGTCCGTTTACAAGGAACCACTTAGTAATTTTCTGAAAGACAGTATTGACAATTTCATCAGTTAAGTCTTGTTTGTCAGGTGTGATTACTATACTTGTATCATCAGCAAAGAGAACTAACTTTGCCTCTTCATGAATATAGAATGGCAAGTCATTAATATATATTAAGAACAGCAAAGGACCCAAGACTGACCCTTGTGGAACCCCATTCTTGATAGTTCCCCAGTTTGAGGAATGTGCTGAGCTTTGCATATTATGAGAACTACTTATTTCAACTTTCTGCACTCTTCCAGTTAGGTATGAATTAAACCATTTGTGCACTGTCCCACTCATGCCACAGTACTTGAGCTTGTCTAGCAGAATTTCATGATTTACACAATCAAAAGCCTTTGAGAGATCACAAAAAATCCCAATGGGTGGTGTTCAGTTATTCAGATCATTCAAAATTTGATTGGTGAAAGCATATATGGCATTTTCTGTTGAAAAACCTTTCTGGAAACCAAACTGACATTTTGTTAGTACTTGTTTGTTACAGATATGTGAAGCTACTCTTGAATACATTACTTTCTCAAAAATTTTGGACAAAGCTGTTAGAAGGGAGATTGGACGGTAATTGTTGACATCAGATCTATCCCCCTTTCTATGCAAAGGTATAACAATAGCATATTTCAGTCTATCAGGGAAAATGCCCTGTTCCAGAGAGCTATTACACAGGTGGCTGAGAATCTTACTTATCTGTTGACAACAAGCTTTTAGTATTTTGCTGGACATGCCGTCAATTCCATGTGAGTTTTTGCTTTTAAGCAAGTTTATTATTTTCCTAATTTCAGAGGGAGAAGTGGGTGAGATTTCAATTGTATCAAATTGCATAGGTATGGCCTCTTCCATTAACAGCCTAGCATCTTCTAATGAACACCTGGATCCTACTATATCCACAACATTTAGAAAATGATTATTAAAAATATTTTCAACTTCTGACTTTTTGTTCGTAAAGCTTTCATTCAATTTGATGGTAATACTGTCTTCCTGTGTTCTTGGTTGACCTGTTTCTCTTTTAATAATATTCCAAATTATTTTCATTTTATTATCAGAGTTGCTGATTTCAGACATGATACACATACTTCTGGATTTTTTAATAACTTTTCTTAATATAACACAGTAGTTTTTATAATGTTTGATAGTTTCTGGGTCACTACTCTTTCTTGCTGTCAGATACTTTTCCCTTTTCCGGTTACAAGATATTTTTATACCCTTAGTAAGCCATGGTTTGTTACAAGGTTTCTTACGAGTATATTTAACTATTTTCTTGGGGAAGCAGTTTTCAAATGCATTTACAAAAATGTCATGAAATAAATTATATTTTAAATTGGCATCAGGTTCATGGTACACCTCATCCCAGTCTAACTGCTGTAGGCTTTCCCTGAAATTTGCAATTGTTAAATCGTTGACTGAACGTACTACTTTGGAGGACTGTTTAGTATTGCTGAATGGAGCTATGTCATATATTGTAACTAGCTGTGCAACATGATCAGAAAGACCATTCTCAACAGGCTGAGCATTTATCTGGTTAAACTTATCTTGGTCTATAAGGAAGTTATCTATCAGTGAGCTGCTATCCTTTACCACCCGAGTAGGAAAATCAATAACGGGTGTCAAATTGAAAGAACCGAGTAATACTTCAAGGTCATTTTTTTCTATTACCCTCTTTCAGAGAATCTACATTGAAGTCCCCACAAATAATAATTTGCTTCCCCCTGTCTGACAGATAGCACAACAAGGAGTCCAAATTTTTCAGAAATAGATGAAAATTTCCTGATGGGGACCCATATACAGTTACAATTATGAATGTGCCTTTATTTAATTTAAGCTCACAGGCACATGCTTCTATATGTTTCTCTACACAAAACTTTTTTGTTTCTATACTTTTTGCACAATGATGACTTTTGACATATATGGCAACTCCTCCTTTCTCCATATTTTCTCTCATTACATGTGCAGAGAGCTTATATCCACTTACATTTACCTTATCCATATCAGTAACAATGTGATGCTCAGACAGGCATAGTATATCTATTTCATCCTCAGCTTCTAAATCTTCTAAGCAAACCAGAAGCTCATCTATTTTATTCTTTAAACTCCCAATATTTTGATGAAATATACTTACATTATTTTTAATTATACTTTTATGAGAACCTTTCCTTATTCTAACATTTGCAGTACTCTCCTGTCTGAGTTTCTCATTGTGCTTAGGCCTAGTCGCTATACCAGTGGTCACATGGTGTTCAGAGAGGCAGATTATGTCAACTGGGTTGGGTGACTTTAATTCATCAATGCAATTACCTAGGACTGAGATACAACTTGGTGGAGATAAAATTTCTGGTGATTGGTGAAAATTTATAATTGACAGCTGTGATTGGTGATCCAATGTGCTAGAATTGTGCTGTTTAATTTCTTTCCTAAACTGAAGATTTGTTTCAATCCTGACCTCTCGTAGAACTTGACATCTTTCTGTCTTACCTATCCTAAAAAAGGTCCTGCTCCAACACCTGTAACCACTGGTATTTTACCATTCATAGCAGTGCCTCCCCCCCTTAAATTTCCTGCTATTACCCCAGCCAGTTTCCCCTTCCCTTTCCTGTTGAGATGTAGGCCGTGCCTGGTATAGTCCCACCTACTGAGAGAATCAACAGGAACCACACCAATATGAGCCCCCGCACCCGACCCAAGCAGCCATTCCAACTCCAAATTAACTCTCCCAACAGAAGAGTTCAAATGAGGCCGGTCATGGCGTCTCAGGACAGATACAATTCAACACTGGTGTGTCTCGATGCCGACGCAATCTTTACCAGGTCACACTCTATACTGTACCCAGGATCTCTGTCGATGCTGTTCCCTGGCCCTCCCACAATAACCACGGTGTCTTCCCTGTTAAATCCTTTACAGAGTGAACCTAAACCCTCTGTCACCTGATCCAGACTAGCACTTGGTTTGAAAAAATTTGTGACCTGGTATTCTGGTCCTAATTCCTCCTGCAGAAGTTGGCCTACACCTCTGGCATGAGAACTGCCTAACAACAAAACTTTCTTCCTTTTCAATGGCTTTCCTACATTCTTTTTCAATTTCCTATTGAAAGTTCGTTGCGTCCTGTCTACACCTATCTCTGCTTGAGGCTCATCAGTTTCTAACTGAAGCAACAGGTCAAACTTATTTTTGACATTCATCACAAAACTGTCAGACTTAGTTCTAGGCCTGTTCCTTCTGCTACCTGTTGCCACTTCCCACCTCTCTTTGCCCTTCTCCCTCCTTAACCTGTCCAGATCTTCCCTAGCCTGATCTAGCTCAGCCTGAAGGGCAGCAATTTTCCCCTCCTGTTCCACTATCTTCCTATCTCTGCTGCAAATCCTACAGAACCACTGATGAGCCTGATCCACTTTCCCGACACCCACGCCACTGCAGTCCCCCCAGTGAAAAAAACTACTGCATCCATCACACCAAATCCCGGAACTAACAATTCTACGGCAAGTCTGGCACTTCTCACTCATGGCAAAAATAATACTTTAGCTAGAATAAATCAATTAAATTACCGAAAATCAAAAAAAGACGTTACAAGAATTAAGCCTATTCACAAATGTATATAAGCAAGTTTCTGATTTAAAATTCCGCTGTTTTTCTGAGATCTGTATTAAAACAATGAAGGTATACGCTATTTATTTTATATTTCACTCGATGGAATGAAAAAAAGGACAATTAAACGAGATACTTTAACTTTGATTCTCCATTTATATGGAAAGAAGACGGTTTGCTTCAGGGGTTTGCAAGGAGTATGGAAAGAATGACAGCCTACGCCCCTAGAGTGGTTTTGAGAGAGGGGTGCTCACTTATTTCTCGGCCACGGTTGCGCGCACCTCGTACCATCCAGCAGCTGTGGTACAAATAAACACGGAAGTAACAAGGGCTCGCGAAAGAGGATTATAGAGACGTTCACGTTTATACGTGCCCATTAAGTCATAAAACATAATGTAAGCAACATATTCAGAATGCTAAAGTGTAACACTCATTTCTGAATGACTCTTATTAACGCTTTTGCATACTAAAAACTTTTTCTCGGTTTGTAGAGTTACTCCAAATATAATACTATATGACATAACAGAGTAAAAGTAAGCGAAATATGCCAGTTTTTTTTTAATATCTTGTGTCACCCATTCCAAGACAATGTAATTTTACGCTTGAAATTTATTGCCACCAAATCTCCCATTAACCTTAAAATCGTGGTCAGATAATGGTTATTTCATTTAAAACGATAATCAAATGTTGTTCGCCCTACGTTGAGCGCACCCCCCCCCCCCTCCCCCCCAAGCGCTCTCTCTCTCTCTCTCACTGGGAAAAATATTATTCCCTTGAGGAAACTTTTGAGGAGGAAAGGGAAAGGTTGGAGAAATTTTTGGGAAAGAAAATTTCGGCTCCTAGAAACTGGGGAAGTATTTTATATGCCTAGCCTTACTGCTTATGCCATCTGATATTTTAGTTCAGACAGCCCATAATTAATTTTCTGGATATTCATTAGATCATTCAAATCAATCGGTGCACCCTCCCTTTGTGGGAGACGTTAGGCTCACCGCTGTGGTGTCCGCCCCCGGTAGCTGAGTGGTCAGCGCGACGGACTGTCAACCCTAAGGACCCGGGTGCGAATCTTGGGAGAGAGATTTTCTCCGCTCAGGAACTGGGTGTTGTGTTGTCCTGATCAGCATCATTTCATCCCCATCGACGCGCAAGTCGCCGAAGTGGCGTTAAATCGAGAGACTTGCACCAGGCGAGCGGTCTACCCGACGGGAGGCCCTCGTCACACGACATTATTATACCGCTGTGATACCTCTGTCAAGTCACTCAGAAGTGTGCTGGCCAGTTTCGACCGGTTGGGATATTTATCGACTTTCGTAGTCGTATCGAGTTCAGATGAGACGCCATGCTGGATTTCGTCGTTTTAGTTGACGCTTGTATTTGTTGGTTTTGTTTTATAATGTATGTTCTGTGGATATAAGCTATTTCAAATACCTATATAATTCAATGTAAGGTAATGACAGGGGGGGGGGTTGTTAAGAGCCTTCTGGAGATGTAAGTAAACAACACAGGCACGAACATTGCGTGTTGACTGTAGCGTAGTAAACAGTTGTGAAGAGAGAGATAGGTGGTGCGCTAATGGGAAATCAATAGAATTTGAAAAAAGTATGTAGAAAGCAAATGCGGCGCCCCTAGAGCAGGTTTTTTATTTTTCTGGTCCTGCTATTGTTTTTAAGTACAAATAAAAATACTTTGTGTTTACATTTTTTTATTTGTTCGATAATTTTAAGGCCCTGAACACAATTTCACCTCTTCAAGCTGCCAACACTGATAATAAATAATAGTTTAAAGTAATAGTTAGGTTTAAGATATTTGGGGAAAAGTTGCCATAGAGGTATGATTTGAGATTTTTTTCTCGGTCCCGGGTTCGAACCTCGCAACTGCTTGAATTTTGAATAATAACCATTAGAATGGCGGCCTATGACTTCTGGCATAAGAAGCCGCCATCGTTCTGCCAACGGCGTTGTCAAAGAGGACGAAGAAGCAGACAGAGGTTCAGGGCACTTTCTTGCCCTTGGGATGGGAAACTGCCCCTAAAAAGCGGAAGAATCAGCAATGACCAACGGCATGTAAATGCAGAAGGCAATGGAAACCACTGCATTAACGACACAGAATGTGTATCCACAGGACATGTGGTTAATTGGAAAGTGTCATGATGACCTCTCCATTGCCGAAAGACTCCAGGCCAGTCCCCCATTTGGATCTCTGAGAGGAGACTGCCAATGGGATGTGACTATGAGAAAAATACTGAATAACCAACAAAAGGATTACGGTCTACGACTCGGGACGCGGAATGTCAGAAGTCCGAACGTGGTAGGGAAGCTAGAAAATGTGGAAATGGAAATACAGAGGCTCAATCTAGATATAGTGGAACCAATGAGATGAAATGGAAAGAAAACGTTATGGTAAGTTGAGCAGAGGGTAGTATCAATAGCAGCAGGAATGATATAAGGATTCGTTATGAATAGGAAGGTAGAGCAAAGAGTGAGTCACTATGAATAATTCAGTGATAGGGTTGTTCTCATCAGAATCGGCAGCAAATACACACCAGCAACAATATTTCAAGTATACATGCCAACATTACAAGCAGAGAAGATGAAGAGAGAGAGAAAGTATGTGAGGATATTCAACGTGTAATTGAGTAAGTAAAGGAAGTTGAAGAAGGGGATGGGGGATTGGAATGTGATTGTAGGGGAAAGGAGTAGAAGAAAGGGTTACGGGAGAATATGGGTTTGATATTAGCAATGAGAGAGGGGGAAAAACTGAGTTCTGCAATAAATTTGTCTGTAACAGTGAATACTCCGTTCAAGAATCACAAGAGGAGTGGGGATACTTGGAAAAAAACGGGCGATACGGGAAGAATTGTGTTCGATTATACCATTCAGTTAGATTGCATCGTGGTCAGACAAAGATTTCGAAATCAGATAGTGGACTGTGAGGCGTACCCAGGAGCAGATACAGACTCAGATCACAATGTGATAGTGATGAAGAGTACGCTGAAGTTTGACTAGTGAGGAAGAATCAGTGCGTGAAGAAGTGGGATACGGAAGTACTAAGGAATGAAGAGATACGCTTGATGTTTTCTGAGGCCATAAATACTGCGATTATGAACACCCCAGTAGGTAGTTCAGTTCAAGAGAAATGGACATCTGTAAAAACGGCAAGCACAGAAGCTGGAAAAAAATAGGTACGAGGTACGTAACTGCGAAAATACCATGGATACCAGAAGAAATACTTCTCTTGATGGACTAAAATGTTCAGGGAAATTCAGAAATATACCGAAACGGGAAACTAAAGCACAATGGCTGCAAGAAAAATGTGAAGAAATGAAAAAAAAAGATTGTCTGAAGGACTGATTTAGCATACAGAAAAGTCTATACAACCTTCGGTGAGTTTAAAAGCAAGGACGGTAACAGAAGTGTGCAATGGGAATCCTCTGCTAAATGAAGAGGAGAGAGGAGGTAGGTGGAAAGTGTACACTGACGGCCTCTACGAGGGGACGACTTGTCTGATAATGTGATAGATGAAGAAACAGGAGTTGACAGGGAAGGCAAAGGTGGGTCCCTACCAGAATTGAAAAGATCATATACGGCAGAAGTTTTAGATAACATTCCATCGGAATTTCTATAATCATTGGAGGACGTGGCAACACAATGACTGTTCACGTTGGTGTGAGACTCGTGATACACCATCAGACTTTCGGAAAAACAGCATCCACACAGTCCCGAAGATGACAAGAGCCGACAAGTAGGCGAATTATCGCACAATCAGCTTAACAGCTCAAGAATCCAACATGCTGACAAGAATAATATACAGAAGTATGGAAAAGAAAATATCTATTGGATGACAACGGGTTTACCTTTAGGAAAGGTAAAGACACCAGAGGGGCACTGCTAACGTTGCGCTCGATAATGGAGGCAAGACTGAAGAAAAATCAAGACAGGTTCCAGGATCTGTCAACCTGGAAAAAGCGTTCGACAATACAAAATGGTGCAAGATATTCGAAACTCTGAGAAAGAAAAGGGCTAAGCAATAGAGAAAGGATGATATACAATATATGCAAGAACCGAGAGAGAACACTAAGAATGTGACAGTGTCACTAAAGCAGAGTTATTAAACACGGTTTTCCGAAACTCCTTCACCAAAGAAGACGAAATTCCAATCAAGAACAACTGCCAAGATGAGAAACATAGAAGTAGATATATTCGGTGTAACAAAGCAGCTTAAATCACTTAATAAAGGCAAGACCCAGTCAGGTTCCTCTCAGAGTACGCTGATAAAATAGCTCCATATTTAGCAATTATATACAACCACTCGCTCACAGGAAGATCCGTACCTACAGACTAGAAAATTGCCCAAGTCACACCAATACCCAAAAAGGGAAGTAGGTGTAATCCGCTGAATTACAGGCCTTTATCACTAACGTCGATTTGCAGTACTGTATTCGAACACGTACTGTATTCGAACATTATGAAGTACCTCGAAGAAAACGATTTATTGACATATAATCAGCACCTATTCAGAAAATATCGCTCTTGCGAAACACAACTAGCTCTTTATACTCGTGCAGTAATGAGTGCTATCGACAGGGGATGTATTTTTAGATTTCCAGAAGGCTTTCGACACCGTTCCTCACAAGCGTCTTGTAACCAAACTACGTGCCTACGGAGTATCGCCTCATTTGTGCGACTGGGTTCGTGATTTCCTGTCAGAAAGATCACAGTTCGTGGTAATAGACGGAAAGTCACCGAGTAAAACGGAAGTAATATCCGGCGTTCCCCAAGGAAGTGTTATAGGCCCTCTATTGTTCCTGATCTATGTTAACGACATAGGAGACAATTTGAATGTTGTTTTTGTGGTCTTCAGTCCTGAGACTGGTTTGATGCAGCTCTCCATGCTACTCTATTCTGTGCAAGCTTCTTCATCTCCCAGTACCTACTGCAGCCTACATCCTTCTGAATCTGCTTAGTGTATTCATCTCTTGGTCACCCTCTACGATTTTTACCCTCCACGCTGCCCTCCAATACTAAATTGTTGATCCCTCGATGTCTCAGAACATGTCCTACCAACCGATCCCTTCTTCTAGTCAAGTTGTGCCACAAGCTCCTCTTCTCCCCAATCCTATTCAATAACTCCTCATTAGTTATGTGATCAACCCATCTAATCTTCAGCATTCTTCTGTAGCACTACATTTCAAAAGCTTCTATTCTCTTCTTGTCTAAGCTATTTATCGTCCACGTTTCACTTCCATACATGGCTACACTCCATACAAATACTTTCAGAAACGACTTCCTGACATTTAGATCTATACTCGATGTTAACAAATTTTTCTTCTTCAGAAACGCTTTCCTTGCCATTGCCAGTCTACATTTTATATCTTCTCTACTTCGACCATCATCAGTTATTTTGCTCCCCAAATAGCAAAACTCCTTTACTACTTCAAGTGTCTCTTTTCCTATCTAATTCCTTCAGCATCACCCGACTTAATTCGACTACATTCCATTATCCTCGTTTTGCTTTTGTTGATGTTCATCTTATACCCTCCTTTCAAAACACTGTCCATTCCGTTCAACTGCTCTTCCAAGTCCTTTGCTGTCTGACAGAATTACAATGTCATCGGCGAACCTCAAAGTTTTTTTTCTCCGTGGATTTTAATACCTACTCCGAACTTTCCTTTTGTTTCCTTTATTGCTTGCTCAATACACAGATTGAATAACATCGGGGATAGGCTGCAACCCTGTCTCACTCCCTTCTCAACCACTGCTTCCCTTTCATACCCTCGATAACTGCCATCTGGTTTCTGTACAAATTGTAAATAGCCTTTCGCTCTCTGTATTTTACCCCTGCTACCTTCATAATTTGAAAGAGTATTCCAGTCAACATTGTCAAAAGCTTTCTCTATGTCTACAAATGCTAGAAACGTAGGTTTGCCTTTCCTTAATCTTTCTTCTGAGATAAGTCGTAGGGTCAGTATTGCCTCACGTGTTCCAACATTTCTACGGAATCCAAACTGATCTTCCCCGAGGTCGGCTTCTATCAGTTTTTCCATTCGTCTGTAAAGAATTCGCGTTAGTATTTTGCAGCTGTGACTTATTAAACTGATAGTTCGGTAATTTTCACTTCTGTCAACACCTGCTTTCTTTGGCATTGGGATTATTATATTCTCCTTGAAGTCTGAGGGTATTTCGCCTGTCTCATCCATCTTGCTCACCAGATAGTAGAGTTTTGTCAGGACTGGCTCTCCCAAGGCTGTCAGTAGTTCTAATGGAATGTTGTCTACTCCCGTGGCCTTATTTCGACTCAGGTCTTTCAGTGCTCTGTCAAACTCTTCACGCAATATCATATCTCCCATTTCATATTCATCTACATCCTCTTCCATTTCCATAATATTGTCCTCAAGTACATCGCCCTTGTATATACTCCTTCCACCTTTCTGCTTTCCCTTCTTTGCTTAGAACTGGGTTTCCATCAAAGCTCTTGATATTCATGCAAGTTGTTCTCCTTTCTCCAAGGATCTCTTTAATTTTCCTGTAGGCAGTATCTATCTTACCCCTAGTGAGATAAGCCTCTACATCCTTACATGTGTCCTCTAGCCATCCCTGCTTAGCCATTTTGCACTTCCTGTCGATATCATTTCTGAGACGTTTGTATTCCTTTTTGCCTGCTTCATTTACTGCATTTTTATATTTGAATAGCCGTCTTAAATTGTTTGCAGATGATGCTGTCATTTACCGTCTTGTAAAGTCATCAGATGATCAAAACGACTTGCAAAATGATTTAGATAAGATATCTGTATGGTGCGAAAATGGAAATTGACCCTGAATAAAGAAAAGTGTGAAGTTATTAACTTGAGTACTGAAAGAAATCAGCTAAATTTTGATTACGCGATAAGTCACACAAAACTGTGGGCTGTAAATTCAACTACATACTTAGGGATTGCAATTACAAATAACCTAAATTGGAACGATCACATAGATAATATTGTGGGTAGAGCAAACTAAAGACTGCGATTCATTGGCAGAACACTTAGAAGGTGCAACAGGTCTACCAAAGAGACTGCTTACACTCCGCTTGTCCGCCCTATTCTGGAGTACTGCTGTGCGGTGTGGGAATCGCATCAGGTGGAACTGACGGATGACGTCGAAAAAGTACAAAGAAGGGCAACTCGTTTTGTATTATTGCGAAATAGGGGAGATAGTGTCACAGAAATGATACGTGAACTGGAGTGGCAATCGTTAAAACAAAGGCGATTTTCGTTGCGACGCGATCTTCTCATAAAATTTCAATCACAAGTTTTGCCTCTGATTGCGAATACATTCTGCTGGCACCCACCTACTTTGGGGGAAATGATCATCACGATAAAATAAGAGAAATCAGGGCTAGCACAGAAAAATGTTAGTGCTCGTTTTTCCCACGTGCTGTTAAGAGAGTGGAACGGTAGAGAGACAGCATGAAGGTGGTTCATTGAACCCTCTGCCAGGCACTTTATTGTGAATAGCAGAGTAATCACGTAGATGTAGATGTGGAAGACCAAGAACGAAGTGCTCGGATTAAAAAGGATGTAACACAGGGCTGTAATCTTTCGCGCCTACTGTTCAATCTACACATCTAAAAAGCAATAACGGAAATAAAAGGAAGGTTCAAGGAGTGGGATTAAAATTCAACGTGAAAAACATTCGCTGATGACATTGCTACGACGTAGAACCTCAGGATGTGTTGAATGGAAGCAGTCTGAGTACAGCATATGGATTGAGGGTAAATCGCAGAAAGACGAAAGTAACGAGAACAGCGAGAAACTTAACCTCAGAACTGGGGATCATGGGGTAGACGAAGTTAAGGATCTTTGCTACCCAGGCAGCAAAATAACCCACGATAGACGGAGCAAGGACAACATAAAAATCAGACTAGTACTGGCATTCCTGGCCAAGAGAAGTCTGCCACCGTCCAACACAGGCGTTCATTTGAGGAAGAAATTTTTGGGAATGTTATATTGGAGCACGGCGTTGTATGGTAGTGAAACGTGGACTGTGGCAAAAGCGGAAAAGAAGAGAATCGAAGCCTTTCTCGATGTGGTCCTACAGAACTATTTCGCAAACTGGATGGACTGATAAGGTAAGAAATTAGGTGATTCACTGCAAAATCGGCTAGGAAAGGAATTTGTGGGAAATGCTGACAAGAAGAAGGGACAAGATGACATGACGCCTGTTAAGACACCAGGGAATAACTTCCATGGAGCAGAGGAAGCTGTAGAGAGATAAACTGTAGAGGAAGACAGAAACTGGAATACATTCAGCAAGTTATTGGGGGCTTTGGTGTAAAAGTGCTGCTCTGAGATGAAAAGGTTGACACAAGAGATGAATTCGTGGCAGGCCGCATCAAACAGGTTAGAAGACTGATGACTCAAAGATACATTTCGAAAGCTGTGTCTGGGAACACTGCACCTCACAGCGAGCTAGGGATTTCATGGGACCCGAGCGCCAGCGAACGCAGTTATAGCGACGTGATTTCAGTTGAAAGTCACAGGTGTCGCGTGTCAGCCCCATTGTCGGAATATAAGTGAATTTTGGCGACGGCCGATTTAGCGCGAGGCGGTTTGTCTCAGTGTCTGCAGAATGAATCGCAGGGAAACGCGGCGTGCAGTCACGAATGTAGGCATCCACATTAATATTTGCCGATTCACATCAGTTGCGTACGAAATGAGACAACATTCCATGGCGACCGGATCCATAGATCCAGACTACCAGAATGGGAATAAACGACTTACAGGAATAACAGGTTTGAAAGATATTAATCTTCTCGGTGAAAATGAAATTTTAACAGATAATTTTGCCAGATCGCTACACTGCTAAGAGCCACTTGGAGTCCCTAATTAGCAGCCGCCTTTAGTTCTGTTCTCGGAATTGCGCGGAAAACGCATTGTTCGAACACTTAATGATGCCTAACCGGAGAAAAACACGGGATAACTTCACTGGTGAGTCTGGAAGTATTAGTAAAGTTACCCGTAGAACAAGTTTTGACAGTGGTAGGAATATTTGCAGAATTAGTTATGACAAGATTGTTTGTTACAACAAGGGAGGAGAAGAAACGGGGGCGTCACACTAAATATATAGAAGAATATGACGATTCCAAAATTCTATAAAAATTTCGTATTACAGCTTTCCGATCTCATGCTTGAGAAACTGGAGCGTGTGAATGAAAAGTGAATCTATACCGTTAACATAAAACATTTTGCTTGTAGTCGGCCTAATAGGCGTTTGCTGATGGTACTTAGGGAATTACATTCTGTAGTGTTATCTATGTAAATGAGGTAGATAAAAATAACAATTTCTGCCAAACAGTCTCGCTTATTTGGTGTGCGTTACAATTGCTGCAACATTAGAAAGGCCTGTTTCGTTTCATCTCGCAGACGGTGACAAAATAGACGTAATCAAACAGAGAAACCGTACCAGTCTTGGGTACTATTCGAAATTAATAGCTTTTTCATGTGTCAAAACGTTTGACGAACTTTGATGAGGTAACAGATTCTTTCGTAGAAAGGAAAGCACATCTTGGAAAGCTGTAACAAGATTAGAAAGAAAAAAAAATGCTGGGACATAAGGATTGAAGAAACGTGTACTGTCTTGCTTGTCTCTTGCTTTTACTCGTGTTATGTTTCCTATATTTAATTTATGTCACACAAAAGACTAAGTTATTAGCTAATAGACACTAAAAAGTGGTTTTTATATATTTATTTTAAGGAGGGGGAGCAGGGGATGTCAAAATGGCTGACTGGGAGCATAAGAGGCACCACAGAACATTTTAATTTCCAATGTCCTGAATATAGGTTCGATGGCTTCCATTACAAAATGTACATGTTTGAATTCCACAGAGCGAAATACAGTGAGCTACGATAGAAGAATGCTGTGTGAAGAGGCGTGGCACTGCACTTTGGCACACTTAAGACCAAACAACTTACCATAAATTTCCCCGAACATACATGTTCTGTATATCAAGCTCTTGAGAAAGACGTGCTCTACAAAATGAACATATTTTTGAAAAATAATTTTTTTTCAAATATTTGACGTCGTGTCTCTAACGCTCGAGGGGGGGGGGGCACAATAAAGTTTTTGCCTCGGTTCGGAAATATTGTAGATCGGGGCTGCACTGTGGTATGACTTCTGATCAGTGAGATCACTAATCCTTATAAATCTGTCAATCACCGGCATTGTTGATGAGCATAGTTTTCCTGATATGAAACAGCCTCTATTAATTGCTCTTTGCTTGCAACTACATACACAATTGAACGATCCTTCAGTACACTACGAAGAGTAGACATGTGACTCTGTTCTACATTGAGTGAAGAAAGATTTTGTGAGTTGCATATTCTGAGTTTTCACAGAAGAGAAGTGACTGAAAAACCTGATTTAACCAACCATCATTGACAAACGTGGGCAACATCCTCAGCGATTGTCATTCGCCTTCAAAGGGGATCGAGTATAATATTACATTTTGTGTAGTTTCGTATCACATGTTGTTCTTCATGGTTGTTCTTTACTTTACTAGCTCTTGTTAAGAAAAAAATAATTTTATTATTGTTAACTGTAATTTTCGTGACTGTGAATAGTTGTAGTTCCTGTAAGCAGAGTAATAGATAAATGTATAGCATTTTTAAAATTCGTTCCCTGCATTTTCACTTTGGAGGAAGATTAGTCTAAGACTCCTGGAGACTGCTAATTTTTGTTTATAACCAACAATATGCTCATTGTTGATTTTTTTTTTTTCATACTTCACAACTGTCACATTCACTCCCAATGTAACATCAAAGGCAGCAGCATGTAAATAAAAATATCCTTTATAAATTTTTCTGCTTGTTTTCCTAACTTACTAATCATTTTGTTGGATATACGTCAGATTTAATAGCAAATATTGAGAGGATAACCATCACTTTTCTGGGAGATAAAAATAAATGGCAGTTTTAGTCTAGCCGCCGCCTGTTCCCCACCCCCTGCGTAAAAATTTCTGCTGACGCCGATGTTTGTTACCGAATACAATTTTTGTAGTTATTAGATGAAATTAGTATAAATTAACGTCTCAAGGTGGCTAGTATAAGTACATACTGTATTAAAACGGGCTTTTGCTTTGGCTGCCCAACTCGGTGCGTCCATCACAGTTGTCGCGGTTTGCTCTTGTCTTTCCACGTTCCTCCTACCTCAATGTTATTGTCCGATCGAAATTACTTGATAGTTGACATTTCAGCTGTAGTTGGTTTCCTCCAATCAGAGTGCTCAACGTCTCGCATGATCCGTTCGCCGTTGCCAAACTACAACAACGATGTCCGTTCATTTCCATTTCCTTGTCCATCTTTGTTTCTTGATGTGTTTGGATCGCGAATCCTGGATCTACCTCTTATATTTCGTATTTCATCACACACACACACACAAAACGATGCTAACGAAATACATTTCATACACAGCTCTAACCGAACACTACTGGATCCTTCCTCAGAAGACGCGATTCACCATCACCTATACAATTATAATCACAGAGATCGGTTTACATTGGATAAGCTTTGCACGACATTTCGTGAAGTCGAATTTTGAAGACTGCAATTAACTTTTGCAACTAGATTACCAGCACTAGTGCCACGTAATGACATAGTGTGGTGGTTAGTGTATAAACCTGACGTGTGGGACGTCGTAGGTTTGAATCTCGTCAAATGCAGCAAAATTTATTTTTCTAAATCTTATCAAGACTATCTTTTTTTTCAGTTAATTGGTTTAAAAGAATTTTCGTGTTTCTAATACTTTGCTGCATCATTTTCGACATTGCAATGGCCTTTTAATTTGCTCCTTTTTTTCTGGCTGTCATTCTTTCTTCGTTTGGACTCCGCTTATGTCGCCTGTAATCTGCAACCTAGAGACAACCAGGACTGCTCATCGGTTGGTAATGCGGCATCCCATGTAGTTCAGTGTGAGGACAGTTTCAGGTAACCAGTGACAGCGAGAAATTGGTTTGCTTTTATCGCTGAATCTGAAATTTTGTGCGTAAGACTCCTATGCTAACAAACATATCACAAAATTTTTCTGTGTGGAGTTTACCCTTAGATGTTAACCCTAAACGCCGTGAACAAAGCGATGGTGATTATAGTTCTGCCGCAGAGAGTTGATAGCCGTTTTCTCGGGTACATTGCACATCACGAGGTTGTGGTTTGGTTTGTACATAAGATTAAATTCAGGGCTAGAAAACGTGTCGTCTGACGCAGTTGGATCATTAGTCACTTACAATCAGCCGTTGTCAGAGCATCTCCGATTTGCGTCATACCCCGTGGCGGCCGCATCCAACACTGTTCCGTATTATACATTTGTGGAGTGGACCTCCACGTTCGTGTGTCTCCTATAATTGAGCGGTAGCCGGCAGCAGATGTGGCAACACGGTAGTGGTAAGTGACATACGTCAACCATCAAGTAATTTTAATCGGACAATAGTCTATACTTGTATCATCAGACATGGGAGAGTACGGCCAGTGTAATCTTCTGTTGGGCGCGCTGTTCTTCGCAACAAGATCGAGTGCGGTGTATCAAATTGATCATATTGCTTATTCATGTGATTATTTATTAAATACCACCAACAAAACACGTTATAAACTGAAAACATCGTTAAAGGATGACAAAGATAACTTTAAAGCACAACAGAAAGGACAATAGGGGACTATACCCAACTCATTCGTTTGTCTCATCGTCTCTCGTCTCTTTTGGACAGTGGTAACGTATCAGGAATTTTACCGCAATCAGAGTTAAAAATTTCAATGTTCATTAAACAGATTAGCTTTGACACATTTTGCAACTATATTCTGCTACTCATTTCTTTACTATACAGGTATTACACATTTTCCTCTTGCTCAGTTCCGTTTTTCTCTATTTCTGCCTCAGTCTTTTGGTGTTTCTTCAAATGCCCACCAATAATGCTGTAGACTCAGTGAATTCCTGAGGTGCCCAAACTTCTTTGAACCAAGAGAGGTAGACCTAATGCACAACACAATTGTTTCACGAATCCATTTCATCTGACACAATTCTCATTGTTGCCACAATAAATTACTTGAGCATCAATTCCACTCATTGACCACTGCGAAAAGTATAACCCAGTGGTGAACATTTCACGCAACATTGTATGAAGTGGTCAACTTACCGTAGTGTCGACCCCATCTTTGGTGCTATTTTAAAGTGTCACAATGGATGGCTTCTGTTTATCTCCATTTGTTACAAAATGTGATACAAAGTACAGTTGGTTTCACCCTATTCCCTCAAGGGCTGCTGGAACAGCCTCTTCAGCATATTGAATGAGGCCCCCAGGCATACACATTCAGTGCACCTGGCATCCTTTCCTGTTTCTTGCTACCACTTCCCTATAGGGTATCATCATTCGCTGTATGTTTGCCGATTAATAGGCTCTACCCCTTTGCATTTGCCTCCTCTTGGCACCGGACAAAACAGGTTTCCCCAAAACAGGTGAAGTGAGTCCCACTGGCTCAGTTTCAGTGAAAGCAGTACCTCGTACTTGTTCGTTAGGAGGATCGGTACAACACCCTGAGTCCTTCCTGCTCCCCATCCACCCAGTACAGTATGCCTAGATTAATGAAAGATCTTGTACTTGGTAATGGCTACCACAATTGTTTGCTAAAGTTGAAAGTGTGATAAACAAAGTGCTGCAGTTCAGCCCCAGCTGGTATCTTATGCAACTGTTGCACAACACTCCTCCTCAACCTAAAGCTGACAGATTAAAATGTCTGCACAGTAAAGAAACAGCATCACTATCAAGGCTGCTGTAGTTCTTCTTGTAATGACGCTAGTCAGGGAAAAAGAAAATGCTGATACTCTTAAATGGTAAACACTATGTAGCCTTCAACTTGGATGCATTAGCAGAGGGATCTTCCCTGCAGTTCTGCAGCCAGCCTCCGGCTGCAGTATGTCAAGCAGCACACTGTACTGTTGGAAACTTGTGTGTGTTTACATGTCATGAAGTTCACAAATTTCACTTAGGAAAAGAAAAGTATTAACAACAAATGGACAGCTATATTAAGGCTTCATTGTATTTTTGCAGTTTATAGTTTCAACAAATTGTCTCCTTAAAACTGATTAATATAAGCCCATTATTGGGGTACAGTCAGTGAGAAATAATTTTATAGCTTTCATGCCAGTTCAGAACCAGAATAAAAAAAAGGAGAGTTGACACAAACTTAACATTTAGCAGTACTATAGTAATCAAAGCAAGTCTGGGTGCAGTAGCAGAGTTATCATTAGACTGTTCATTGTACTTCTCAATAGGCTATGTGCAAACATACGAACTGATTGTGGCTTGCTGCAGTTGTCAAATTTGTAGGGCCTAGTGGACACACATTCCACCCACTCAAGTCATAAAAGCTCTACTTGTAGAAGGCATAATGGTTGAGTATCTCAACCTGCTAGTTTTATCTGTAGACTGCATATCAACATCACTATTCATCTGAAGTTCAGATACCCCATTTGCATGTTTTTATTTGATTCGGATAGAGACAATAGTGGTTTTCGATGCTAGTTAAACAGGTGGCTTGTAATAAGTGGCTTGTAAAATGTAAAGCATTTTATTTAGTGCAGTTCTGATGACTATTGTTTTCCTTTGCAGTACCGCCTGACAATCGCTGCTACCTGGATTCTGGAGGCTCGGGGGAGACTTTCTTTGTCAGTGAAGACGCACCTGTGGGCTCTCTCATTGGTGAGTGGTGGTAATAATAATAATAATAATAATAATAATAATAATAATAATAATAATAATAATAATAATAATAATAATAAAAATCAGTGGCATGAAATTTTAATCTTAATTTAATATTATTGATTTAATGGTTTGATTTATGGATTCATTTTCATCTATAGTTGCACAATGTGCAAGAGTTATTTGGATTTTTATGTTAATATTAACAGTTTTACATATAACATACCTGTGTACATAATAACACACATTAATATATTAATTAATGATGAATACGTAAATAAATGTTGTTACGCTGTATACAGAGAGATAATATACAAATGTCCTTTTGTATGAGACCACACTGGGTTAACATAGAAAAATTTATTTTTGTAGGTATTCATTTACAGTGTAAAAGCAGTGATCAACCAAGTAAGATTTCAATTTAGATTTGAAATGACAAATGTTTTGTATATGTTTAATGGTATATGGTAAGGCATTGTGTAGTTTGATATACTAGGATGGATAAGACTGTTTTGAAATAACTTTGTGTTGGTGCTTTGAACATGTACATCCAATTTTTGTCTTGTATCATAGCTGTGTATTGTGTGATTTTGAGTGATGAATGGTCTTTTTGTATGTAAGTTTTGCTTTAAATACATTACATTTTCACGTAAATATATATGCAAGGAAGTGGCAGGATCATCCTTTTTTGAAACAATGGTGTACATGATTTGCGATTATCTACCCCTTCCATTATTCTTATAATTTGTTTTGAATTTTGAATGTTTTGACGGCAACCCCAGAATTTTCCCAGAACATAATCCCATACTGGAGGTGAGAGTGTAAAACTGCATAATGTACACACTGAAGAGAGCTGTAGGTGGTACAATTCTTTAATGTATGTAACACAAAACAAGTAGTACTTAATTTTTTGTTCATTTGCTCAATATGTGCTTTCCATTTCAAGTTTTCTTGTAGATGAAGTCCAAGGAAATTGGTACAGGCTGTTTTGGTAATTGTCTGTCCATATAGTTCTAGATTGGGTGACATCAGATTTTTTGTTTGTGTTGTGTGTATATCCATAGCTACAGTTTTTCCAGTGTTTATTATTAAGTTATTGTTATCGAACTAACATGTTAGTCTGTCAGTGGCTTCTCATATGTTTTTTTACAAGAGTTTCTTCTGAGTTTCCTGTAACTAGAACACTCATATCATCTGCAAATTGAAATATTTTACTGCTGTCATTGCTTATGTTTAGGTCATTTACATAGAGTAAGAACAGAACAGGACCCATTACTGATCCTTGTGGCACTCCATATTTAACAGTTAATAGCTCGGAATTGTATTTCCTAATGACATTATCCCTTTCCTCATCTATTTCCACATATTGTTCCCTGTCCTTAAGACATATTTTCTACCTTGTATAGCAATTTGTCATGATTTGTGGTGTCAAATGCCTTTGAAAAATCTAAAAATATGCACATGGTAAGTTTTTTTGTTGTCTAATGCTACCAGTGTCCCTAACAGAAAGGAGTAACCTACCGATTCGGTTGAATGGTTTGCTCTAAATCCATTTTGAGATTCCGACACAATGCCATTATCCTCTAAGAAGTCTGTTGATCTCTTATTGAAGAGCCTTTCTAATATTTTTGAGAAAACAGACAGGAGTGCTGATGGTCTGTAGTTGGAAATATCATCTTTGTTTTCTTTCTTGTATAATGGCTTTACTTTTCAAACATGAAGGAAAAGTTCCTGTAGCAAAAGATAGGTTACATAGGTGAGTTAAGGGCTCAGTGATAAAGACCCCACATTTCTTTATAATGAAACTATGTAGATCATCTGCACCCACAGTGTGTTTCATTTTGAGACATTTTGAGACATTTTATTGTAACCTGTACATATTCTACATTTTTTGGGTACAGAAACATAGATTTGCTTGAGACTTCTTTTCCCTGTTTCTGTACGCTGTTTTCTATTGGAGGTCTGTAGTAGTAGTTTCTCTGTTACATTTATAAAATAGTCATTAAACATATTAGCTACTATTCATCATTTTGATGTGCAGCTCCTTGTATTGGCTGTGTTTGCATTTAAAATTGTTGGATGTGAGGTCCACCAGTTATGTAAAACACTGTTTTTCTCAGTACCCAAACATGTTTCAGCACCACTGTGCCATCATCAGTGGGTTTTGTTTTTATTTATTCTGCAATGTGAACATTTTTGTTAAATGATTATAAAATTATGTGCATTTTTAGTTCAAACAACAGATAGTTTCTTTTGTAAATGCCTTTACATTTGGTGTGCATGAATTTTCTGAATCACTTGTGTGTTAATTACTACAGCTAGCTTGTCATCTGCAACCAAATGATGTTTATGAGAAAATTTTTTTGCTGGGAGTTAACCTATCTTTTAGAATGTAATTCAGTTTTTCGCGCCTATATTCGTTTTTACTTAAGTTTTCGTGTGGCAAGTACTTCCATTCTCCATATAATGCTGAGGTGTTGTGATGCACACATAACTATAACAAGCATTTTTCACAAATAATGTAGTAAAACACTTTTCACTTCACCAGAACAGAGTGTGATTGTGGTTTGTTATATGTCCCAGCCCAGTCAGTCATCCAACAATATTAGGTACTTCCTGTGGGTTATTAATGTTTTCTAAGCCAGCCTTTAATACAATATTATTAACTCTATTTTTGTAAGTTTCAGTTTCTTTCTTTACAACTTGCCAGATTGCTTTGGTTCTATTTGAAGCCTCTTATATGTATTTGTCATTGTCTCATTTCTTTGTCTCCTTTATTATTTTATTTAAGATGTAATTATATTTTTTGAAGTAACTATCAAACTCCTGAGTTGTGTTGTAGCTTCTTGCAATATTGTGTAGGTACCATTTTCTAGCACAAGATTATTATCTGGGAATCATGCTAGAAATGTCGGATAAAGAAGGAAAGAAGTGTTGTGGAACTAAAATTTCAAAATTTTCATTTTAATGAGAAACTAAGAATGAAAAGATGCTGGCAGGTACCCTAGCAGTTGGCTTGCTTCTTTAGTATTAGAAGTTCTCTGCCTGGAAATGAAACCAGATGATAACAGCAGTCTTGAGTACCTCATCCTCTTCGAACTCCTGTCATTAAGTCATTGTTTCAAGTGCAAGGAGAGGTATGAGGGGTTCTCAGTAAGCAATAAAGTACTTTTTTTGTCTCAGGCAATTTCAGTTGAAAATATGCAGAGTTTGTGGTTGGACATTGTGGATTATTCTCTATTTACCCCCAATAGTTTCGTGAAGTTCCAGCAGGTGGCAGCACTATACGTAGCCTACAAAATGGCGTCTAACAAGAGATTCAGTTAAAGCAGAGAGCTGTTATCGAGTTTCTTTTGGCGGAAAACCAGAACATCGCATATATTCATAGGCACTTGCAGAAGTCTACAGAGACTTGGCAGTGAACTAAAGCGAGACAAGTTGGTGGGAGAGGTGTCTGTCATCATCACAACAAAGTCATGGAAACATGCATGATCTCCATTGTGCTGTCTGGCCACACACAGCTATGTCTCCTGCATCATTAGAACATGTGACACACTCATTCTAGGTGACTGATGGATCACAATGGAACACCTCACTGTACAGTTGGACGTATCTGTAGTGGCGGTGACACACCTGTCACCAGTTGGGGTACTCAAATGTGTGTGCCTGCTGGATTCCTTGCCTCCTAACAGAAGACCATAAAGATCAATGAAGGAGCATGTGTGTGGCATTGCTTGTACTTTAGAAAGCTGATCATGACAATGTTTTGTCATACATCATCACAGGTGATGAAACAAGGGTGTATCACTTTGAGCTGGAAACAAAATGGCAATCCTTGGAGTCTCACCACATCTGCTCTTCTAAGAAGATGAAGTGGAAAGCTGCACCTTCAGCTGGTAAAGTCATAGTGACAGTCTTCTGGGACTCTGAAGGGGTTATCATGTTTAATGTCCCCCCTCGTGGTGCAACAATCCACTGTGTAGTGTGTTGTGCTATCCTCAGCAAATTGAAGAAATTACTTCAGTGTTTTCATTGCCACAAAAATTAAAATGATCTACTCCTTATCCATGGCAATACAAGGCCTGTCACAAGTCTGTCCAGACAAGGGGAGCTCACAAAACTTTATTGGACTGTTGTTCTGCATCCACTCTACAACCTGATTCTCTCACCTTCAGACTTCCATATGTTTGGTCCAATGAAAGCTGCACTCCACGAGAAGCAGCAATTATTGAGCATATATTCATGACTTTAGTGTTTGAAAAATACTCAATAAAAATGCTGAAACTTTTCCACGGCATGGACAGTGTTACGTGGGCACTTGTTGTCATAGAAGTGGTCTATCCTGGATGATAGTTCCTGAATAACATATTTTAAATTGGAAATCTAACTTCGGGAGTGTTTAGTAGGATATCTAAAATATGTTATTCACAAACTGTCATAGAGGATAGACGACTTCTACTACAATTGTAATCACTGACTCACATTCCTTGAATTCAACCAAAAGAATACTCTTGTGGGTAAGGCTTACACACCACACACAACTCAAGCACACAGATTTACTGTTTTTCTGACACATTCATAACTGAGCATGAAAACTGAGAGTAACTTCAAAGGTAATCCTTATACCAGAGGTAACACACAGTATAGTTAGTTGCTACATCAATTATTCCCTGATTCTCTCTCAAATCGCCTTCCCCCCCCCCCCCCCCCCCCCCCGTGTGTCCCACCCCATATAGTGCAGACCACAAAGAAATTTAAAATTTATTTGCTGGACGGCTCTTGTGCAGACTTTTGGCCATGTCACATTTGCAGCTGTTGGATGCAGGGACTGTACAGCTGCTGGCTGATTGAGGGTTCTGGCAACATGTCATGTCTGCACCGGTGTCTCCATGTGTGAAGCTTGTGGCAGTCTTGGTGGCATGATGTCTTGTACAGGTGAATTAGAGACCCATGCTGGCTTGACATGCTTGAAAGACTTCTGTGGTTTTGCCATTTTGGAAATATCAATGGTGTGGTCTCCCCACTGCAGCACCAAGAAGGAAGCAGTCCACAGTGGTTGCAGCAGTGATGTGATGATCTGTGTTGGAGCGTCATGTGAGAATAATCTTACAAAGCTTTGTGGACAAAGTAGGGTGCTCACTATGGCACGAAACAGACAGGTGACAGACCTTGGCTATCTTGTCTTAGATTTGCTGTAACAACTGCGGCAGTGCCACTGCAGATGGCAGTGGTGCAAATGTGAGATAGTCTGCAGTTATGCATAACAGCTTCCAATATGCCATTTCTGCTAATTATGCTAGTGTGTCTGGCTTGTACACTACATGAAGCCCCAAAAGGAACAAGGGTAGGACCTCTGTCCTTTCTTGTGGTGGCACACGAGAGCTGTCTTCAGAGTTCAGTACCAGCCTTCTACCATTCTCTCAGTTGTGGAATGGTAGGTTGTCATATGATGATGACACTGAATATTGCGCAAGTTAGACAATTCTTGGAATGAAACAGTTTTCAGTTATTGGCCCGCGTTTGTAGTGATGGGTACTGAATCAGGCTATAGAGGTGGTGATAAGTCTGTGATATTGTCTCAGCAAAAATGTCTGCAATGAGTGAAATTTCTGCCCATTGGGTACATCAGTCTGCCACTGTGGATAGATATCTGTAGCTGTGTGCAGGTGAAAGGAGACATAAGTGGTCGATATGGACGTGGGCGAATCTTGCTGTAGAGCCTTGAAGCTGTCCGATGGGTGGTGGGTGCACGTCATCCCACTTCACATTGCTGGCATTAAATACATGAGCGTACCCATGTAAGGATCTCTATTTTAATGAATGGTGACACCAAATGGTCGGTCAGTAACTTGACAGTCATGTTTGCTCTTGGGTGTGACAAATTGTGAACACTGTTGAAGGCTGCTTTGCGCCATTTTGGCAAAATGTTGGACCTTTACTTCTGCCACTAGACATTGCACCATAGTGTTACTGTGGTCCCTGGCACTTGGTTTTGTGAGAGTCAGCCCCCTTGGAGGGGTCATCCAATAAATGCTGTAGTTGTGGACCTGCAGTCTGAGCAGTGATAAGTGTTTGGCAAACACAGATATGCAAAAAGTAATTGGATGTGATGTTTTCTTCTCCTCTTATGTGGTACATATCTGTCATAAATCAGGTGACAAACTCTGCCTGAGCTATCACCAAGGTGAACACTTGTCACTGGTGTTACAGAAAATGAAGACTATCAGTTTGTGGCCTGTGAAAATTATCACAGAGCAAGTATCAATTTGTGGGCAGAAATATTTAACAGCTTCATAAACTGTGAGTAGTTTTACCACATACACTCCACAGCTGCTGCACTTGTTGCAACACTTTTAAAAAAAAATAGCTGTTGCCAATGTTGCTAGACTTGCTGGAGTAGGCTGCACCTGTCACTGTTTAGTTATTGTCTACAACTCTTTCCAGGGGCATAGTTAGTACTGGGTGAGTGAGGAATGCTACACTTTGTAGGATCACCTGAAGTTCACAGAAAGCTTTCTCCATCTCTATGGACCATTAACTCCATAAGACAGTCTGCTAGTTTATATTTGTTTTTTGGCTTCAGGCCAGAGTGTCATACATGCAATAATACAACATAAAAAAATAATACATTTAAGATCTATTTGCTATTTTTCAAGAGCAGCTTTATGCAGTTACATGAAAACTGTTTCCAGTGAATTTATTTATTTGTCTATTTATTTCTTTTTTCACCAATGTTGCAAAGGGCTTGAGTCTTTTACGTGTTTGGTAATAAAGTTGCTGAAGATAAAAAAAAAGAAAAACTGAGCACTGCCACAATATAGTTTTGGTTTCTAGCGGAAAATTAGAGCTAATGAGCTTCATAAGTAAAATTTCTGCTTATGTTTCTCTACAACTAACACTGATTATAGGTCAAAATTACAAAGCAGTATTAGGTCTTATTTAAAAGAAAACACTACTGTCTTGACTTTCTATATTTTCTTTGAAACACTATAAATAAAAAAATTAATATACCTTCTGTCTTACATTACACGAGAAAGAAAAACTGATAAAACATTTATTATTTTACAGAAACATTATTCCTTTCTTATATATGAACAATTCTTCCAAAAGCTATGTCCCCTTCATTTTATCAAAAATCTTTTCTTTTCTTTGTCAGAGATTGATGTTCACAAAGATATTATTTGTCTTTATTTTTTTCACAGTGTCTTAGTAATTATTTTGCTAGCTTACACGATTATTCACATACTGCCATCTGTCAGCCAACTCTCTGTCCTCCAAGCTGTCTCTCGCAGTCACAATTGTTTCCAACACAAGGCACCACTAGAAATCTTATCATTTAGCCTGCGTGAATTACGCAGTTTGTAAAAGAAAACAGAAGTAAATGAGCTGCAAGGTAGCTGTAATTGGTGATTTATTTGTCACAACTGGTTTCACTGCATTAAAACAGCATTCTCAGGTGCAAACAGTATCACATTAGCACACCAAGATACCCCCAATGTTCACAGTAAAAAATCAAACCCCTGAAGAAGCGAAGTCATCAAAATAAATAAGACAGGAGATTGGGGCAAATAGTGTGCTGGCATACATGTGGTGCTGGCATACAGCACAGAAGGTGGTCAGGTGTGTACATGCACTACTGGTGCACCACCACACTATTCACCCCATGTCCTGTTTTATTTATTTTGACAAATTTGCCTCTTCAGATTTTTGCTTTTTGACTATGGACATTGAGAGCATCTTGGTACTCTAATTTGAAACTGTTTTTACCCAAGGATGTTGTTTTAATGCAGCAAAACTGGTTGTGACAATAAAGAAATCGCCAATTACAATGGTCTTGCAGTTATTTTACTGCCATTCATTATGAAGTTAAATGGTTGTGGCCACCCACATTACTAAGTTCTGTGAGAAAATAGAGAATATATAGAGAATATCGACCTACCAAAATTTGCTCTTGTGGATGCATAGGAAAAAATCGAAGCATGTTAGCATGAAGGGGGAAAAAAGTAATTGTGAGTGAAAAATACTGGTCCATTACATTGGCCTACCCTTCAAACAAGCTACAAGTGTTCCCTTTTAATGCGTATACAACCTCATTTCTTTCCATCAGGTTGATTATGTAAATATTATTACCCTTTTTGAAAAATGTGTAAGTTACGTATGTATTTTACTGTTTGACTGAATTTGCAAAAAGATCAGAGGTTCAATTTGCTAAGATTATCATTATTCATTGCTATATAGGAAGTCTTTTTCTCTGCTCCTACATAGAGAGCAAGCGAGTATTTTCCAGTTCTTCATGGATGCTCAGGTACGATGTACTAGATTAACAGTCAGTGTTACTGACATTCAGAATAATGATACATATATTGGTTAGGGAACACATTTGCTCTTTCATTATGCAATTGAAATAAGTCATTCTGTTGGAACTATAATTTCCTACTTAATATAATATCTTGCCACACTGTTTATGGTGTTTTACTGAATATCCATTATCCAAATTATACCACAAAAAAAGTGAGAATTTGAGGAGATGGGACCTGAATAAACTGACTAAACCAGAGGTTGTACAGAGTTTCAGGGAGAGAATAAGGGAACAATTGACAGAAATGCTGGAAAGAAATACAGTAGAAGAAGAATGGGTAGCTTTGAGGGATGAAGTAGTGAAGGCAGCAGAGGATCAAGTAGGTAGAAAGACGAGGGCTAGTAGAAATCCTTAGGTAACAGAAGAAATTGAATTTAATTGATGAAAGGAGAAAATATAAAAATGCAGTAAATGAAGCAGGCAAAAAGGAATACAAACGTCTCAAAAATGAGATCGAGAGGAAATGCAAAATGGCTAAGCAGGGATGGCTAGAGGACAAATGTAAGGATGTAGAGGCTTATCTCACTAGGGGGTAAGATAGATACTGCCTACAGGAAAATTAAAGAGACCTTTGGAGAAAAGAGAACCACTTGTATGAACATCAAGAGCTCAGATGGAAACCCAATTCTAAGCAAAGAAGGGAAAGCAGAAAGGCGAAAGGAGTATATAGAGTGTCTATACAAGGGCGATGTACTTGAGGACAATAATATGGAAAAGGATGTAGATGAAGATGAAATAGGAGATACGATACTGTGTGGAGAGTTTGACAGAGCACTGAAATATCTTAGTCGAAACAAGGCCCCTGGAGTAGACAATATTCCATTAGAACTACTTGGCCTTGGCCTTGGGAGAGCCAGTCCTGACAAAACTCTACTATCTGGTGAGCAAGATGTATGAGACAGGCGAAATACCCTCAGCCTTCAAGAAGAATATAATAATTCCAATCCCAAAGAAAGCAGGTGTTGACAAATGTGAAAATTACCGGACTATCAGTTTAAAAAGTCACAGCTGCAAAATACTAACGCGAATTCTTTACTGACAAATGGAAAAGCTAGTAGAAGCCGACCTCGGGGAAGATCAGTTTGGATTCCGTAGAAATGTTGGAACACGTGAGGCAATACTGACCCTACGACTTATCTTAGAAGAAAGATTAAGGAAAGGCAAACCTACGTTTCTAGCATTTGTAGACTTAGAGAAAGCTTTTGACAATGTTGGCTGGAATACTCTTTCAAATTATGAAGGTAGCAGAGGTAAAATACAGAGAGCGAAAGGCTATTTACAATTTGTACAGAAACCAGATGGCAATTATCGAGGGTATGAAAGGGAAGCAGTGGTTGGGAAGGGAGTGACAGGGTTGCAGCCTATCCCCGATGTTATTCAATCTGTATATTGAGCAAGCAATAAAGGAAACAAAAGGAAAGTTCGGAATAGGTATTAAAATCCACGGAGAAGAAATAAAAACTTTGAGGTTCGCCGATGACATAGTAATTCTGTCAGAGACAGCAAAGGACTTGGAAGAGCAGTTGAAAGGACTGGATAGTGTCTTGAAAGGAGGATATAAGATGAACATCAACAAAAGCAAAACAAGGATAATGGAACGTAGTCAAATTAAGCCGAGGGAATTAAATTAGGAAATGGGACACTTAAAATAGTAAAGGAGTTTTGCTATTTGGGGAGCACAATAACTGATGATGGTCGAAGTAGAGAGGATATAAAATGTAGACTGGCAATGGCAAGGAAAGCGTTTCTGAAGAAGAGAAATTTGTTAACATCGAGTATAGATTTAAGTGTAAGGAAGTCGTTTCTGAAAGTATTTGTTTGGAGTGTAGCCATGCATGGAAGTGAAACATGGACAATAAATAGTTTGGACAAGAAGAGAATAGAAGCTTTTGAAATGTGGTGCTACAGAAGAATGCTGAAGATATGATGGGTAGATCACATAACTAATAAGGAGATATTGAATAGGATTGGAGAGAAGAGGAGTTTGTGGCACAACGTGACTAGAAGAAGGGATCAGTTGGTAGGACACATTCTGAGGCATCAAGGGATCACAAATTTAGTATTGGCGGGCAGTGTGGAGGGTAAAAATCAAAGAGGGAGATCAAGAGATGACTACACTAAACAGACTCAGAAGGATGTAGGTTGCAGTAGGTACTGGGAGGTGAAGCAGCTTGCACAGGACAGAGTAGCATGGAGAGCTGCATCAAACCAGTCTCAGGACTGAAGACCACACCAACAACAACACCACAAGTGAAGACTATGCAGGACCCACTGAAACCAGATACCAGCTTACTTCCAAATCAGGTACTCTTGGCTATCCCCAATAGCTCCACCTACCTCATTTATCCTAGAAACCTAAAAAGAATAACCCTATATGGTACTTATAGCCATACTCTCTCTTGACCCTTGTTTGTTTCTATTGCCATGATTGATATGTTACACCTGTCACCCTCCATTTGTGCAAGCTCAAATGGAAGACGTTTCCTTGCAGCCATGACAGTGAGGATTCCACCAGCAGATAACATAGATGTAATCTTGTCTGGTTCAGCGTCATAGGGGAGTTTGTAGCTGTGAGTGAACTGTCTAGGAAGAGATCCTTCATCAGCCTGCATTCTCCATACTTTCCTTCATTGGTAAGAAAGTCGCCAACGCATCCTCCAGTTGAAATTGCTGCATATAGAGGCAAACCATGAAAGTGTCACTCTCGTCCAATGTATCTGATGCACTGACATTGTCTTGGGTGGTATGGAAATTGGTGCCTAAGTGGGTCACAGCATTGTCAACTATACTGGGGGTATCGTGTAGGATCCACACAGGCTTGAGACATTCACTTTAACACCTGTCAGTTTTCCATAGAGTAGAATATCAAAAACCCAGGTTTCTCACCTCTCGTGAGCAGTCACCTTATCATTATGCTAGCTGAGCGTGCTTCATGGCCAGACCAAACTCCCATGTGTTGTCAGCTGTGAGTCTGAAGGAACATTATATCGTACCCCTGACCAATACAGGCATTGCAGTATTGTATCAAGGTGTTGTCGCTTTGTTTTATCATTCTTTGGGAGCCGGAATAAGATGGTTCCCTCAGCATAACATCATTTGAGTCTTTTAGGGGTTTATGAAAGGATTTTGTGTGGTCCGTGTGTCTGCAGGGGTGGTATCCCGAGGTGTGCGATGTGCAGATTGACCTTGCAGATGATGTAGGGAGTTCCTTGTCCATTGGTAGTTGCATTCATGATAAAAAGTCTGCCAGTAGTGTAAGAGGTTCACCATTCAGGAGTTGTGGAGGGCTCTTATACACTGGACACATGTCCAAGAGCATACACAGCGGATATTCCATCCAACCACCTCTGTGACACATGACCAATATTTTAAGTATGTGGTGCCAGTGCTCCACTAAACAATTGATTTGATGGTTGCAGGCTGTGGTTTGGAGCCCCTGAATACCACAAAAATTGCAATGTTTGGTGGAGAGTGCAGATTCAAATTGGCGGACTTGATCAGTCGTGATACAGTAAGGGCAACCAAAAAGAATCTGTAAGGGAACAAATGCCTTCTCCATGGATTCTGCCATGACATCTGAATGTGGCATGGCTTCCACACAATGAACAACACAATGGATGACACAACTGGCAGCTGAAAAATGTAGTGGAAGCCACCTGATTCAGGGAGTGGTCACAAACGGATCCAGGTGCACATCCTGGAAGTGACCCTCAAGTATCGAATAGCGGCTGTGTTTCAGCTGTGCATTCCAGCCTATGTTAGAGGGTTTGCAGGCTGTACAAGCTTTGATACAAGGCGTTCAATCACATTTGATATTCAGTCATACAAAATGGTTCATGATCAGTTTTCGGATGGACGCATGCATGGATGTGACAACTGTGCAGACAGTAGAAAATAGCCTTCCTTGTAATGAGTTGGACAAGGAATCTTAAGTGCTCTGTGACACATTACACATGACTTATGTTGGCAAACCAGGAACTTTGTGACATTCGATTTGGAAGTCGGTTGTGATGTTGCATAGTTGGTCTAGTAATTGTGTGTCCTATAGTTGTGTCTGGACCAGCTTGTTGTAACGAATATCTACTGAGAGTGCATTGATCCATGAGAGAGAGTGTCTGTGACGCCATTGTCTGCACTGTGAAGGAGTCATACATAGGTCAAAAATGGTGCAATGCAATCTACATATCGAAAATGCCGTGAGCAGCAGTCAATTCATAGGTTGCAGATGTTGTCAGTTAATGGTCGTTGATCAGTGTTGATGGGAAGTGGTCTGCCTGAATGTCGTCTTTTAAATGGCATGCTGGTTCATACACTGTGCATAATTCCCTATTATATGCCAACCCCTTGAGCTAAAATTGGTCACGCAAATGCAACTTGCACACGTCTGTAGTCTCAGATAACTGAAAGGAGTGTGGTTTCGGTTATCAGTTCAGCTGTGTCAGCCATACTAGGTTGACCCATGGTTTTTTACCCTGCAATGAACCCCCCCCCCCCCCCTCCTCCACTGTTGCCCTATTGTAGCTGCGGGACTCTCCCCCATGGTGAACCACATTTTGCTGTGCTGTCCCCATCTTTTGGTCTTTCGCACTAAATACACCCTCCCATCTTCCTTGTCCTGGGTTTTAGTGGACAGCCCTCGCTTGGTTACGTCCGCCCTTGGTTTTCTTTGCGAAAGTGGTTTGTCCTCCAATGTTAACCTGAATTTCCTTCAGGAATTGGAGACCCTCAGTTAACATAGGTGTTGGTTATGGAGGTCTTGAGCTTGCCTTCACACTGGCTGGTTCTCCTGCCTGTTTTCCATACATTTTGTCTGATCTTTTGTGCCATTTTGTTTCCACTTTTCTTGTGTCTTCTCCCCATGGTGTCATCCCCGTTCTCTTGATAATGATATGGTATTGGGATCAGGAAAGGTTGGCAGCATTGCTGGTGTCCCATAGTGAGAAGCATCTCTGGGGCAACCCTAGTCTCACAGTCCCCCCTCCCTGCCTCCCCCCCCCTCCCTCCTGTTCTCAACAAACCAACCAAATCTTTCCTTCTTGAATCTCAAATTTTCCTCTGGACTAGTTTTTCTCCTATTTGGCTTATTCCTTCTTTTGTTTTGTTCTATTATATGCAGTCTTTTTTTATTGTTATGCAAGTCAGCTACATACTTTTTTAAATCATACCCACTGTATAGCCCTATTTTTTGTTGTGACATGGGGTCTTTACTAACTAGTGCATTGAGAAGTCAAATTTCTTTCGCCTCAAATGATCTTTGATGAAGATTGAAAAATTTCTTAATTTGCGTATCCATTTTATCATCATCATGCGAATCCTTAACAATACTCATTCTCTTACCTAATTTTTTGGAAAATCTGCTTTCTGATAAAATTTCGTTTAGTAATCTATAGCTTATTTTCTAATTTTTGCATTAACCATTTTTGTCTATTGCTTTTTCTTAACCTCTCTACGTTCTGCCCATTTTATTGTTTCGAGGGTTGGTTCTCCCTCAGTACACTCTTATATAGTTCCATTTGGTGTTATCCCTTTACTCGTATGTAGTAAATTGTTATGAATGGTTTCAAATTCTTTTTCTTTTATAACTAATTTTATTTGGTCTGACAGCATTTTGTTTGCCACATTCCTCATCTGCTTCATTTTCCCCACACACTGTCTTCAGTCAATATGTTACTACATTTACTCTTACTCTGTGAGGTTTCTGTATCCACACCACTAATCAGTGCAAACTCTTGGTCCCAGAAACTGTAACAACCATCTTTTTTGCACACCAGATGACCAAAACTGGGCTTTTAAATTCCTTTCAAATTGAGTATAGCACTCAACCTGATGTACTTGGCTTATTTCCTGTTGCTCTTATGCAGAGCATAGGGCTTTGATGAAGCCCAACCGTCCAACAGGCTCTCTTAGTTTCTTTAACATATTAATTTGAAGCAGTTGTGGGTTGTTAGCCTACAACAGCCAATTGCCACAGTGGGGCTACTACCTCTGAGCCTTGGCACTTGCTCCCAACCAAGGAGTCTGCCATCCAAATGGCCTTTACCCACTGCCAACCCCTTATTGCTGTCTTTCTTGACCTGATGAAAGCATATGACACCACTTGGCACCACCACATCCTCGCTACATTGCACGGGTGGGGTCTCCAAGGCCAGCTCATGATTTTTGTACAGAACTTTTTGTCACTCCACACCTTCAGAGTTAGTCGGTGCTTCACATTGTTCCCCTCCATATCCAAGAGGATGAGGTCCCACAGGGCTCTTTTTAGTGGCCATTAATGGTATTGCAGTGGCAGTCACGTCCTCTGTATCACCCTTTTTATATGCTGACAACTTGTATTTTGTTTTGCTCCTCTATTGTTGGTGTGGCTGAACACTGACCGCAGGGAGCCTTATGAAAGACACAGTCATGGGCCATCACTCACAGCTTTCAGTTTTTGTGCTCCAAGACTTGCATCATGCATTTCTGTCTTCCACCCACATCCAGAACTTTACCTCAATGACCAACTACATAGTGGAGACTTATCACTTTCTAGGACTGGTGTTTAATGCTCACGTAACTTGGCTTTCCCATTTTCATCAGCTTAAGGAAATCTGCTGGCAGCATCTCAGTATTCTTCAATGCCTTAGCTACACTGACTGGGGTGCAGATCACCCTACACTGCTGCACCTGTACAAAGCCCTTGTGCAGTCCCGTCTTGACTACGGGAGCGTGGCATATGGTTCAGCATCACTCTCAGCATTGTGGCCACCAGGCACAGAGTAAATGGCTTGTCTGGCACCAATGTCTCATAAGTAACCTCAGCAAGGAGTCCTGTACTCTCTGCTATACTCCATGTCTTCCAACCCAAGATGTTAACATCTGTAGAGTAAGATTTTTTAAAAAAATGGGAGAGATAAGGGAAGGAGAGAAGGTAATTTTTATTGTCTATAATAGAACATACAGCCACCAGTGATCTTTATTTTACAATTATTATTGCCTACTTTGGCCCATATGAACAGATACTCATCTGCATTGAGCTTCTTCCTTCTTTTTGTAGACAGAGTAAACGGCTTGTCTGACACCAATGTCCCATAAGGAAACTTAGCAAGGAGTCCTGTGTTAACGTGCCTCAGCAATGCCTCTGCGACGTGGATATCATCGTTGCTGGTGGTGCAGTGTTCCTATTTACAAGACATTGAGGGCAATTGATATTGATCTCACTTCAGACACTAACATCTTGAGTTGGCAGACGTGGAGTATAGCAGAGAGTACAGGACTCCTTGCTAAGGTTCCTTATGGGACATTGGTGCCAGACAAGCTGTTTACTCTGTCTACAAGAAGAAGGAAGAAGCACCACTGTGGAGTTCGACTTGCAATGGGAGCTTTCCACACGAGCCCAGTGAACAGCCTCCTTGTGGAAGGTGGAGTTCCTCCATTGCAGATCAGGCAACAACTGCTTGTGCTTTATACCTCCCATGTTCATAGTTCACCTCAAAATCCAAATTACCATCTCCTTTTCCCTAACATAACTACCCATCGGCCACAACAGTGGCCCACATGGGGGATTTCAGTTGCAGTCCATGTCCGGTCCCTTCTCACAGAATTTGAATCTTTCCCTCTGCCACCTTTCCTCCGGGTCCACTCACGTACAACTCCATGGTCAATGCCTTGGCCACAGCTTCTTTTGGACCTGTTCTAAGGTCCAAAAGACTCAGTTCCACCTGAGACCCTCCACCAGCAATTTTTCTCTATCCTTGGCGAGTTCTAGGGCTCAGAAATAGTCTGCACTGGTGGCTCGACAGTCGATGGTCACATTGGTTTTGCTTACACTCATGTTGGATGTACTGAACGGCACTCCTTGTCTGATAGCTGCAGTGTTTTCACTGCAGAGTTGGTAGTCGTCTCTCTCACTCTTGAGCGTATGCACTCCTGTGCAGGTAAGTCCTTTGTCATCTATAGTGACTCCTTAAGCAGCCTACAAGCTCTCGACCAGTGCTTCCCTTGCCATCCTTTGCTAATCACTGTCCAGGAGTCTCTTTATGCCCTCGAAAACTGTGGAATGCCAGTGTCCTTCATTTGGACTCCAGGGCATGTCAGGATTCTAGGCAATTAACTTACTGATAGGCTGGCCAAAAAAAGCTACCAGTAAACCGACCCTAGAGATCAGCACACTGGAGACTAATCTCCGATTGGTCTTCCACTGTAAAGTTTTTGGGATCTGGGATACTGTCAGTAGAACAAATAAACTAAGTGTTATCAAGGAGACAACAAATGTGTGGAGGTCATCCATGTGAACCACTTCCAGGGACACTCTTGTCCTTTGCTGGCTCTGCATTGGGCATACTTGGATGACTCACGGTGACCTCCTACATCACGAGGACCCATCTCATCGTTGCTGTGGTTTCCACTTGACTGTGGTCAACATCTTGTTGGACTGCCCAATTTTAGCCACCCTGAGGCAGACTTAATCTTCCCGCCACACTGCCTATGGTGTCAGGAGAAAATGCCTCAACAGCTTGTCTAGTTCTACCTTTTTATCACTCAATCTATGGGTGGGCGTCTGGCATTCTCTCCCAGGCCTTTACCTTAACTCATTTTTAACTCTTCCTCACTTTTTCATTGCTGTTGGTTTGCCTTGATGTTAGTCTTTACCCTGTTTGTGTTTCTCCAGCCTTTGTTTTTCTTTGACTGGAGATTTCAGTGTGTTACAGAGTGGCTGGTGCATCCCTTTTATTTTTATGATCAACCAGCCCAGGCCCTCTGCTATATTATTTTAATACCTTCCACCACTTTCTTCCTTTAAGTGCACATTTTCCCCTTTTGGTTTGCATCTTTTGTCTTCTCTTTCAGAATGGTTCCCAGTTAATTTTACGCCTTTTTACTTTCTCCCTGGAATACATGAGTAAAAGGCACTGATGACCTTGTAGTTTGGTCCCTTTACTCTCCAAACCAATATGGGGGCAAATGCCATTTTCTATCATTCTGTTTGTCCAGTTTGGCTATGCCACCAGTACTAGGTTGCCAGAGCCTCATCTGTGGTAGTGGGTACACCATGCAAAGGTGAGGTTGACATTTGCACAGGAGAGGCTATCAGAGTTGCAGCACAGTACCTTTCACCTCCACAGTACATACAGTTCCGTACAGTGAATGGTATGACACCATTAATAAATATAGACCTTAATCAGAAGCATATAGCTAAGGTAGAATATTCCAAATTTTTAGGTGTGTCCATTGATGAGAGATTAAATTGGAAGAAACACATTGATGATCTGCTGAAACGATTGAGTTCAGCTACTTATGCAATAAGGGTCATTGCAAATTTTGGTGATAAACATCTTAGTAAATTAGCTTACTACACCTATTTTCACTCGTTGCTTTCATATGGCATCATATTTTGGGGTAATTCATCACTGAGGAATAAAGTATTTATTGCACAAAAGCATGTAATCAGAATAATAGCTGGAGTCCACCCAAGATCATCCTGCAGACATTTATTTAAGGATCTAGGGATATTCACAGTAGCTTCTCAGTATATATACTCTCTTATGAAATTTGTTATTAACAACCAAACCCAATTCAAAAGTAATAGCAGTGTGCATAACTACAATACTAGGAGAAAGGATGATCTTCACTATTCAAGATTAAATCTAACTTTGGCACAGAAAGGGGTGAATTATACTGGCACTAAAGTCTTTGGTCACTTACCAAATAGTATCAAAAGTCTGACAGATAACCAACAAGTATTTAAGACGAAATTTGACAGATAACCAACAAGTATTTAAGACGAAATTTGACAGATAACCAACAAGTATTTAAGAAGAAATTAAAAGAATTTCTGAATGACAACTCCTTCTACTCCATAGAGGAATTTTTAGATATAAATTTAAAAAAAAAAAAAAAAATGTGTGTCTATGAACTGCCTACACGATGCTGAGGCACTCGCAGGGCCAGTAAGCTCTGCAGATAAATCCCCTATAGTATATGTGTCTGACCAACTTGGACGTTAACTCAATCCCAACACTTGTATCCAAGATATCAAAGACCAGTCAAAACACTTTCGGATCCAACTCATCTCAGAAGAGGATACAATAGCCTTGTGACACCCTTTCCAACTACATCAGTGCATGCATTCAGGCCAGAGGGGAGTGTGATGTCATTCTGAGAAGTGGGCTCACTGCAAAGTTCTTTGTAAATCTGACTTGATTTAGTAATAACTGCAATAACATCACATACCCTTTCAACCTCTAAAGTTTAGTTTTTATTCCTTCTCCCCTTCTACATACTTCGCTTTTTATCAGCAGTGTATATACCTCTGTAGTGGTTTATTTACAGTTTCAAAATGTTTTTCACCCATGTCGAAATATATGCAAGCGTAATGGTGTATGAAGTCTCGCTTACTGTGAGAGCTGGCTACAAAGAAATAGAAGTGAGTATGGAAAGTTGCTGAAAAGCTACACTTCGTCTTGTGCACTGACCAGTCAAATGGTAGTAAAGCGAGCATGTGAATTTGACAAGGTCTGGCTTACCACCCCTGTCTTCTTGAAAAACTAAGTAAGTAGCTCTTGTTATCTGATTGAAACTCCCTAAAAGTAAGTAGCGGTAGTTCTCATTTTCATGAATGGTCTCTCTCATGATAATGTTTAAAGATTATTTATAGATTTTTAACATCTTTGCAGGAATACTTCACATTTTGGGTGATCCAAGCCTTGGTGTGGGTAACATAGAACTCCATCTGCAAGAAATTGATAGTCCACTGAGGATAGTCCCTGGGACAAAGAACCTGACGCTAACTCGCCGTCTTGACAAGGAAGTGAGTAGCTAATGATTGTGTCCTGCAAAAACTGAAGTTAACGATTGCATAGACTACTCATTGTTAATTGCATGTAATTTAAATCAGTACTATTAAAAATTTGAAAATAAAGATTTTGCTATCCAAAATTACATCTCACTACAAGTATTATTCATAAATTAATCACAGATGTGCTATTAAAGGAAAAATAGGTAAATTTTAGTTTATATAAAGTCTGTACCAACATGTTGTCATTACTTTTTGATGGAGTCACTATCAAAATTGAAACATTTATCAAACCATGATACCATCTTCTTTACTCCTTCACCAAAGAATGATGCCACCTTGTGCTTCAACCAGTTGTTGATAACATCCTTGAGCTCACTATCAGCTGTGACATGCTGAGTAGACAATCCAGGCCTCCATCTCGGAGAAGAGAAAAGCTAATTGCTCTCAAGTACAGGCCATTGGGAGGATGTTGATAAATCTGCCAGCCACAAGGCCTGAGATTTTACGTACAGACCAATTCTAACATAAAAAAGATAATTTTCCCAGTTAATAACCCTGTTTGGCTTGTTAAATTAAACATGCTAAACAAAAACAATTATAACAGGTGTTCAAAAAGTCTCTCTGAAGTGCCGTATGATTGTTAGCCGCTCGTGCCATATGATTGTTTGCCTGGCTGGGTTACTTCCCTTCAAGTGGACTCTCCCAACATTCCACTGTTTCGTTAATCTCAGCCAGCATCAGTAGTATCATTGGTGTGTGTCGCTATGTGTTGATGTGAACGTTTATGTTTGATTCCTTTATTCATTTGTTTTGTTTTTGTCACTGTTAAAATGCTAACCATTGAAGAACACGTTTTTAGTCGAACAAGTGTTCAAAGCTGGCAGTAAATACACAGTTTCAGTTCTTCAAACATTTAATTCAGTTTTCCCAGAGACAACACTCCCACATCGCTATACTGTGTGAGATTTGGTTAACAAATTTCAAAGTTTGGGTTCAGTGACAGATGCACTGAGAAGTGGTCATCCTAGCGTTTTGTCTGAGGATAAACTACTTGATATTTCTGATAAAATGTCCATGATTCTGAACAAGTCGGTAAGAAAACTCGCCTAGGAAATAGATGTTAGTGTCGGAATGGCCCACACAGCTGTAAGGAAAAAATTAGATCTTTTCCCATACAAAGTGACAGTCGTGCAAGAATTGAAAAATACTGATCATGGCAAGAGACTGCATTATTGTCAATGGTTCAAAAATTTTGTTCAACAAAATGGAAAGGATATTCCTAGTGAAACGTTTTTTGCTGATTAGGTGTGGTTACATGAACTTGCAAAATTCTCATATGTGGAATACTGTAAATCCATTGTGTATTCATGAGGAATCACTTCATTCTGTGAAAATAGGAGTTTGGAGTGCAATTTCTAGATGTCGGATTGTGGGTCCCATATTTTTCAACAAAACAATAAACACACAATGATACAGCAGTGATATTCATAGGAGAACTTGTGTTAAGTGAAATACTGAACGGTTATTTTCAACAAGATGGTGCAACCACGCATACAGCTCGCATTTCAATGTCACTGCTTGCTGATGTTTGTGGTGACCCCTTAATTTCACAGGGGGCTTTGGCCTCCATGATTAGATGAATTAAATTGTGTGTTCAACAACCGAGGGGACACTTTCAATGTTTAATGTGAAAAATTGCAAGTAAAAATGAATATTCAATAAATTAATAACTTGTATTTCACCAAGTTTCATTTCGGTATATTCACTGCAGCATATGGCACACATGGCTAACAATCATATGGCACTGTGGAGAGAGTTTTTGAACACCCCATATATATAGCAAAATTGAACAATGGAAAATCCGGGTTGGAATATAAATAATATAAGGGAAAGATAGATTGCAACTTAATGTGAAGATGACACACACTGAGCTGCAGACTGGCACAACGGAAAGACACCTATGTATTAGCTTTTGCCCAAAGCCTTCTCCAGGAAAGGAACACACACACACACACACACACACACACACACACACACACACACACAATAAAGCACACCTCATGTACACATGACTGCCATCTCAGGCACCTTGGACCAGCATTTCGCTCCAAGCTGCTGGAGATGGCAGTCCATGTGTACATGATGTGTGCTTGCTTGTATGAATAAATGTATGTATGTATTTCCTTTTCTGAAGAAGGCTTTAGCCAAAACCTAATGTGTATGTGTCTTTTTCATTGTGCCCTTTAGGGTTCTTTGTATATATACAGTAAGATAGTCAAATGTACTACATGAGCACATTGCATTGAATATTTCCTCTAATGAACGTGTTGAGAGATAAACATAACCATACAGAGCATCATAGATAAATATTTCTAATTATATTGTAGTCATAAATAGCGGTTGAAATATTTTGAATGGTTGCCAGGAGATGAGTATTTAAACAGTGTGAGACACTGAGAATAAAGAATACACACCATGAAACTGTCCATATATTGGTGACTGGTACTAGTGTAACCATCCCATTACATTATGTATCCATTTGAATTCCGAAAGTACTGTATAAATCATACCCTAACTTTCTAAGTGGCTCCTTACTATAGTATTAAAACACTTCCATACACGTTTCCACAAAAATGCTTGTGGCAGTTAACACAAGTGCATGCCTTTACTACATATATTCTGGCAAGAAAACATTCAATAGTGAGAAAAAGCATTTTCTTGCAGGAACATGTGGATGATAGATTCATTTTTTCATAAATAGGGCAAGGATATCACCCTCTTATTCGTCATTCATTCGGGAGTCATTTGATAAATTACAGGGGAGCCATGCATAGTGAACATACTTTGTTCCAGAATCTTACGCAAAACAATTTTTCCCTTATAAATTAATGTAAAATATGATAATGTGTTCCATGCAGAAAAAGTACTAAAAGTTTTATCTTATTTGTGCTATTCAGAGAAAATTATATCTACAGTATTATGATTAGATTAGATTAGATTTACTTTCATTCCAATTGATCCGTAGTGAGGAGGTCCTCCAGGATGTGGAACATGTCAGAAAAACAACAATACATGAGAAATATTTACAACTAAAACAAATAAGCTAATGTACCATTCCACAGGTCCCAAGTGGAATGATCGTCATTTTTTAATGAACACTAAGAGTCATTTTACAAATACTAATGCACTGAATTTAAAATAAAAAGTTTTTTATTTATTTATAAGGTAATAAACATGTAATACAACTACCGTAATACTTATTTACAATGAACACATTACTGCACTGAAATGGTGCAGAAGTTAGATTATATTTACACACACACACACACACACACACACACACACACACACACACACATTTTCAATGAACACATTACTGCACTGAAATTGTGCAGAAGTTCTGTTGTACTTATATACAGATCAGTTGCTTTTACTAAGAAATTCATCCATGGAGTAGGAGTTGGCCACCAATAAATCCTTTAGGCTTCTCTTAAACTGAATTTCTTTGGTTGTTAATCTTTTTATGGCTGCTGGCAAGTTATTGAAAATGTGTGTTCCTGAATAATGCACACCTTTTTGTACAAGACTAAGTGACTTCAAATCCTTCTGAAGATTATTCTTATTTCTAGTATTGATTCCATGAATTGAGCTGTTGGTTTGAAAAAGTGATATATTTTTAATGACAAATTTCATTAAGGAATAAATATATTGGGAAGCAGTAGTTAGTATCCCTAGTTCCCTAAACAGGCTTCTGCAGGATGTTCTTGAGTTCACACCACATATAACACTTACTGCACGTTTTTGTGCACGGAAAACTTTAGCTTGGCTTGATGAATTACCCCAAAAAATAATCCCATATGACATTATGGAATGAAAGTAAGCATAGTATGCCAGCTTTTTCATTTTTATATCCCCTATGTCTGACAAAATTTGCATTGCAAACAGAGATTTGTTAAGATGCTTCAGCAGTTCTGTGGTGTGCTCCTCCCAGTTGAATTTATTATCAAGCTGTAATCCCAAGAATTTAACACTGTCCACTTCTTCTATCTTCTTGTCATCGTATGTTAGACATATACTCTTGGGACACCCCGTACAAGTTCTGAACTGCATGTAGTGTGTTTTTTCAAAGTTTAGTGACAAAGAATTGGCTAGGAACCAGTGATTAATGTCAACAAATATTTTATTGGCTGATCTTTCTAAGACTGCACTTGATTTGCTATTTATTGCAATGTTTGTATCATCGGCATACAAAACAAACTTGGCATCTGGTAATGTTACTGATGAAAGGTCATTGATATACACAAGAAAAAGTAAGGGCCCCAAAATGGAACCTTGTGGGACCCCACATGTAATTAGTTCCCAGTTGTATGATGCCTGATAGCTTGATACATGTCTCTTTCCTACTAACACCCTTTGTTTCCTGCCAGAGATATAAGATTTGAACCATTTTGCAGCATTTCCTGTTACACTATAATATTCTAGTTTACTTAAAAGGATATTGTGATTTACACAGTCAAATGCCTTTGACAGATCACAAAATATACCAGTTGCCTGCAATTTTTTGTCTAATGAATTAAGCAAATTTTCACTGTAAGTGTAGATAGCCTTCTCAATATCAGAACCTTTTAGAAATCCAAACTGTGACTTTGACAATATGTTATTTGAGATAAGATGGTTATAAAGACGACTGTACATTACTTTTTCAAAAATTTTTGAGAATGCTGGCAACAGTGAAATTGGACGGAAATTAAATGCTATTTCTTCATCTCCCTTCTTAAACAGTGGCTTAACTTCACCATATTTCAGCCATTCAGGAAATATTCCACTGATAAACGACTGGTTACACAGATAGCTTAATATGTTACTTAGCTCAGAATCACATTCTTTAATTAACTTTGTTGATATTTCATCATACCCACCAGATGTTTTTGATTTTAGAGATTTTATGATGGACATTATTTCTGTTGGGGTAGTGAGGGTCAAATTCATATTATGGAAGTTACTTGAAATGTCTGGTCGAAGGTAATCCATAGCAGCATCTACCGAACCTGACAACCCCATCTTTTCAGTAACAGTTATAAAATGTTTGTTAAAAAGTTCTGCAACACTATACACATCTGTCACCAATGTATCATTTACTCTTAATGCTATTTGTTCCTCTTCACGTCTGGTTCTACCGGTCTCCTCCTTCACTATATCCCATATTGTCTTTATTTTGTTATATGATATGACTATCTTTTCCTTGTAATATATTTGCTTTGACATCCGTATTACAGTCTTTAATATTTTGCAGTATTTCTTATAATGTGCTATAGCATCAACATTGGAAATGTTTCAGATTGACAGATACAGTTTTCTTTTTGTTTTACAAGATACCCCTATTCCTCGAGTAATCTATGGCTTCTTTGTAGACTTTGCTCTAACCTTGGTAAGTTTTGGGGGAAAGCAGTGTTCGAATAAGGTAAGCACTTTATTGGCAAATATGTTATATTTTTCATTCATGCCATGAGCACTGTAAACATGAGTCCAGTGAATGTCTCTGAGGAGTGTCCTAAAATAATCAATTTTTGGCTTACTGATTACCCTCTTGAGCTCAGATTTAACAGATTTTATATCCTGTTCAGTATTAACATTGAAAAGAAGGAACTGCATGTCATGGTCTGAGAGGCCATTGACTATTGGTTTTGTAATATAATTTTGTTCATTGGACTTTTCTATAAAGATATTATCAATGGCTGTTTGTGAGCTATCCTAGTGGGGAACTTTACAGTGGGAATTAAGTTGAATGATAGTGTTACTAACTCAAATAAGTTCTTATTGGGAGAGTCTTTAAGGAAATCTACATTGAAATCACCAGCAACCACTATTTCTTTTTTTTGGTTGTTAAATGGGCCAGTACAGCTTCAAGGTGGTTTACAAACAGATTAAAGTTACCAGCAGGTGCTCGATATACACTTAATATTATGGAGGATTTTTTGTGAAATTCTAATGCCGTTGCACATGCTTACATATGCTGTTCTAGGCAAAATTTATGAATGTCTATGTTCTTAAATTTATGACAGTTCCTGATGAATGTGGAAACTCCTCCTTTCTCCATTTTTGATCTACAAAAGTGAGGTGCTAACCTAAACCCTGTAACGCTTAAAAGTTCTATACCAGTGGTCACATGATGTTCAGAGAGGCAGATTATGTCAGCTGGGTTTGAAGACTCTAATTCATCTATGCAGATAGTTAATTCATTAATTTTATTTCTCAGTCCTCGAATATTTTGATGAAATAAAGATAGCTGACATTTCACATTGACGGAGTTAAAATTGGGTGGAATTAAAGTATCTGCTGACAGTTGAAAATTCTTAACCAATGGCTGTTTATGCTGATGTAATAAGCTGGAATTAAGTTTTTTGATTTCTTTCTCAAACTGAAGGTTTGTCTCGGTTCTAATCTCTCTTAAAATTTGCTTTCTTTCTGTCCTCCCTACCCTAAAAAAGGGTCTTTTCTGAATCCTATAACCACTGGTATTTTACCACTCATGACAGTGCCTCCCCCCTTTAACTTTCCTGCTATTTCCCCAGCCAATTTACCCTTCCCCTACCTGTTGAGGTGAAGGCCATGCCTAGTATAATCCCACCTACAGAGAGAATCAACATGAACCACACCAATGTGTGACCCCGCACCCAACATGAGCAGCCGTTCCAGCTCCAAATTAACTCTCTTGACAGAAGAGTTCAAATGAGGTCGGTCATGGCACCCAAGAACAGATACAAACTCAACACTAGTATGCTTCGATGCTGATGCAATCTTCGCCAGGTCACACTCTATACTGTACCCAGGATCTCTGTCAATACTGTTACCTGTCCCACCCACTATAACCACGGTGTCTTCCTTAGTGAAATCTTTGCAAAGTGATCCTAAATCCTCTGTCACCTGCTCCAGACCAGCACTAGGTTTAAAAAAATTGGCGACCTGGTATTCTGATCCTAGTTTATCCTGCAAAAGTTGGCCAACACCTCTTCCATGGGAACTACCTAACAACAACACTTTCTTTCTCTTTACTGATTTCCCTACATTCTTACTTTTCAATTTGCTGCTGAAAGTTTGTTGTGCCCTGTCTACACCTGCAACTGCTTGAGGCTCACCAGCTTCTAACTGAAGCAACAGGTCAAATCTATTTTCCACATTCACCATAAAGCTGTCAGACAAAGTTCTAGGCCTGTTCCACCTGTTGCCTGTTGCCACTTCCCACCTCTCTTTACCCTTCTCCCTCCTTAACTTGTCAAGATCTCCCCTGGCCTTGTCTGACTCAGTCTGAAGGGCGGCAATTTTCCCCTCCTGTTCTAGTATCTTCCTATCTCTACTACAAATCCTACAAAACCACTGATGAGTCTCATTTACTTCCCCTATTCCCACGCCACTACAGTCACCCACATGGAAAAAACTACAGCACCCATCACACCAAAGCCCCGACCTAACAATTCTACGGCAAGTCAAGCACTTTTCACTCATGATAAACGTAATAGTTTATTAAGAATAAGTCAGTTAAGTTACAGATAAACACGAAAATATGGTTGCACAAATTTGGCCTATACGCAACTGTGTGTAAACAAAAACAAAAGTGCAAAGTTTCTGAAACAACAACTTAAACTTTACGCTACTTTCCGGAAATGCTAGTTAAATAATGAAGAGGTACGCTAAGTTAAATTGCTGGGGAGAGCAAGGAACAACTAAACGAAATTCTATAGATTTGCTGCAGCAGAACGTAAACAGAAAATACGACTGTACGGTCTTTTCGCGTTTTCTGCTATATTACGTAAAGAAATGGTAAGTCTTTCCACTCCTGGGATTGGAATGACTCCTTACCCTCTCCCTTAAAACCCACATCCTTTCATCTTTCCCTCTCCTTCCCTCTTTCCTGACGAAGCAACCGTTGGTTGTGAAAGCTTGAATTTTGTGTGTATGTTTGCGTTTGTTGTGTGTCTATCGACATGCCAGCGCTTTCGTTTGGTAAGTCACATCATCTTTATTTTTAGATATATTTTTCCCTTGTGGAATGTTTCCCTCTGTTATATACGTATTATGTACTTTATTATTCATGATACATAACTAATTCTTTTTTACTAGGAAGCTATCTATAGTAATTTGCTTCTGCTGATGGTTCAACACTTGGCGAAAATGTGACACAGCATTATCGGCAAATAAATTTGTAGTGTGCATAGCCACTGGTTCTTTGGGGTGATGATTTTCAGTGTGTGATGCAACAGATTACCTTGCATTCAGCATTTCTCTTATTGCACCAGAAGATTGCTGCTTTTCTGTTACCTCCTCCTCCTCTGAACTCATTTCCACAACTTCCTGCTGTGAAACACACTGCAACTCCATAAGCTCTTTGGTGGTCATTTCTTGGCTGTGATCTTCCACAAGCTCATCGATATCATCCTTATCCACTTCTAGTCCCATGCTCTTGGTGAAAGACAAAATCTCATTGACTATAGACTCCACAGGTACTGACTCAAATGCCTCAGTGTGACATCCAACAACGTACTCCAGCAAAAGCTTTTTCCGTGCAGAAGTGAGAGTTCTCTTGGTAATCCTTCCCATGCCTTTTCAATCATCTTCATGCAGGCAAAGATGTTGAAGTGATATTTCCCAAAATTTCAGAGAGTGAGATTGGTAGCTTCAGTCATCTGAAAGCAGTGCTTAAAGAGTGCTTTAGTGTAGAGCTTCTTAAAGTTCGAAATAATCTGCTGGTCCATAGTCTATATTGATGGAGTGGTGATGGGAGGCAAACACTGGATATTGATTATTTGAAATTCTTCAAGGAGGTGGTCTTGTAGGCTTGGAGAATGGGCAGGAGTGTGGTCCATAAAAAGCAAGATATGGAGTGACAGATTCATCTCAAACAAATATTTTTTCACCAAACGGCCAAACACGTCATTGATACAATCATAAAGAAGATCACATGTCACCCGAGTCTTGTTGTTGGACTTGCACATCACATTTAGCCTGCTCTTCTGGACTTTGTACTTCTTGAAGACTTGTGAAGTTTCGGAATGGTAAAGAAGCACCACTTGCATTGGCATTGAATAGCAGTGTGAGACGGTCTCTCATTGGCTTGTGACTGGGCAATGCATCTCGTCAGCTGTTATAAAGGTATACTCTGCCATCTTTGTCCAGAATAGACCCGTCTCGCCATAATTAAAAACCCGTTAAGGCAGATAACACTCAGAATATATGAGCATCTTGAAGTTGCTGATGAAGTTCTCTGCTGCCTTTGTGTCGGAGCTGGCTGCTTCTCCATGCCTCATAACACTGTGGATGCCGATTCTTCTCTTAAACTTCTCAAACCACCCACAGCTTCCCTTAAACACTTCTTCAGCCACTGATGAGCCTAGTGTCTTCTTAACAAGGTTGGCAAAAATCATTCTTGCCTTCTCAGAAATGTTGTTCTCATTAACAGTGATGACTTGCAATTGCATTTCATTTATCCATATAAGGAGCAACCTTTCTACATCATCTAGAATAGGAAACCATTGTTTAGATACTCTTTTTCACTTCCTTTGAAGCATCAGTCTCCTTAATCTTGTCCTTGCTCTTGAGGATAGTGCAAATAGTTTGTGTAGGCTGAGTGTATGTGCATGCCAAACAGCAATGCTCTCACCATGTGTGTGTCGTGTTTCAATAATGATAAGTTTCATTCACACACACACACACACACACACACACACACACACACACACACACACACACAGTGTGAACGCAAGTTTAAGACATGCAACTGCCGACAATGAAAGGTCTTCATATCGTTGAATGTTTCCCACGCCGCGTACAAATGGCTGGTGACGTCACACTAAATTGCTTCCATTCGTTATGCAAAACATCGCTCATTAAGTGAGTCATTTTTTTTTACAGTTTATTGTGCTCATTATGCAGACTGCGCATTAAGGGAGGTGCTCACTAAGCGAGATTCCACTGTACTGGTTTAGGTCATTAGAAGTGTGATGACATTCAACAGTTTTCTACAAAAATAGATCCATCTGTTGTTGAGTGTCTGATTCATTTACAATTGCTTATCAGTATGAAGCTCTTACATTGCATTAAATAATGTTGAATGGATGTAAAATGATTCTGATGGAATAAGGAGAAAGGAAAGAATGGCAAAAAGGTCTTGATTTGACTTAGAATCAAGTGTTATCATTTGCCTGTATGTAAACATTGTCAATATTGTCATCTTTGTCGCTGCCAGTTGTAGATAATGGTAATGGTGATGCTCGTTACCATTGTCATAGTAAATGAGGTTCATAGGGTGAAGTGCAGTACTAGCATACTGCTTGCTCCTCTTAAAAAGCACAGTGGGCACTACCAGGCATAATTTCTCATCATATGATTGAAACTGAGTACTTCTCTTGATATTTTGCTGATAATAATTGGTAAAAAACATTTGATAATTTAGTCACAAATCAAACATTTAGACTGAAGAAAGCCCTGTATGTAATTACTGCTTTGAACTTGTAATTTCATTAGTTTATTTGCTCCAGTCATAAAACAAACTCCTTTCAAAACTGTTGTGAAATGCTGAACACTCAGCATTCTGTTTCATATGATTCAAATGCAGTTTTCTTTTTCAGGGTGTGGATGGACCATCTTCAGTATTTGTCAGTGTCATATGTGAACGCAAGAGGACTTCAGACCCTGTGAGTAGTATCCAGTATGATATTGAAAATGTTCATAAAGGGAAGTAGGTAGTATTGAATTCAAAGCTGATTCTTGGTAATCAGTTTGAATGATTTCACCAAATGATAAAATATAATAAAATAACATTACAAAATGTGGAAAACATTAGCAAAATGCTTTGTAATGGGACAGCTTTTAAAAGTTTTTTATTGAGTGTAATAATAAAAAACAGGAACAGATGAAATATCCTGTGGGACATCATTCTTGAACCCCTTCCTCCACTAACTTCGTGCAGCATTGCTCATATCAGTTCAGCATTGCTCATATCAGTTGTGCTTATGATGAATATCACTTAATTGGTTAAATATAAGAATATTACATGGAACGCGTGATAGATATATAATTCAGTCATGTCTCACTCGTGCAAATACATGAAAATTAGAATATTTTTTTATGTATCTGGCCATTTGATGTATTTCAGTTGATACTTCTTGTTTCAATACATATACACATTGAATATACACACTTTGACAGTTTGATTATACAATAGAAATTTTCTACAGCTTAGAGCATTTACAGCACAAATTACAGCGTAATACGTTTATGATATTGTACAGTGTATTCAGTTATTTTTTCACAGTAAATGACTATTGCCCTCACATTTAAATTTACATACATACATTTATATCATTTTTTGAATTGAATGGTGGTTACTTCTCATTACATTTTTGAGTTTTCCTTGCAATAATCAGTAAATTCATTTACAGAAAAAAATTGAAAGGTATTAAGTTCTTCACTTTGCTGATGCTGTTTGGAAGGCACTTGAATAATTACATCCCCATGTACATTATACTTATGTTGTAGTGACTTGTCCTGTGTTCTATTGCTCTGTTTCCAACAGTTTCTTGCTTCATTTGTGTGTGTGTGTGTGTGTGTGTGTGTGTGTGTGTGTGTGTGTGTGTGTGTGTGTGTGTGTGTGTGTGTGTGTGTGTGTAAAACTTGTTCATAGTTTCGCATTGATCATGATGCCTATAGGCCTTTTCTGTACAATGAGTACCTATGATATTATTGGTTCAAAGTGCACAAAGTAATGCGTTTTTGCGGACTTTGATACTTGAAATTTTGGCTCACTTCTGTAGTGCTTAGCGGCCTGGATTTAATTCACTTTTTATACTATTGATGTGCTCTGTCCATGTTAATTTAGCATCAAGGTGAAGATTCAGAAATCTTACACATGGTACGTATTCAAGGCTGTATTTCTTAATTTATGATACTAACTCGTTATCTTCTGGTCGATTGTTTTTGAATTTTATGATTTATATATAAATTCGTTTATTATTTCTAAACCAGTTTTCTAGTGTGCATAATACACTTTCAGCTCCATTTGTAGCTTATTCTAAATCCATTCCCTTAATTTAAATGTTTGTGACATCCACAAATAGTATTGATTTTTATTGAATTTCTTCTAGTAGGTCTGATCGGTTACTATTACTTTATAGTAATCTGCCTTTACGTTGGTGACCATATAATCTATAGTAAAAGCCCTGTTTGTAGCAGTCCTGATATAGTCACTGATTGCATTATGTAAATTGTATGAGACAAGGAGTTGAGCAGAGATCCTCTTTCAGTCTCAGTATCTTACTGCAAGCAGTGTTGAAGTCGCTGCACAGTACAATTTTGTTGTTTCCTTTTCAGCTAGTTGTCTTATTTAACACACTATCTAATTTATTTAAAATGATTTGACACTTCTGTCATGTGAACGGTAGACTTTGATGGTATATTTGTATTCTGAATTACAATTTCAAGTGCTAAACACTCAGTACTGTATTTTTCTTGATCAGCTCTGGTATTTGTAATGTATAAGAGTAATTTTTTTTTTCATGTATACACTCCTGGAAATTGAAATAAGAACACCGTGAATTCATTGTCCCAGGAAGGGGAAACTTTATTGACACATTCCTGGGGTCAGATACATCACATGATCACACTGACAGAACCACAGGACCACAGGCACATAGACACAGGCAACAGAGCATGCACAATGTCGGCACTAGTACAGTGTATATCCACCTTTCGCAGCAATGCAGGCTGCTATTCTCCCATGGAGATGATCGTAGAGATGCTGGATGTAGTCCTGTGGAACGGCTTGCCATGCCATTTCCACCTGGCGCCTCAGTTGGACCAGCGTTCGTACTGGACGTGCAGACCGCGTGAGACGACGCTTCATCCAGTCCCAAACATGCTCAATGGGGGACAGATCCAGAGATCTTGCTGGCCAGGGTAGTTGACTTACACCTTCTAGAGCACGTTGGGTGGCACGGGATACATGCGGACGTGCATTGTCCTGTTGGAACAGCAAGTTCCCTTGCCGGTCTAGGAATGGTAGAACGATGGGTTCGATGACGGTTTGGATGTACCGTGCACTATTCAGTGTCCCCTCGACGATCACCAGTGGTGTACGGCCAGTGTAGGAGATCGCTCCCCACACCATGATGCCGGGTGTTGGCCCTGTGTGCCTCGGTCGTATGCAGTCCTGATTGTGGCGCTCACCTGCACGGCGCCAAACACGCATACGACCATCATTGGCAGCAAGGCAGAAGCGACTCTCATCGCTGAAGACGACACGTCTCCATTCGTCCCTCCATTCACGCCTGTCGCGACACCACTGGAGGCGGGCTGCACGATGTTGGGGCGTGAGCGGAAGACGGCCTGACGGTGTGCGGGACCGTTGCCCAGCTTCATGGAGATGGTTGCGAATGGTCCTCGCCGATACCCTAGGAGCAACAGTGTCCCTAATTTGCTGGGAAGTGGCGGTGCGGTCCCCTACGGCACTGCGTAGGATCCTACGGTCTTGGCGTGCATCCGTGCGTCGCTGCGGTCCGGTCCCAGGTCGACGGGCACGTGCACCTTCCGCCGACCACTGGCGACAACATCGATGTACTGTGGAGACCTCACGCCCCACGTGTTGAGCAATTCGGCGGTACGTCCACCCGGCCTCCCGCATGCCCACTATACGCCCTCGCTCAAAGTCCGTCAACTGCACATACGGTTCACGTCCACACTGTCGCGGCATGCTACCAGTGTTAAAGACTGCGATGGAGCTCCGTATGCCACGGCAAACTGGCTGACACTGACGGCGGCGGTGCACAAATGCTGCGCAGCTAGCGCCATTCGACGGCCAACACCGCGGTTCCTGGTGTGTCCGCTGTGCCGTGCATGTGATCATTGCTTGTACAGCCCTCTCGCTGTGTCCGGAGCAAGTATGGTGGGTCTGACACACCGGTGTCAATGTGTTCTTTTTTCCATTTCCAGGAGTGTATGAGTTGCTCCCATTTCTGTAATGGCCTACAAAAGTGTAATGCTACTGAATAGTTGTATAGATTATGTAGAGGTATTTCCTGCTCATGGAGCCAGTGTTTTGTGAAACACACCACTGTCGGCTATCATCATCACTCAGTAGTGTTTCTACACATACAAATATACTTCTTAAGGACTGAATATTTTGGTGCATGTTGATAGATCTGTTTTGGTGATTTTTCACATTGGTATTTTCCTGTTTTGTGTTACATCTAAAAGATGTCTGTCTTGGCTATCAAGATACATTTGTTTCTTTTTCATTGTTTTCATGTAGAGTGCATTGTTCAGATTTCTTATTTGTAATGTTTTGATCATTTTCATGAAGATAGGGTTTTCTAATCTTCCTGTATTCAGTGCACCTCATCATGTTTTTCATTATTTGTGCATACTTGGAACAAATCTTTTTCTTGTCTAACCTGTTAATATACAACCCATGGATATTAAAATGAAACCTTGTTAGCTCTCTCATTTGCAAAATTGAAAGTTGTCCCACATTTGTTGAAAGTGGAGTTATCTACAGAGAAGATAAGTATTCTATTAAATAAATTAATACTCTCATTTATCTCTGGTTTGTTATGCCTGTCTGATACTGTACTTAAAATTATTCAGTCTTATGGCTAACTGGAGAAAGTATTGTGACTGCGCAGTTCATAATACTGCTATAGCTCATTGTCCTCGATGTCATTTCTTCCCACCAAACTATTACTGTATCTTTTGATCAAAGTCTTCAGTCACTTCTGTTACATTTTTTATCACCTCATATAATTATTCATCGGGCTTTATGATACATTGCACAGCATGTGTACCATCTAGTTCAGAGCTAATCAAATCAATACCATCCATGACTCTGTTAGCACAAGAACTCTTTTCTTCATGTCTCAAATGATTCTTTTGGTTCTTCTGTAGAGATTGTGCATTTTTCAGCGTGAACACAACCTGAAATGTTTGTTTTGATAGGTGCCACAGCAGCATATCACATTTGTGTGCTTTACTTTTGATTTGTTTCGTACTATCCTTGCTGTAATCACTAATTGTGTACAGCTGTAAGTGATTATCAAGGTTTTTTTTTATCACCATTTCTTTGTTTGGCACACTCACACTATAGCATACTTTGTTTCATGTACTGATGCATTTTCTGTGTGTGTCGAGTTGGTCTGTTTACATACAGAATGTGACGGTGTTGGACTTAGATCCCACACAACTCATGACTGCATATTTTTACTGTCTGCTGTTGACCCTTGATTTATAGCACAGTTTACATCTAGATTTCTTTTCCTAGTTCTCTTTTCCAGTGAACACCACTTCTTGTTTACATTTGGAACTTAGGTAACAAGATCATAGTCTGGGTGTTTACTATTTATTTCCCATTCTACACCTTACAGTTCACTTCAAGTTCTTGATATTTCATAGACAGTTTATTGTATTTTATGTTGTGTTGCACTATTACTTTCCTCAGAGATGCAATTTTGCATATGTAGCATATTCTTAATTTTGAATTCTGAAGTATGTACAATGCAGATCTTGAATTTTATGGAGCAGAACTTGGACACCACATTTATCACATTGATCCCTGATGAGCTGTGCAACATATTAAAGACAGAGGAGCAACTCATCAATAGCATACCGATTTATAGAGAGAAATTATATAAACAGAGAATGGTTGTGTGATCACTAAAGGAAAAATACAATACCAGGGGAAGAAAAAATATTTAAACAATTGATGAAATTATGAACAAGATAAAGGCATATACTTCCCAAAATACATTGTGTAGTTAATAAAAAACCCAATTCCTTTTCTTCCTTTCATATAATTTTCAATGGGCCTGCCTCCTGTAACAATCAGACCACTAAATGACATAATGTACATATAATGTTAGTTTTGCCTTGCCTATTAAATCATTATCCTATAATGAAAATATCTGATGTTAATTGAAATTGTTTATTTGCATATCTGGTTGAACAGACATTGTTGACGATAGACAGCTGTCCGAAATTACTTCAAAAAAAGTTTGCTGATTGCAAGTGTTAGATATAGATGTGAGGATTTATGCCAGAGCAGGACTTGAACCTGGATTTCCTGCTTATTGTGAGTGATTGCCTTAACCATTAGGCTATCCATGCACACCTCCCAAACTGATCCAAGCTTCCACATGTCACACAGTCTACATTCCTACACCACAGCCTCCGACATTCATCACCAAATGCTTGCATCTGTACTCGGTATTCCCAAACCAGTGAGAATAACGGTATGAGAAATCGAGAACTATGGTGCTATCATCTTTTGTCTGCCTCAAAATTTAATATTTACTTGAATGTCTGGATGAACAGATATTGTTGATGATGACAAAGAATGTAGGATTCTATGGTGTGGGCATGTATAGACAGTGCAACATATGGAAAGTTGGGCCAGTCTGTGAGGCATGTACAGATAGCCTAATGGTTAAGGCAACCACTCATGACAAGTGGAAAATCTGAGTTTGAGTCCTGGTCTGCCACAAATTTTCATATGTCTCTAGTGGGGAGTACATCCATACTATACACTGCTAAAGCAAAGTTATTCATAGCCAGTGAACTTATTTTAAATTCAAATTGCTGTTGTTACTTAGGTTTTTTAGTATAAAGAAAACAAGTGAAATTTGTCTTTTACCTTGTCTATCATGCCACTAGATTTGATAACACAAAGTGTGTATATGCCTCCTAACACTCTACCATCCAGTATTGACATTTATTCTATTAATTGAATGAAATTGAATACTCAACAGAAATGGCAGACTTGACAAACAGACAAACAATTTTTTAAACTTATGTTAATATAACAATTAATGTTCGGGGACATGAGTAATGTATCTGATGGTGTCACTAATATTACACAGTATGTTGATAGGGCACTTTCTCATTACAGCTAGGCAGTGAGGATTACTATTGCTGGAAGACATCCTTGAGGACTCTCTCTCCCCAGTCGGTCTTCTGAGTAGTTCAATGCAGCCCACCACAAATTCCTCTTTTGTGCCAACATCTTCATCTCGATCAGCATTTGCACCCGAGGTCCACAGTTATTTATTGTATGTATTCCAGTCTCTGTCTTCACCTACCCCTCTACAGCACCCTCTAGTACACATGCCTTGGTATAGATCCTGCCCATTCTTCTTGTCAGTTTTTTCAGTATGTTCTTTTCTTTGCCGATCGTACAGAGAACCTCCTCATTCCTTACCTCATCAGTCTGTCTAATATCAAACATTGTTCTATATCACCACATCAAAATACTTCAATTCCCTTTTTTTCTGGTATTCCTCCAGTCCGTGATTCATTGCCATACTATGCTGTGCTCCAAACATACATTCTCAGAAATTTCTTCTTCATATTAATACCAGTGTTTAATATTAGCTGAGTTTTCTCAACCAGGAAAGCCTTCTTTGCCTGTGCTAATCTGCTTTTTGTGTCCTCCTCCTTCTTTGTCCATCGTGTTATTTTTCTTCCAAGAAAGCAAAATTCCTTAATTTTGAAACTTCCTGGCAGATTAAAACTGTGTGCCGGACCGAGACTCTAACTCGGGACCTTTGCCTTTCGCGAGCCAGGAAGTTTCATATCAGTCTACATTGTGGTCCCAAATTTTGGCAGCTTTTTTTACTAATTCTACCAATCCTCTTACTTTTGACTTTCTTCAGTTTCTTCAGTTTACTCTCAAACCTTATTCTGTACTCATTAGCAGTTCCTGTAATACTTCTTCACTTCCACTGTGGTTAGGAATCTCATCAGCAAATCTTATCAGTGATACTCTTTCACCCTAAATTTCAGTCCCACTCTTGAACCCTTCTTTTATTTGTCATTGCTCCTCTAGTGTATGGAATGTACAATTGTGGCAGAAAAATACATTCCTGTCTTAACCCTATTTAATTTGAGTGATTAATTCTTGGTCTTCTGTTCTTATTGTTCTCTGTTTGTTCTTGTACATCTTGTATTATTCGTCTTTCATTTGGCTTATTCCTGTTTTTGCCAGAAGTTTGCACATTTTGCACCATCTTGCATTGTCACACTTATTTCCAGCTCAGCAACTCCTATGACTGGCTCTCTCTTTTTCTTAAGTTTTGCTTCCATGATCAGTTGCAATGTCAAGAACTTCCTGTCTGGTGCCCTTACATTTCTGAAAGCCAAATTATTTTCATCCAACAGAAGATCAGTTTTCTTTTTAATTCATCTGTATAGATTTTTAGTAGCTTGGATGCAAGAGCCATTAAGCTGATTGTGTGATAGTTCTCACAATTATCTGCCCTCATTATATTTGTTATTGTAGGGATGATATTTTTCGAAAAGTCTGATAGTATGTCTCGAGACTAGCAGATCTGTACGCCCACTAGAATAATCGCCAATTGCCACTTCCCTCAGTGATTTCAGAAATTCTGGAGAAATGTTACCTATCCATTTTGCTTATTTGATCACAAGCGTTTCAGAGTTCTATTGAACTCTGACTCAATAATGGATCACCTTTGTCTTCCATACTGAATCCCATTTCTTCCTCAATCATGTCATTAGGCAAGTAATCTCCATTGTAGAGGCCTTCAGTGTGTGCTTTCCACCTATCTGCTCTCTCTCCTCTGTGCCTAACAGTTGGATTTCCAATGCACTCTCAACATTCAAACCCTTGCCTTTAATTTCACTTAGATTGTTTTGACTTCTGTTTATGCTGAATCAGTATCTATTTATGTTTTGGTAAAAGACAGAAAGTGTGTGGAGGGGAAAAGGCAGATGAAGCAACAAAAATACTAAAGCAGTGTTTATCAGCATTGAGACCTTGACAACCAGGGTGGCTGCTGAATTAAGAGGTGCAAAGCAGTGTACATCTTACTCCTCACATTGTGTCCGCATGGCCTTGAACCTTGGAAATGACAAGATAAAATTAAAATAGGACACAGTATTGCTGTAACCCCTAGTGTGGGGTAAAACAAGTAATTGGATGATTAAAGATTGTTGTTCAGATATATATTTCCCTTTTTTAAAAAAATATTCTGATCAGGATATATTTTCTTAACATTTTATGATGACGTAAGTTACCTTAGGAAGACTACTCTGATACAGCCAAATAGTCTGATGAAACATTGTTGCATTGTATGCAAAGTTAAACCTCAGCTGTCATTTTTTTGTCACACACTGTCCCAGGTGCAAGCTGAGTGACCGCTGTATTTACATAGCCGTAAATATTGTATTCAAAAATTTCAGAGGAACAGTTCAGATTTTATCTAAAAGGTTGCATTAGTACCACACAAAAAATATATTCAGATAAATTTTAAAGTTAATTTTTATGAAAAAAACCTCATTTAAGCAGAAAACTGTACAAAATGAACGTAATATTAAATGATGATGTTAATACTATGAAAACTCAAGTAATTTGTGCTCCAAATTTTACTTTTTACTGTTTATTATTCATGTAATAATAAAACATAAAACTCCCACAAAACATTGATAGAAAGAAAATTACTCTAGTTCTTCTTAGGTGTTTAGTTTCCTTCTCGGAGGTTTTCTTTGCACTTGCTGGAAATTTTTGTACAGATTTCAAGTCAGATTGGCTTCTTGCAACAATGGCAAATATAAGATGTTTTTCTCTTCTTTTTTGGGTCACATGTGGAGCATGTTTCGCTTTTTTCCAATCATTCTGCAATGATTTGTACTCTTCATTCTGCTACACCCAAAACATGGTGAAGGATCCATGACGTTCATGGGGTGCATGGTATTTGTTTTCTCACTTTCTATCTGTGATGTTACCAACACGTTTACAAGCTTCTTCAACAATTAAACCAGTTCACTTGAGCGTTATCTTTGTCATTCTGCTCCACGACAATGCAATGCCTCATATGGCCAACACAGTTGCGGCACTCTTGCAGAAATTCAAATGAGAGGTTCTTGGCCACTCTCCATACAATCCAGACCTCTCCCCCTGTGATTATGCCATTTTTGGTCCCCTTAAAAAGGCTCTAAAGGGCAAACGATACACCTTGGACAACAAAGTCCAACTGTATGTGTGGAACTGGTTAACATTGCAGCCCTGGGAATTTTATGAGACAGCTATTCACTGCCTTGTGTCACAGTGGGACAAGTGTCGCAACAGCCAGGGTCAATACTTCTAACATACAGTACCGGTTTCTGTAATTATGCCTCTGGCTTGTTTCTTTTTGAACGCCCCCTATACTACCAATGAGCCACAGTTGGAGCTGACTAACTTGTACAGATATGTGGGTGTAATAATTTGTTGGGATATGAAATTGAATGACCATGTAGGCTCAGTTGTGAATACAGCAGATGACAGACTTTGGTTCGTTGGTGGAATACCCATTTCAGTAATACCATCCAGTATAATGCCCAGGAGCATCAATAATATTTACATCAAGAAAGCTTTAGGGAGCACAGTGACCTGAGAGACAAAAACAGGAAATCAGTGATCTTGTAATGCTACTCTTCCTCCTATTGATTATGCTTTATTGACTTCACGTTATTGCCATCTGCTAATATTTGGTGATTTTTCCCTTGTACATTTTCCTTACAGTTAAACATTGGTAGAAATCAGTATATTGCTGTTAATAATAGACTGTACGCATGTTAAAAAATAATATATATTTCATTACCACTCTCTTTTACAGGGATTCGTAATTCCGGTGAACATCAGAGTTACAGATGTCAATGATAACACGCCTCAGTTCATTAACGCACCTTACATACTCAACATATCAGAGGTATATTATTTCTTTATATTACTTGTATCTTCACATTGATAAAAGAACCAAGCTCACTGTAAATATACCATTAGTAACTCATTGTTGCAATACAGTGAATTAAATTACTTGGAGTAAGAAATGTTACTCATTGTGTACATCATCCCAGTCTGAGTGTCACACATTTCTTTCAGTTCATAGTAGTAGATCTTAATGTGGATGTTAGATAATTACATGTGCACAGAATACAACCTAGTACAAGGCTTCATTTATTTAAAACATTTCTTGTACCAAATAAAGTTAGTAGTGTTAACTTGTTAAACTGGAATGGAATACACATAGTAGGTATCCTATAAACAGAGTTACTCACTGCAAACATGATATTGTTGAAAGATATTTAAGTAAAAAGGCATTTACTTGACTAAAATGACTATTAATTTGTATTGATTTCTGTTATTTCAAATAAAATATCCATTCAGCTCTTGGGCTATGGATTTATGCCGTATAAAACTTATACCAAAATAAATTAAGACAAAATTGTGTCTGCAATAAATAAATTCAAATAGTGCATATGAAAGTGTTCAATACTAGGCTCATACAAAAGGAAAGACTATTGCTGTAAATGGATAAACTAAATAGAACTCCAGTAGTGTTGCCTGAATGCAGAAAAATGAAGCTCACTTTTTTCTTTTACTAGAATAATTTCAATGCTAATATAAATAATTTCAGAAATTTTTATTTGAGTCTTTGTATACCATAGATCTTGAATAGTAATTACATCCATGAAAGTCCATCATGTTGCATATGTACACTGTTTTAATAAGTGTTGTGACACTTACAATAATTTCATGACATAACATTTATAATGAATATGAATATGACCAGTCACACAAGTAGCTAACTGACTACATTGCTCTGGCCGACTACGTTATGCTGATACTGTAATTAGACTGAGCTGATAGTTCTCGACATAGAATACTTTAAATACAGCACAAATAAACAAAATGAAGCACTTAAAAGTGGTAAGTGGTTGCTGTTATTACAGTATATTTCAGCCTTTTATTGCAGTTTTCAGTTATCACAATTTTTTAAATTTGTTGTAAAAATGTCCTTGAAAATTACTGCCTCTTTTGCAGATTTCATCATCTTCTAATAAATACAATTGGGACACATAAGTTGGTAACACATCATTTGTATGAAGGTGTTTTATTTCTGCTACTGATTATTCAGCAATAATGAGGCTGAAATATGTAAATAGCACATTTAATGTTGGAATCTCTAGGAATATCAACAATATTAGTAAAAAGCAGACAATGGAAACTCCAGCTGGGAATATCAGTAATGTAGGAAAAGATAGCTCGCTGTTTATTGTAAAGGTGACACATTAAATTGCAGACAGGCATAAGTTTTTGGCTACAGCCTTCATCAGAGAAAGAGAAACACACATCATTCATTCACACAAGCAAGCACACTTGACACACACATGGCTGCCAAATCTGGCAGCTCATGCCAAAATGCAGAAAGCTTACATGTAAGTGAATTGTAATTGTACCTGTCTGAAACTTAATGTGCCATCTGTACAGTAACTAGCAATCTATCTTTTCCTACATTGTTAATATTAGGGAAAAGGATAGATTGCTACTCACCATAAAGATAACACATCGCATTGCAGATAGACACAATAAAAAGACTGTTACACATTTAGCTTTCGGGTAAAAGCTTTTTCGTATGAGAAAAGCACACCCCTCCCCCCCCCCCCCCCCCCCACACACACACACATATATATATACAAATAAGCACACCTCACTCACGTGTATGTGAGCTGTGCTTGCTTGTGTGCACGTTGGTGATTCTTCTGAAAAACATGGAATTCTCAAGGAATCATAGGAATTTTCAAGTTCTTGGGAAATTATGTGTTTTTAAATTAACATTGTCATTTAATTTTATTGAGCTTAATAAATCAAATTTTAAAATACATAATATTTCAAAGTGTTTCAATTATTTGAATATTAGTCCTCACAAATTATTGTGTGTGTCTTCTTTTCTGAAGAAGTCTTTTTGTTTTGTCTGTCTGCAACTACACATATCATCTTTATGGTAAGTAGCAGTTATCCTTTTCCTAGATAATACATTGATATTTATATGACTAGTGTCTTTTTATGCCTAGTTACAATAAAGTCGAAACTAGAGCAACAGAAATGTGTAATAAGTTTCTTGTATTCCTTTTGGATAAAAGGTTATATATTGCCTTGCCATTATCTAAAGCTATCTATTGAGGAAAGAATTATGTCACAGGTTACTGTTGTTGGCACAAGAGTCCTGCAGGGTGTAAAAGCAATTGATGCAGACCAGCAAGGCCCTTTCTCCACAGTCCATTACTCAGTACTTCCAGGACCTCATTCGGTGAGTTAATGGATTCCTTTTAGAAATTATTTATGCATGCAGAAAAGTCAGTCTTCACTATAATAAACTATATTAAAACTGGTTGCTTGTGTGGTATTTACTTTACTGTACATGCACAACGTATCAAGAAAAGGACTTTTTATGCTTATTTTCTTGGCGATAGTTAACTGCATATTTAATTGGTAGGGTGACCACAGAATAAATAAAGTGTTGCAGGTTCTTAATTCTGGTGTGTAATTTTCAGGACTACTTTATTTTTGTAAACCCTTTGGAAGGAACATTGTTGCTGAGGCGTCCACTGGATTATGAGACACTGTCAAATTTTACTCTCACAATAAGGGCACAGGTAAACTGGCACATTATTTATTTAACATAATCTCATAAGGATTCATATTTAACAACTCTTTTAAATATCCAGAACATTTATGAACTAATTGACAAAAATGTGTGCTTCTGTCTAGAAAATAACATTCACATTTAATTTGTTGTTCACTGACTATGTTTAACACTAAATTCTTTCTTGGGAAGAATGAGGTACAGATTTTGGTACAGATATATTGATTCAGTATTTTTACCCTCAAATTTCCCAATTTTGTACAAAAATAGGCTCTTCAAATATTGAACTATCTATTTTCACAAATTCTTAGCAGAGCATTTGTTTTTAGTCTGCACAGCTTTGAGGTTAATCTTGGCTTATTATTACAGGCACTGCTCTACACTCAATTTTTTTTTGTTCAAAAAAATGCCGCACTGAATAATTATAGACTGTCACTATTCATATTTTTTGAATGTTTGTTGATCTTAATGCCACTGTTCATCTTTATACATTCTTCCACTGTCACTTCAATATCTTGTTCAGTTCTTCTGCAACATGATCTGAAACCATGGGTCACCACATGCTGCGATTGTTCCCTACCTGCCTGCATATCATGGTAAATGCTCAAGGTCTTGTAATTTGCTGTCTTAAAACCTAGTATCATCATCTCAGATCTGTGGCACAACAATCGGTAAAAACAATGTTGGCTTGACACAGTGGTAGCATAATGAAACGAAACAGTGCAGGAGAGCTCCTGTGAAGTTTGGAAGGTAGAAGATGAGATACTGGTGGAACTGAAGCTGTGAGGTCAAGTCATGAGTCCTGCTTGGGTAGCTCAGTTGCTAGAGCACTTGCCCTCAAAAGGCAAAGGTCTCGAGTTTGAGTATCAGTACAGCATACAATTTCAATCTGCCAGGAAGTTTCATATCAGTGCACACTCCTCTGAAGAGTGAAAATTTCATTCTGGGAAGATAATGTTGCCAGTGAAGTCACATCAGTGAAAGAATCAACTGATAAACCAATCACGAATCAAGATGTTAAATGGTAGCTAATCAGACATTCTTGTGGATAGTGTGCTCATAGGTGTTTAGTGAGTAATAACTGGCAGCACACTTGACACAGGTTTTTCTTATGAGCTTTCAGACTGCGAGCTACACTCTTGAGAGATTGACATGAAAAAGGTAGCATGGTGCACAGTTCTTGCAGGCTTTGTTTGTAACATTATAATAGACACTGAACAGAGATGTTGCTTGTTTACTAGGGCTTTGGGAGGTGTCTGGCTATTTCAAGACTGACATGTGCGCAAATTCTTATTTCGGAAATTACATAACCATTTGGTAAAACATCCTGGTTCAATTTTGCTGATCTGGATGGACTACATGCTAAGGCAGTAATGTGGTTTAGGAAATATGTTATGGATTAGGAAATCAGAAAAGTTTGTAGAACCATCTTAGGCATCTATGTTGGGAAGCCCATGCTTGTGCTATTTTGGAAAATTTTTAACGTAATGATAAATTATGCAAAATTGTAGTGACTTAATTAGTGAAGTAGAAGTGGCTCACTAAAAGTTTTTCATGTTGAACTGTTATTTTCATTTAGGCATAATTTTTGATTAGCAAAGCTTTTGTGAAAACTACATTAAACTGAACCACAGATTACATTTTGAAATATTTATGTATGTGCCATCACAAAGGCAATATGAAAAACGGGGAAAAAAATAGTTATGAAACATCATACATTTAGAGGGCACATGGTGTTATTCCACTGCTTACAAAATTGAAATCAGATTTACAAAGAACACAGCAGTATGAACCCCCTTAACAGTATGATGTTGTACCCTCTCTGGCCTAGATACATGCACTTATTCAGTTGGGAAGAGTGTCATAAAGCCATTGTATCCTCTCCTTAGGAAAGCTGGAAAGGAAAGCTGTTGTAACTGTTTCCTGATATCCTGAATTCTGGCCTCTGGGGCAGAGTTGATGTCAGAGCTGGTCACACAAATCTGCTATTGAAGACAGATATGGGGATCTTGCTGATCATAGGAGTACCTCAACGTACCTGCAGAACTGTGATACGTCACTGGAACACAATACAATGTCATTCATCAACAGTCCACATGTCCTAGTCATGGTACCCCTCCAAACACAGTCGTTTGTGTTGTGGTTTAATGTCAGACTGTGTGTCAGATGGTAATTCCGGTTGCTGCTTGTCTCTGACCGATGGTATGAGATGATATGGAATGTCCTTTAAGACTTACCATATGGTAGATGAAAATGTAAAGGGGTTATGATGTGTTCAGTGCATAATATCACAGTTGTCTTCCTGGTCAACCACTACTTTGACAATGAGTATGCCTGTTCTCATGTTGCCATACAGTTTAACATTGGGCCACTGTCACATCTGAATGCCCCACAATCTGAATATTGCACAATTTGACCTGCCAGCCAAATGGAGGTCCTCAGTGAAGCCTCTTTCAATTCCTGCCAGGTGCTGATAGTGCTGTCCCACGTGAGTATGTGGCATCTCCATGTTCTTCTCAGTGATCACTGAGTGTCTGTCATTGTTATTGCTTATTAGGTACCCTACAAGGCCTTATAACAACATTTAACGTGAACAACACTAACACAGTTTGATGGCTGTTCTATCTGTCAAAAAATACCAGCTCTAATCAAATACATGACATCCTGAACAACTATAGAAATCTTTTTTTTTAAAAAGCCTAGAGTCATGATAGTTCCTGATGTTGTGATAACATATATTTAACTTTATTGTTTTCTACAATTCAGGACCAGGGATCGCCACCTCGATATTCAGATGCTGTCATCTATGTGTATGTGATAGATGCAGATGATCAGAATCCAAAATTTTTTGATGAAAGATACACTGCTGAACTGCCTATTGTGCCATTACAGGTTGGTATAATTAATTTTCTTCTCTCTCTCTCTCTCTCTCTCTCTCTCTCTCTCTCTCTCTCTCTCTCTCTCTCTCTCTCTCTGTGTGTGTGTGTGTGTGTGTGTGTGTGTGTGTGTGTGTGTGTGTGTGTTTCTTTTTTCAGGTTGAAGCTTTACCTCTGATCTAAAAATAGGAATTAATTTCTCAGAAAAGCAAGAGACACAAGGACACACATACTTGTTGATGGTGGACATTAGGAATACTTATACTTAAAAAGTTGCCTGTTGTGAATCGTACGTACGTACGTGCGTGCACCCACCCACACACACACACACACACACACACACACACACACACACACACACGGGAGGGAGATCTTGCATGTGGATCCCACACAAGATGTCAGTGATGTAGTATCTGTCTTCTGGAGTGGCTCGTTTGTACAAGAATGTGATGTATTATTGTTAGGACCATGTTATCCATGTTACCCATTTTACTGTTTTTTCATTATTGGTTGGTTAATTCACAGCATTGCACTTGTTGCTGTGTACCGGTTATCACTTATAACTGTCACTTATTTTGCTGTCCTGTAGATTTGTGATGACAATCTGACATTTGCATATCCTGACACTGAAATTTTTTTTATCAAATTGTTGAACACTCAGTACCTAAAGATTGTCTAGTCCTGGTCGCAAAGTCCCACAGCTATACATAGGGAAAATCATATACCCACATTATCAAGCTTGAAGATACTGTCGTGGTTCAGTGATCACACATTATGAATATTCCTCAAAACAGTTCTATAATAATTATAAATTATTAACAAATAAAACTATACAATTTTTAAAAAACACTGTTTCAAGGTAAATTATAAATATCACACCACTGTCAGCAAAGAAGTTATGTAGGTAGCAGAAATGTAAAATTGTGTAGTGTGTTTTAATGAATCGTTAAAACAACACTTGTATTTGTTTGCTTATTTGTTTTTACTCAAAGGGGTTGAATATTACTCTGTATGGTATGAAACTCCCTCATGTACACAATTCAATGAATGGGTTTACCATTATTATGATGATTTTTGGATAAATTTTGTGCTTTCCTGTCATGTTGCTGTTGCGGACATTAGTTTGAAGACTGGTTTGATGCAGCTCTCCTTGTCAGTCTCTCCTGTACAAGCCTCTACATATTTGCATAATTCCTGCTGCCTATATCCATTGGAATCTGTTTACTATAGTTAAATGTCGGTTTCCATCTACAAATTTTCACTCATATCTCTTCCTTGCAAAAGCTTTCCTTCGTTTTCAGATCCTTATTGCCTCGGGATGTGTCCTATCAGCTGGCCCCATATTTTGCGAAAAGTTGTGAAATGAACATATTTTCTCCCCAGTTCCATTCTGTACCTGCTTAACAATCCAGTCTACCCACCTAGTCTTGAGTATCCTTCTGTAGCATCACACTTCAAAAGATTCTGTTGTCTTTTTGCCAAGGCTACACTGCAGGAAAATACCTTCAGGAAAGACTTTGCACTATTTATATTTACAGTTTATAAAAAATTTCTCTTTTTTTCAGAACACTTTTTCTTGCTTTTGCCATCCTGAGTTTTACATCCTCTCTACCTTAACCATTATTAGGTATTTCCTGCCCAAGTAACAAAACTCATCTACTAATTTTAGTGTCTCATTTCGTACTTTAATTACTTCAGCATTAATTGACTTAACTGATATACTTTCATTACTTTTGTTTTACTATTGGTGATGTTCATCTTATAACCTTTTCATGACACTGTACATTTCATTCAGCTGATCTTCAAAGTCCATTGTTACCTCTGGTGGAATTACAATATCATCACCAAACCTCAAAGTTTTTATTTCTTCTCCTTAACTTTAATTGGTTCTCCAATATTCCCCTTGGTTTCATTCACAGCTTATGCAATGTAAGGATTGAATAACATCAGGAATAGGCTACAACCCTGTCTCACTCCCTGCTCAGCCACTGCTTCTCTTTCATGCCATTCAGCTCTTACAACTGCTGTATGATTTCTGTATAATGGTAAATAACTTTCACTCTCCTTATTTTTACCTCCAAAATTTCATGTAGAGTATCCAGTCAATTTTGTCAAAAGTTTCCTGTAAATCCTCAGTTGTTATATCAATAGGTTTGCCCTGTTCAGTCTCTCTGACATGATATATTGTGAGAAAAATCTGAGATTTCAGCTGTAAATACCAGCAAAAGCTTAACAAATGGTAGACATCGGAAGAGACCAAATTGTCTGACTTTGAATGAAAGGTAATGAAATATTTGTGAAACATTCTTTACATTCTAAGAAAAGTGGTATTGACTCCTTTTTTTATCTGAAAATTTCATACTGTAAACAGTTCTTATCAGTTCATGCACTGGATTAATAACAAAAACAATGTTGAAGTATCTAGAAATCAAAGAGGGAAAACAAGAATGTAAGAAAGATTATAGTAAAGCTACCACAATTGCGTGCAGGTAAATAACATTATTAATCAGAATTCTCTGTATTTACACAGGGAACACGCTTGAAGGTCCTGCCAAGAGAAATTGCAGCATATGACCAGGATGTTGGGATCAATGCACCTATTTATTACACTTTCAACTCTGGTGAGGTCTTATTAGTAGTGAAAGAATGTATTTCTTAAGAACAGAGTTAAAGAAATATTGTACTAAATATTTATACTACAATTCTGAATGGTATCTGTACATTTTTAGTAAATAATGAGTAATTTCCTGTTTTCATTCAGCACACACTAGATCATGAAACCGACATTTGGAAATATTTTAATATTAGGAGCACAAATTGATCTGTTACTGAATAATTGGATGCAATATGATTTCCCTTCCAGCAACTCAGGATTACAGATTTTTTGAAATTGACAGAAGTTCGGGTCGTGTAATTTTGCAAAGAACCGTGCCTGACGATGAGCTCCTGCAGCCTACAACTCTTGTTGTTAGGGTATGTTACACTTCAGATTCATCCTGTCTGTCATATATTTGTAACATAATCAAATGTTACCAATGTTTAAATAAATTGTATTATTCCACAGATAATTTAAACCATAATTATCATTATGTTCTTATATTGCACAGATTCTCTTTGTATTAAACTCTTGCTTCTGTTCATTCTAACAGTGTTACATTTTTACAGTTTAAGCAAATAATGAAATTGTTTTTACTCCCTGTTAAATTGTAACGATATTTTCAAAATTGAAAACTAGTTCTTAAATGAATCCAAAGAGTGTGGTGCTAGTGCGATGGGAGTAAATTTTACTTTAGAAAGTTATTTTAGTGGTATCAGGCTTCTCATGGTATTGTGGATGAGAAATATCCATAACATTAAATATACACAGCTATTTCTAGAACAGCCTTCAGTTATTATCTGTCTTGGTCGTACCTTAAATCTTATTAGATCTCAAAGCACCAACATGCAAATCATACATCTATGACTCAGATTTAACTAAACCAAATGAACAACCCTCACCACATATAAACAATCTGTCTTTACAAACAAAGCTATTGATACTTTTTCATGGAGCTAAAGGCTAACAATTTCTTAAGAAGACAGATGTGGAGTAGATAATGAAAAACTCAATCAACCAACCGATCAGTCAAGTAATGCTAAAGCTATCACTTTACTTGAAGTGGATCCAAGTTGAATTCTGCAAGCTTGTGCTGTAGAAACTGACTTAGTAGTTACCATTATGTATTCAGCCTGTCTATGAGTTTCATTCTCAGAAGTTAAATTATTGTACTGAAATGGTAATAGAAAGGCTTAATTTTATCCAATCAATCTGTCAGATGGGTCACCATTTTGATCATTTTACCAAATAAAGTCTTATGGAAATGCTGAAAATCTTGAACTGTCAGAAGGCCAAAAACTGAACTTAACTACCATGAAAATCTCTTGTAAAATTTCAAGAAACAGTATTAAGTGTGGGTGCTAGGAATATACAACAACTCCCTACATATTTCTCAGTTAAGGACAATAAAGGTAAGATTACAGTAATGGGAATGGAAAAGGAGGAAACCCTAATATGTAGTGCAATGAGAAATACCCTCTGCCATCCATTTCACACCAGTGTGCAGAGTACAGATGTACGTGTAGAAGCCAGCAGTTTTGCACCTCTACCTTCATAATTTCAGTTCACAAGATACAATAGTTCCTTTCTTAACAGTGTGGCACACAGCATATCTTCGTATCTCTCTCCACACTAAACTTTTCCAGACCATTCCAGTTGGCAGAGTAGCTTTTGGCCCTAATATCCTAAATTATTTGTTGAATGTGTTCTAAGCTCTATCTTCCCCTCCAGTTCCTATCCTTCACAGATCCCCCAGGTACGATGGAAATTATTCTCCAATATCTTCACATATGTCGTACCATACTGCCTCTCCTTGTTAGTGTTTTTGAGATGTTCCTTTCCTCCCCATATTTTCAACGTATCTGTATACTACATCTCACATGCTAAAATTCTCTTCTTTTTCAGATTTTTTACAGTCCACAATTCCCTTATGTACATTGTTGTGTTTCAAATGTGAAATCTCAGAAATTTCTTTCTCAAATTAAGGCAAATGTTTAATATTAGTAGGCTTTTTTCACCAGGTAAGCCCCCTTTCCTTGTGCAATCTGCTTTTATGTCCTCCTTCCTTTGTCCATCACATGTTATTTTGCTTCCAAGGTAGCAGAATTACTCACTTTGTCTACTTAATAGCCACCAGTTTTGCTAAACTTACAGCTAATCTCATTTCCAGTAGTCCTCATGACATAAATCTCCTTTCGATTTACTCCCTATCCACAGTGTGTGCTCGTTGTTAACTGCATTCAAAAATCTTTGCAGTTCTTCCTGATTGTCACTGAGGGTAGCAATGTCATCAATGAATCTAATGGTTGATATCCTCTCACACTGAATCCCTCTACTGAAGCATTATTTTGTTTCTGTCATTGTTTCTTTGGGTGTAGATTGGACTGGTGGAAAAATGCTCCTATCAGAGCACACATAAGATGAATATACTTCCATTTAAAAGACACTGACTGAAAAGTGGGGTACGAGCTGCCTCAACACCTTTAAACATTTGGCATGTGAACATATTTGCACTCTTTTTAAAATTCAAGTCATCTCACTCTCACAAGCTTCCCTAATTTTTAACTGGCTCAAACCCACTAGCAAAACACTGTAAGTCACTCATACCCATCCACTCCCACTTGTCCATTCTCATTCATTCACTCACTCAGCACAACTGTCTCCTGTATCACAGCCACAGTCTCCTTCATTCTGTCCTGCTACTACTGTCTCTTCTTGCTCTCTCTTCTGTTCTTCTGTTATTATATCATGCATTCCTCCCCACTTTCTCTCTCTCCCCCCTCCCCCCTCTCTCTCCCTCCCCCCACTTCCCCCCTCTCTCCCTCCCCCCACTTCCTCTCTCTCTCCCTCCCCCCACTTCCTCTCTCTCTCCCTCCCCCCACTTCCTCTCTCTCTGCCTCCCCCCACTTCCTCTCTCTCTCCCTCCCCGCACTTCCCCTCTCTCTCCCTCCCCCCACTTCCCCCCTCTCTCCCTCCCCCCATTCCCCATATCTCTCCCTCCCCCACTCCCCCTCTCTCTCCTGACCCCCTCTCCCTCCTCTCTCTCCCCCCTCTCTCTCCCCCCTCTCTCTCCCCCCTCTCTCTCCCCCCTCTCTCTCCCCCCTCTCTCTCCCCCCTCTCTCTCCCCCCTCTCTCTCCCCCCTCTCTCTCCTCCCCCTTTCCCCCTCTCCCCCCTTTCCCCCTCTCCCCCCTTTCCCCCTCTCCCCCCTTTCCCCCTCTCCCCCCTTTCCCCATCTCCCCCCTTTCCCCATCTCCCCCCTTTCCCCATCTCCCCCCTTTCCCCCTCTCCCCCCTTTCCCCCTCTCCCCACTTTCCCCCTCTCCCCCTTTCCCCCTCTCCCCCTTTCCCCCTCTCCCCCTTTCCCCCCTCTCCCCCTCTCTCCCCCTTTCCCCCCTTTCCCCCTCTCTCCCCCTCTCCACCCTCTCTGCACCACTGTCTCCCCCCCTCTGTCTCCCCCCCCTCTGTCTCCCCCCCCCTCTGTCTCCCCCCCCACTCTGTCTCCCCCCCACTCTGTCTCCCCCCCACTCTGTCTCCCCCCCACTCTGTCTCCCCCCCCACTCTGTCTCCCCCCCCACTCTGTCTCCCCCCCACTCTGTCTCCCCCCCACTCTGTCTCCCCCCCCACTCTGTCTCCCCCCCACTCTGTCTCCCCCCCACTCTGTCTCCCCCCCACTCTGTCTCCCCCCCACTCTGTCTCCCCCCCACTCTGTCTCCCCCCCACTCTGTCTCCCCCCCACTCTGTCTCCCCCCCACTCTGTCTCCCCCCCACTCTGTCTCCCCCCCACTCTGTCTCCCCCCCACTCTGTCTCCCCCCCACTCTGTCTCCCCCCCACTCTGTCTCCCCCCCACTCTGTCTCCCCCCCACTCTGTCTCCCCCCCACTCTGTCTCCCCCCCACTCTGTCTCCCCCCCACTCTGTCTCCCCCCCACTCTGTCTCCCCCCCACTCTGTCTCCCCCCCACTCTGTCTCCCCCCCACTCTGTCTCCCCCCCACTCTGTCTCCCCCCCACTCTGTCTCCCCCCCACTCTGTCTCCCCCCCACTCTGTCTCCCCCCCACTCTGTCTCCCCCCCACTCTGTCTCCCCCCCACTCTGTCTCCCCCCCCACCACTCTGTCTCCCCCCCACCACTCTGTCTCCCCCCCACCACTCTGTCTCCCCCCCCCCACTCTGTCTCCCCCCCCCACCACTCTGTCTCCCCCCACTCTGTCTCCCCCCCCACTCTGTCTCCCCCCCCACTCTGTCTCCCCCCCCCACTCTGTCTCCCCCCCCCACTCTGTCTCCCCCCCCCCACTCTGTCTCCCCCCCACTCTGTCTCCCCCCCCCACTCTGTCTCCCCCCCCCCACTCTGTCTCCCCCCCCACTCTGTCTCCCCCCCCACTCTGTCTCCCCCCCCACTCTGTCTCCCCCCCCACTCTGTCTCCCCCCCCACTCTGTCTCCCCCCCCACTCTGTCTCCCCCCCACTCTGTCTCCCCCCCCACTCTGTCCCCCCCCCACTCTGTCTCCCCCCCCACTCTGTCTCCCCCCCCACTCTGTCTCCCCCCCCACTCTGTCTCCCCCCCACTCTGTCTCCCCCCCACTCTGTCTCCCCCCCCACTCTGTCTCCCCCCCCACTCTGTCTCCCCCCCACTCTGTCTCCCCCCCCACTCTGTCTCCCCCCCCACTCTGTCTCCCCCCCACTCTGTCTCCCCCCCCACTCTGTCTCCCCCCCACTCTGTCTCCCCCCCCACTCTGTCTCCCCCCCCACTCTGTCTCCCCCCCACTCTGTCTCCCCCCCACTCTGTCTCCCCCCCCACTCTGTCTCCCCCCCACTCTGTCTCCCCCCCACTCTGTCTCCCCCCCCACTCTGTCTCCCCCCCCACTCTGTCTCCCCCCCCCCACTCTGTCTCCCCCCCCCCACTCTGTCTCCCCCCCCCACTCTGTCTCCCCCCCCCACTCTGTCTCCCCCCCCCACTCTGTCTCCCCCTCTCTGTCTCTCCCCCTCTCCCCTGGCTCTCACCCAGTTCCACTTTCTTCTGCTCTTTATTCATCTCCCACTGGCATGTCAACTTCACTCTTTTCCCAGCACTATTCTGCCACTGTCAACTACATTCCACTCCCACTGTGCCCCTCTCTTTCTCTCTCACTGCCGTTGTGCAAAGGAGTAATGTCTGCTAGCTTCCACCTCTTTCTGACTGCCCCCACTCCCGATTGTGGTAGCTGGTACCTCACTTTCCAGTCTGTCCTCTAAACAGGAGCACTTTTTTGTGCTACAAAAGGAGTATTTTTCCACTGGTTCCCTACTTTTCCCTGCCACAGCAGGGCATATCACGCATATGAAAAAAATCTTATGGCTCAGTAAAATTTTAATATTTTATTCCTGTGAAACTGAAATAATGCAAAACTAATTTTACACCTCGGGCCAGATTTTACATTTACAAAAATTTTGTATGTCCTTCAGAACAACATGGGGTTCTCAGAACCCTCCTGATGGTAACAGAGACACTTACCAGTATATTTTTCCAGGCTACATCACTTTATAAACCACACTAGTGCCTAACATCAGATAGGGTAACTTCAAAACTGTGTCTCTTGGAAGTGGGTAAAGATATCAAGAAAATTTTCAAGGTTGTTAGATATTGACATCTTGGGAATATATCATAAAAGTTGCAGCCCTTTACTGTCAATACCCACCTTTGAATCTATGGATTTGTTTTGGTACCCAAAAACCACATTTTTGTGGTGTTCCTCGATAATGGATAAAGATTTTTGAAAACAGTAAGATGGATCATCTAGATAAATGCCTAGAGATTATAATGTTAAAATCTGATCAATTGTGATTTATTATTTAGATTTCGCATCTCACTGGATTTTACACGCATATTTTATGTGTACATGCAAGGCAACTTTGAACCTCTGTGTCTTGTGAAACGTTAAAGATATTGTTAAAATTTTCGAGATTGTTTGAGATAGAGATAGTGATTTTAGGAATATATCATAAAAATTTCAGCCATTTGCTGTGCATAATCATCTTGGGATCCACAGCTCTGTGTTGGTACAAAAAATTGTTAAAAAATATAAACTGTCCCTGGCCCAAGAGCTATCCAAGATACTTGACCCTACTTCCTTATCACCAAGAGACCCTGTGATATGAGATGAGACCCCTAAGAATCCTGTTTTTATGTGTGGCATTTTGAACTTATTTGTAGCGGGTAACACAAGCTGTCATAAGCATATCGATAAGGGAAATGAAATACAAAATTCCTGTCTTGTACCCTTTTTAACCTGAGCACTTCATTCTTGGGATTTCATTCTTTCACTACTGGAAAATTTTTTTTGGGCACTCTAAAAAGTAAACTCATGAGGGAACATGTCAATATTATTGTGGTTCCACTAATTTAGTACTATTATTATATCATTTAAACTGTAGTTCTTGTTGAAAGTTAAAATGTTGTTCTATATTCCTAAACAGAAACATTTACTGTGAAGTAATCTTCAGTAGTGAGCCAAATGCCAATCCACTTTAATTTATTGTGTAACTTGGTTACCGTTTTTCTTGTGGTATTTTTAGTACTTGATAAAGATAGAAAGATTAACTAATTTAGTCAAGTGGCAATTTTTTCCCTTATCAGAAATACAGAAAGGAAAATTGTATTGATAATTTGTACCTGTTATGATGTGTGCAAAAAAAAAAAAAAAAAAAAAAAAATCCTTCTGGAAAATCCAGGTTGGAATAACAACAGTATTATGAAAAGGAAAGATGGCCATACATGTTGAGCTTTTAGCCAAAAGTAGACTCTGAAGTCTAAAGTAGACACTACCCACAAAAGCAAACCACACACACAAAATACCTCTGTCTCTGGCCACTGATGCTGGACTGCAAGCAACTGTGCCTGATATGAGAAGCTATGGGAGGAGGAGGGATAGCAGAATGGGGGTGAGAGAAAGTAAAGTGCTGATTGTGGGAGCATGCAAGGACATGGGGAGAAGATAGGTGTAGTTGGGAGGCTAGAGGGAGGGGATGGTTGGGGGGGTGGGTGGAAGTGGAGTGGAAAAGGAGAAGAGTAGAAGAGGTGAAAAAGACTAGTCAGTGCATTGGTGGAATAGAAAGCTGTGTTGTGCTGGAATGGGAGCTGGGAAGGAGATACACGGGTAAAGGACAGGGACTAATGAAGGTTGAGATCAATGGGGTTACAGGTACGTAGGATTTATTGCAGGGAGAGTTCCTATCTGTGCATTCAGAAAAGCTGGTATAATAGATAGGATCCAGATGGTGCAAGCTGTGAAGCAGTCATTGAAGTGAAGAACATTGAGCTGGGCAACGTGTTCAGCAACTGGATGGTCCAGCTGTTTCTTGGCCAGTTTGTCAATGGCCATTCGTGTGGGCAGACATCCATGATGTCTGTAGTCATGATGGGTGCTGGGCAGCAGTTGCAGCAATTGGGTGGTCCAGGTGCTTCTTGGCCACAGTTTGTTGTTGGCCATTTATGTGGGCAGACATGTCTAATGTCTGCCCACATAAACGGCCAAGGACAAACTGTGGCAATCCAGTTGTTGGGCACTCTGCCTAACACAATGTCCTTCACTTCAATGACTGCTTCACAGCCTGTATCATCTGGATCCTTCCTACCAACACCAGATTTTTTGAATTGCACAGGTGACAACTTTGCATGCAAAATATCCTATGTTCCTGCAACCCCACTGGTTTCAACCTTCATTAGTCCCTGTCCTTACCCACCCATCCCATTTCCTGTTCCCATTACAGCAGTACACAGCTTTCTATTCCACTAATGATATTGATGCTAGTTTTGCATGTGTCCTATACTTACTTCTCTTCTTTTGCGCTCCTCTCCCTGCTCCCACCGCACACCTCTTCTGACTGCACCCAGCTGCTTTGCCCTGCGTACTCTCACAATCAACACTTTACCTTCCTCCACTCCTATCCCACTGTGCCTCCACAGAGAGAGAGAGAGAGAGAGAGAGAGAGAGAGAGAGAGAGAGAGTGTGTGTGTGTGTGTGTGTGTGTGTGTGTGTGTGTGTGTGTGTGTGTGTGTGTGTAGCTGCAGTCTTTCCTGTACATAATATTGTTGTTACATAAGCTTCTTATGACAAAGTAAGCAAATTTCAGAATATGACTCTGACCTGATAGTACAAGTATAAGTGATAAACGTAAGTCTAATTCAGTGTTGCTTTGTCACCATATGCATAACTGTTTTTTAGTCTCATTATATGTCATGGAATTTTTTCAGGCTACACAATATGACAACCCAGATCGGTATGCGTTAGCAACATTGACAGTTTCAAGGCCTGGTGTTGTTGCTGGTGATCTGATGTTTATTCAGAAGCATTTCTCAGCTTCTGTGCTAGAAAATGTTCCTCTAGGAAGTGTGTTACTTACTGCTGTTACCAATAAACCACGTGATAGGGTATGTCTACTTTAAAGTTTGTTGCCAGATGTTATATAAATAAGGCATTAAAGTAATTCACACACTTTTAAGATCTTCAAAGTATAGTATACTTGAGGTTGTGTAAATAAACATAATACATGTTGGTAAACATTTCTATTAAGATGTAATGTGGTAATTTGTTATACTGAATGCCATAATTTGTGGAAAACACTAGAAATCTTGTATTTACTGGGCATCATTTAGAAAGAAGTACACACATTCCACATGTAAATTATTAAGCCCCATGTAAATCAGAGAGAAATGGTAAATTATTATCATAAGAAGTGAATTAGACATATGAACTATTGTGCAGTATGTAGTACATGTCAGTAATAAACAAACAAAATTTATGTTGAGAGAGAGAGAGAGAGAGAGAGTAGGGGGATATTTATGTAAATCTCTTGATTGATATTGATGCTAGTTTTGCGTATGTCCTATTTAAGCAAAAATATTTGGAATTTGGAATATTTATGTACAAGGTTTCTTCTGAGATTTATTATTGAAACTGTTTCTGGAAACCTTAACCCCATTTCACAGTCACCTATCTTATCATTAGAGTTTACTGACAAAACTGGCAGGTTACATCAATAATATAAAAAAATTTATCTCGAAAAATGTTGACAACATATCTGTCCTGTCAAGAAGATACGTCATATATGTACATTTATATAAAGTAACAAGGTTGATTACATGAAAATGCTTAAAGTTGGATTGAATAAATAAATAAAATATCTCAAGACCGTAGGCAACCCTGAAATTCGAACTGTATACCTTCATGCCATTCCTATTACATTAAAGATGTGGACAGTCCAGACTGAGACTTCAGGTTTCAAGAACTGATAAATGTGTTACATTTGTAGTATTGCTATATTTTTCTAATTTCTGGCTACATTGCAATTGACAGAGAGTACGATTTTGGCTGGAAGATCCCACTCACTCTGGCACATTTAGCATTACTCAGTCTGGAGATTTGGTTCTAAGACGTGCACTTGACTATGAAACACTTGACAACTATCAACTGAAAGTTCATGCTACTGATGGTCGAACGGTGAGTAATTTTTTTATACGATCATGTCATAAGAATTGTTTGTTGTAAGTCACATATTAATTAGTAGTTTATGATAATATATTATAAGTCATTCAATGCATAATCATAAGGAACAAAAACGAGTTCTTTCCCCAATTTTCATAAATTTTTGATATCTTGTTCACATATGTAAAAAACAAAAAGTATGAATTTAAAATGTATGCAGGCAGTATTTCTCAGCTCTTACTTCTCTCACATGACATCCTGAAAGCTATGGATCAAGACAATCAGTTGGCTGTAGTACTTCTTGACATCCAAAATGCGTTTGACTCAGTGCCACACCATTGATGATTGACAAAATAGCTATCTGCCCTGGCTTTGGATGGATAGCACTAAATATCTACAGCCAGACGACTTGTCTTTCATGGTAATAACCAACTACATACACAAGCTTTACTCATGAACCATATCAAAATCCCTAAAGTTGTTTATGAGATTAGCCTTCGCATACACACAGAAAAATGTGGTTTTTTTTTTTTGGTGGGGGGGGGGGGGGAGATATATATATTATAATTTTGGCATCAGTTATTGAGGAACTACAGTGATCATACTTAATGTTTTAGTAAAAATCAGTTCAGATCACAATAAATTATTTATTTTTAATTTTGGGAACTGGCTTGAGTCTATACAACAGTTTCCAGACCAAAGGTTCCAGATGACTTGAGAAGCCAGGTCATGGAGCTGCTGTGCAGTACTGAGTGATACCTATAATCAGCCACAGGTTTAGCCTGGGGGTGTGTGTTGGCCACTTACTGTTGTGTATTAATGACATGTAGATGATGTTTATAGTAACCATAGACATTTTCCAGATGATGCGTTAACCAGTAATGAAGAACCATCTGAAAAAACCTGCACCAAAGTCCAGTTGTATTTCTAAATTGTGCAGTGATTGGTAACTTTCTTTGAATGCACTTCAGTTTATTGGTAGACGCTTTGGAAACTGCAGTCTATCTACTTGTGGTTCCTATACCAAATTGAACTAACTGAAAATGTTAAACATAAATGAAGGTCAGCACGCAAGTGGTCACATGTTTGTTTGGCTCGCAGGAGTGTCTTGTGGAGATGTTGGAACATGTGAACTAAATTAGATAATTACAGAGGCATTTAAGTAGTCATTCTTACTTGCCAGGTAACCCTATTGTGTGTGTTTCGGTCCACCTGCTGCTCACAGGCACAAGGCCATGGCCCCATGCTACAGCCAGGATGCTTGACTGCCTGACACAGTTCCATAACATTCTGTGATCTCAAAGGAAACTGTTTCTCTTTCAAATATATCACATTGGTTTAAATCTGGACTTAAAGGAGGCCAGAAGAATCCCCATGATGGCACTGCTGGTAATAAAGGAACATCACATGATTGCTGAGTATTTCCTGTATAAAATGGGAGTACAGCATTAGCTGTATGGGGTGTTGCGCCATCTTGCATAAACCACTATGTGTTCATTGGAAGTTTGGTGCAAGAAGATGTAGCACAAAGTCATTTTCCAATGTTCTGTATCAGCCAACATTGATAATTTCATTGGAAAAACTCTGGTCTGATTTGGCCATGAGTGGATAGAGCTACCCACACCGTCACATTTTCCCCACGCATCGTTTTTTTCCTGAAAAGTTGATGCCCGAGGTCATTTCCCTTCCAACAAACTACCTTCTTCTTCAAATTTTCTTGTTAATAGGAAAATTGAGTACCTTGGTGGAGCCCAATGCATGTGGAATATTGCCCTAAATTCTCTTTGTGTTGCTGTGACACTTTTCAATGTAGCATGAAAGAGAACAGCCTTAACACTGCTGAACAAATAAACACCTGAGCTCAGGCACAGTGAAATGCGGAACAACGGCTGGTAATATTGCAGCAGCACAATCTGTACTGACATTTCCATGAAACAAAACACGTTGGAGCAAAATTTAAATGAAATACTACTAGAGTTACAATTTTTATTCAGTGTTAAAATATGTCAACTATTCATGTGCAGTCTGTACATTCACAGCAAATGACCAGAGTGAAGATTGGTCTTTCACCAGAAGAGGGGAAAGTTTAGCACAGCTTAGATTCAAATTGAATTGAGCTACATAAAGTGCTGTGTAGTAGCAATTCTTAACAAATATGTTTTGTATACTTATCTCTGTTTCTGCTACATATGCTGAAATTGTTCATCATTGCACTGAACATTTTGACACAGATAAACTGAACTTCAGTACACATTGGCAGCACTTTGTACTTAACAAGATCATAGTGTATGGTAATCTATATAATACAGTCCGCCTACATTCCCCCATCATTCAGTGCTTCTCAGCTTAAATGAAACAAGTGTGTTTGAGTGCCAAGGAACAAAAAAAAAAAAAAAAAAAAAAAGCAGTGTAATAGATTACAGGAAACTAGAATACATTCAGAAAGCCAGCAAAAATTAATTGGTTAAAAGGAGAGATGTAAAACAACTTCATAGAAATTGTAAGATAAAGAGGGAAAAGTCAACTTCAAGGATTTCATACAAGGCTTATCAGTGTAAGTTATACACTGAGGCACCAAAGAAACTGGTATAGGCTTGCGTATTCAAATACAGAGATATGTAAGCAGGCAGAATAAGGTGCTGCGGTCGGCAATGCCTATATAAGACAACAAGTGTCTGGTGCACTGGTTAGTTCATTTACTGTTGCTACAATGGCAGGTTATTAAGATTTAAGTGAGTCTGAATGTGGTGTTATAGTAGCCACATGAGCGATGGGACAAAGCATCTCCAAGGTAGTGATGAAGTGGGGATTTTCCTGTTCGACCATTTCACGAGTGCACCATGAATATCAAGAATCCAGTAAAACATCAAACCTCTGACATCACTGCAGGCAGAAAAAGATCTGCAAGAATGGGACCAAGGATGACTCAAGAGAATTGTTCAATGTGACAGAAGTGCAACCCTTCCATAAATTGCTGCAGATTTCAATGCTGGGCCATCAAGTGTCAGCGTGTGAACCATTCAATGAAACATCATCAGTATGGGCTTTCAGAGCCAAAGGTCCACTTGTTTACCCTTGATGACTGCGCAACACAAAGCTTTACACCTTGCCTATGCCCATCAACACCGACATTGGACGGTTGATGACTGAGAAACATGTTACCTGGTCAGACGAGTGTATCAAGTGGATGGACATGTACGGGTATGGAGACAACCTCATGAATCCATGGACCCTGCATGTCAGCAGGGAACTGTTAAAAGATGGTGGAGGCTCTGTTATGGCGTGGGGCATGTGCAGTTGGAGTGATATGGGACCCCTGGTAAATCTAGCTATGACTGTGACAGGTGACACGTACATAAGCATCCTGTCTGATTACCTGCAGCCATTCATGTCCATTGTGAATTCCGATGGACTTCGGCAGTTTCAGCAGGACAATGCAACACACTACAAATCCAGAATTGCTCCAGGAACAATCTTCAGAGTGTAAACACTTCCATTAGCCACCAAACTCCCCAGACATGAACATTATTGAGTATACCTGGGATGCCTTGCAACGTGATGTTCATAAGAGGTCTCCAAACCCTCATACTTGTACAGATTTATGGACAGCCTTGCAGGATTCTTGGTGTCGGCTCCCTCCAGCACTACTTCAAACATTAATCGAGCCCATACCACGTCATTTTGTGGCACTTCCGCGTGCTCGCAGAGGCCATACACGATATTAGGTAGGTGTCCCAATTCCTTTGGCTCTTCAGTGTATACTCTCCTTTGTCTGGCATTCTGTAATGTATATTCTTTCACATGACTGAAATATCACATTTAGTGTGAAGATACAATATACCTTTCTCTACTCAAATGAAGCGAACTGATTTCTGTATACTGTGGTGCATTTACTCCAATTTGAGTATTCCTTAACATATGCCCCTTACCCCAGACATCACAGATAAACTTTTGATACAAGAAATTATCAAACTGCATAGGGCTACGCACAGCACTTCTGAAAAGCAAAAAGCCCGCATCTCGTGGTCGTGCGGTAGCGTTCTCGCTTCCCACACCCGGGTTCCCGGGTTCGATTCCCAGCGGGGTCAGGGATTTTCTCTGCCTCGTGATGGCTGGGTGTTGTGTGCTGTCCTTAGGTTAGTTAGGTTTAAGTAGTTCTAAGTTCTAGGGGACTGATGACCATAGATGTTAAGTACCATAGTGCTCAGAGCCATTTTTGAAAAGCAAAATGTGGTAAAAGCAATAAGTCATGATCTCTGAAAGAAACTGTAATTGGTGTTATATGGACAGATGAACTGAAAATAAAAGTGTGTGTGTGTGTGTGTGTGTGTGTGTGTGTGTGTGTGTGTGTGTGTGTGTGTGTGTGTGTATGGATCCAGTGGCATAAAAATTATGTCCACATCCAAGTCATCTGGGAAAGACTAATAACTGACTTAAAACTTAAGTTTGGCCAGCCAGGAAGTCCAAGAAGTAGTAACTTTCAAGAGAAGTTGCTGAAAAACTTACAGAAACATTTTTGTAGTGAGACAGACGTACTCACTCATCGTTGCCCAACCGAAACTGCTAAGGATAGAAACTTGAAATTTGGAGAGGGTGTTGATCTTATACTGCAGGTGTTATTTGAGAAGGGATTTTTCGAAATTCCACTCCTAAGAAGGTGAAATAAGGGAGGAAATATTTTTTGAAAAAGTCACTATTAAGGCAATTTTGAAGCTAGACCTACGAAAATTGGTATTTGTTTTTCTGTTATAAATAAAAAAGACATTTTTCAGCACTTTTGGAAATTTAACCTCTGTGGGGTGAAATAGTGGTTGAAATGTTTTATGAAAATATTTTAGTGTGAAAGTATTTTTAAAGCTAGATCTGTGGAATTTTAAATTTGGCTTCTCATTTAGAAGTGAAATGGCACATGTTTAACTGTTTTTGGCAGTTCAACCCCTAAGAGGATGAAGTAGAAGATGAAAATTTTTATGAAAATATTTTGTTATATTAAAAAATTTGTAAAGCTAAACCTATGAAAATTGATATTTCGCTTTTTGGTTAGATGTAAAGAAAAATGTGTTAGGGGAATTTTACCACAATAATGCAAAAGACATGATTAAAAAAAAAAATGGACTCCAGCTACCACAATCGCTTTTTGGTCACAAGTACATTTCGAAATGACCACGCTTCTGTGGCTGGGTGGCTTGTGGCTTGGAAGAAGGCAGCTAGTTTGCTGGGTAGTAATGTGAGAGGTAAGGGTGGTGATGCATTGTTGTTAGATCAAGAGGGAAGGACATAAACTCAAGATGAAGTGGGTGTGACAAAGCATCTCTGTACTTCCTCTCATTTTGCCATAAGCCTCCTTAAATTGATTTTATTTTCGTTTTTTGCTTAATTACAATTACCATTAACATGCATGCATGTAATCTGCATTTCCATAAAAGAGGAAGGCTGGCCCTCAGTCTTAAGGAATACAGCACTACGTCTAATTTTGTGCTTAGTTTTGTGTATGTAATTAAGTTCCTGATTTATTTTGACCATTTCTAGTTAATATCTTTTGGTACAGATCATTATAGGGTGAAATCAGTAATTGTTTCATGTCTTAGATTCTGTTGTTTACTTATAAATAAATATAAATTCTGTACTAATTATAAACATTTGAAAGAACAAGAAGTAGGGTTCTTAAAATATTTATTTGGCTCTATTCAAAAACATATTAGCAAAGCCAACCCTTAATTAATTCCAAAATAATTACCAGGTTTGTCAAAAGTATTGTTTGTATAGCTGTATCCATCAATTTCATTATTTAAATAAATAATTTGGCCTAACCTTTGTGGTAGAAGGAACTGTTAAAAAGGAAAAAAATTTCGAAGTATTCAGTTAATTGGATGAGTTATGTTTTAATTGTAATTTCTGTAACTTAAACATCGAGCAAGGTATAGTTTCAGTGCTATTATTGTGAGGATATATAAAGGATCGATTTTTGGTCCCATGACAGTCAGTCACTCCATGGCCGATTTTCAGATGTGAAACATGTATTGGTTATATTAACAACAATGCATCAACTTAACACTGGAACAAGTGTAACACAAATAGGCCATGTGTTAGAACAATTAATCACAATTCCTGTTTAATTTATTTGAAAAATAGTGTCACACATACCATATTATTCTGCAAGAACTGTGTACTGTGTGGCTAGGTTTACACTGTTCATAGATGTTCAACAGCAAACTATTGTAGCAGTATGCTGATGTTGCCTGCAACCTATTAATGAGGCTTATCAACATTTACCAGTAGTGAACTGGCTGTATAATTGTGCAATATTGCAGCATTGTGAACAGTGAAAGTAAAGAACTGGGTGAACATCACATGGGATGTGCATTGGGAGGGGATGGCAGCATGCAGGAGGGTGAAGCCTTTGGGTGAAGGGTGTGGGGACAGTGGGCTACCGAAGATTGAGGCCGGGACAATTACAAGAGCGAAGGATGTGTTTAGAGAACAACTCCCATCTGCACAGTCCAGAGAAGAAGCTGGTGGTGGTAGGAAGGATCCAGACGACCTAGATTGTCAAGCAGCCATTGAAATTGAGCATATTGTGACATCAGGTGGTCAACTTTGTTATTGGTAACAATTTGGTGGAGGCCATTCAGATCCATATTAACAGCCATTTGTAGTCATACCGACATAACAAGCTGTGCACAGTTTGCACCAGAGTTGGTATGTGACATGGCTGCTTTCACAGGTGGCCCAGCTTCTGATGGGATGGGATAAACCTGTGACAGGACTGGAGTAGGAATTGCTGAGTGGGTAGCTTGGGTGGGTTTTGCACCATGGTCTTCAATAGGGGTACAGTCCCTGTGGCAAGGGGTTGGGAGTGGGTGTAACATAGGGATGGACTAGTTATGGGGTGGTTGGGTGATGGAACACCACCTCAGGTGGGGTGGAAAAGATTTTGTGTAGGATGTCCCTCATTTCAGAGCATAATGAAGAGATATTGAAACCCTGATACAAGATATGGTTCAGATGTTCCAGTCCAGGGTATATTTGGGTGGTGAGGGGGCATTTCTTTGTAGTTGATTCTTGGGCATGATGGGAGGATTGTGAGGGTGTGAGAATATGGTACAGGAAATTCTTTTGTTTACTAGGTTTTAGGGGTAGTGCCTGTCTATGAAGTCCTTCATGAGGCCTTCATCATATTGGGCAAGGGAGTTCTCTTCACTGCAGGTACATAGCCCAAGGGTGGCTAGGCTGTAGGGAGGGATTTTTTGGTGTGGAAGGGATGGCAGCTGTCAAAAAGCTGATGGTTAGTGGGTTTAATGTGGGCAGAGCCATCAGAGAGGTGGAAGTCACTGTCCAGAAAGGTGGCATATTGGGTTGAGGAAGACCAGATGAAGTGGATGGGAAAGAAAGTGTTGAGGTTTTGAAGGAGTGAGGATAAGAGGTCTTGGCCCTGAGTCCATGTCATGAAGATGTTATCAGTGAACCTGAATCAGACCAGGAATGAGAGTTTTGGGAAGTTAGGAAGGTTTCCTCTAGCTGACCCATAAGCAGGGTGGCATAAGTACTTAAGCATTCTGCTTTTCAGTGAATGGCCTCCTTTAATACGAAAGTATTTATTTGAATATTATTTTTATAAGAACTTAGGATCAGCAGTCATGATGAACAGTAGACATTTACATTCAATAATATGTATTGCTTACAATACTGGCTTTCTTAGCTCCAAAAGCTATAGCACCAGTGAATTTCTTAATTGGTTTGTTTATTAATTTTTCTCTGGTTTGTCTTCTTTCTGTTCTGGTAGTTCGTAGCTGCTTCTCACCAGTACAAAAATTTTCATCTGTTTTTCTTATTGTCATTTGATATTAGGTATTGTGTTCTTCCTTACTGAAAAATATGTCAACTGCTTGGAATATTAGTTGTTGTTTTACTTGCAGAATGACACTGCTCAACTTGAAGTCTCAGTTCTCAATGTGAATGATTGGGACCCACGATTTCGATACCCACAATATGAGTTCTTTATATCGGACTTGGATGTTCAGCCAGGAGATGTAGTTGGCATTGTAGAAGCTGCTGATGGAGACAGAGGAGATACAATCACATTGAGTCTGAAAGGACCAGATGCCAGGTATGTTGAATCTTCTTTGAACTCTTGCACAATATTATAGCAGAAACATTTGTGGCTTGCTAGAGAAGTATCAGTTGCTGACATTGTTAAAATATAGCTGTGCTTAACCTCACAGTATTTTGATGACTTATCAACCTTAACTCCTTTTGCTAGACACTATGAACATCATATGCAGATTGTCTCCATGTCTGGAGTGTTCTAGCTGTTCTGCGTTTTATAGGGAGATTCCATTCCAATTATTACAGAATTTGTCTGCACAATATCTGTACTCCCACCCAATGCAGAACATCCAGATAGATATGATACACAATATTCATTGAGATTTTGGAAGTGTAGATCTATAACATCATACAACAGATATTGTATTTGTGAGTTAGCATTATATGGGATGAAAAGCAAGAATTTATAGATGAGTACAGATTTGTGCTATGAATTACAGCTTTCTTTTTATCTCTAAACCTGTTACATTCATTTATTTTGCACAAAGTATGGTTTATCTGTTACTGTGAGTATCCAAGCCATTGAGGAGAAGTCAAGGCTTAGGCAGAGACATATTTATGGTTGTTGATTGCTTGCGTTAGTTGTGAGTGGAGCAGGGAATGATAGCAGTGATGGAAGGTACCTTCTGTCATGCGTTGTATGGTGGCTTGCACAGTATTTATGTAAATGTAGATTTACAGATCATATATCTTTGTGACAAAGGCCTACTTGATTAACAGCATCTGGTCTCTGGGGATCTTAATTAGTGGAGGGGGGGGGGGATGATGGGATGGTGGAATGGGGTGAGTTGCTGGGGGTGGGGTGGTTGTGGTGGTGGTGGTGGTGGTGGTGGTGAAGATTATGGGGATGATAGTGAGGTAGTAATGGAGGTCGTGGTGACAATGGGGATGTTTGTTGGGGTGGTGGTGGTTGGGATGGTGATAGCAGTTATGTTGGATAATGGTGGGGATGGGTGTGGTGGTGGTGATTACAGTCGTGTGGAAATTTAGATGACTGAAACTGTGGGAAAGGAGATGTACTCCAGAAACAGATCTTCCCCACAAAGTCCAAAGGATCTAGAATTTGTTACAGTGTGCAGCAAATGGGTAGTTGAACTTCAAAGTATATATAATTTGACAGTGTACAGATTTGCAGACACATGGTTGGTTGTCATAGTTGCAAAGAACACTGCACAGTGATTGCAGCACAAATGAAATGAGAAATGGTTGCCTTTGTTTTGCTATAAAATGTTTGACTGCACTGCAGTAGAAAGTGGTGGATGATTTTGCATATTAACTCTCTAAGGACAGTAGCAAGAGTGGCATAGCAGTGGACTAGGATACTGCACAAGTTGGGTGAGCAACAGAATACTATCTTGATTGATGACACCAGAGGTTTCTCTCTCTCTCTCTCTCTCTCTCTCCCTCTCCCTCTCTCCCTCTCCCTCTCCCTCTCCCTCTCCTAGCATACACCTCATTGCACGGTTCCTTGCACATCCATCTTCTACTGTCTCTTCATCCGTTCCTCCCAACCTCCAACACATTTCCACATGGTCCTCACTTCTTCTTCTTCGGCACTGCAGCCTTTGGTGGGCCTTGGCCTCCTCAATAATCTTCCTCTGTATCTCTCTGTTCTCAGCTTTTTTCTTCCATTCACAGATCCCCATCTTGGCAAGGTAATGCCAGCACATTTTCCATCCAGCTAGGTCTTGGCCTGCCCTTCCATATCGTAGAATACAGTCTGGCATTTATTATTCGTTTGGGCATCCTGTCTTCTACCATCCTCTCCAATGTATTCTTTGAGATTTGATAAGTTTCACTACATATTTCCCTTGTATAAGCTCTTGTATTTCATGGTTGTATCTCATTCTCCAACCTTCTGCCTCTCTCACAAGCCCATAGATTTTTAATAAGATTTTCCTTTCAAATGCCCTTAGCTTGTTACTGACTGCTTCCGTCACTGTCCACGTTTCTGTTCCATATGTGGTAACAGGTCACACAAGGGAATAGTATACTCTCAATTTAGTTGTTCTTGTAATTAGTGTTCTCGAGTATAACTAGTTTTGCATAATAGGTTTTGTTTCCTGCTTGCATCCTTTCTTTAATACATTTTCTCATACATTATCATGGGTTAGGGAGACACCTAAATAATGGAAGCACCTAACAACTTTGAGCATTGATCAGATATCTTCAGGTTCTGTGGTGTTCTTCAAGCTTCATAACTGGACATAACCATATATTCTGTCTTGCTTTCATTTACAATAAGTCCATTTCTTGTTCCTTCTGCTTCCATTTGTCCATATGTTTCTTTAAGCGATGTTACATCCCTTGTCACGATGGCAATATCATCTACATATTTGCATATCTGGCTGGACTTTGTCATTATTGTTCTCCTTTATCTACTTTCATGGTCCTCACTGGTTGAGTGAAAAGACATTGGAATGGGTGCTCAGTTACACTTTCAGTGTGTGTTTAAAAGATACCACCACAGATAAGCTGCAGGATGCAGCTGTGCAATAGGTTTTGTTGAGCAAGCAATTTCTTTGGCTTTGAGAAGGCCTATAACACTCCTTAAAGGCACAATATCACAATATTCTCTGAGAAAACCCCAGGTCTCTCTCTCTCTCTCTCTCTCTCTCTCTCTCTCTCTCTCTCTCTCTCTCTCTCTCTCTCTCTCTCTCACACACACACACACACACTCACACTCTCTGTGTGTGTGTGTGTGTGTGTGTGTGTGGGCGGGGGGGGGGGGGGGGGGGGGGGAGGGAGGGAGACCTTAAATATTCTAGCATTGTTTTTTATTGTGCCTGTTTGCGACTTAATGCCTCCTCTAAGTACAAAGTCTTGTTTTTTAATTTCTTTATCCAGACAATTGGTCATCTTGGTTCAATCTTGTAAATGACATGATGTCTGCAGTAGTTACTAACAGTGTTACATCTACAGTAAGAAACTCGAACCAGTTAAATTTTTTTTGTGGATGCAATTTTTTTCTTTTCCCTATACACCAGCTCCCAATGACAATTAGTAGGATGAAGGAATGGGCATTAAAAAATGCTTTAAGTTTTCAACAGAAAATTGGGGAATTTTTTAATCATTCTGAGTATTTATAAGCTTTGAGGACTTACAGTGAGTTACCTTGGTGTAATCGTTTTTAATCAGAAACTTCTTGTAGCTACTACAAATGAGACCTCTAAATTTGGTCTCTCAAATTCGTAGTACATAGGGGGAACTTCTCTTACTTGCTGCAGTTTTATAGAGCTGTTGTTAGATCCTGGCAATAATCACCGTTTTTCTACAGAGTTGCCACCATGTTCAGCCATTTATCTTAATGGTTAACCAACGTTTCTTGTTTCCTTTAATGGATAGGCGCCACCAATGAAGACAGCCACTGCTGAACACTGTATTTTGCATTGCATCAAAGCGCCTTCCTTCAAAATCATGTTTACAGTTCAAGAACGAATGGCAGTTGGAAGGTATGAGATTGGGGCTGTGTACGCCAAGTGATCCATCTGCTCCCAACTGAATTGTGAGATGAGGTTGTGAGTGACACCAGAAAGTGGAGACGTGCATTGTTATGAAGCAACACAATGCCGTACTGAGCATTGCAAGCTTTTTGTTTTGAATTGTGCCTTAGTTTCACAGTATTGTACCCCACTGATTGTTTCACCTCAGGGAAGGAACTCAAGAAGCAGAATGCCCTGTCTACCCAGAACACAGTTTACATGATTTTTTGTGTTGACAACATTGTTTTGAATTTTTATTTCTCGGGAGTCATGAATGCCTCCGCTCCATCAACTGCTGTTTTGTTTCTGGAGTGAAGTGACAAACCCAAGTTTCATCACTAGTCACAATTCTGTTACAGAATTCACTCCTCATTATATTGGGTAAGAAATATCGAAGTAATGCCAAATCAATTCATTTTGTGATATTCACAAGCATTTTCTAATCCCAACAGGAACACAATTTATGAAAATTTAAGTCATTTGTGACAACCTCATGCAAAATAATTTTTGGAAATTTGTGGAAACTCATCACAAAACATTCTTGTTGTGAAATGTCTGTCTTCACAAATTTTCTCATTCACTTTCTCAACCAAGCAGTCATTGTTCTCACCCACTTTCTCACCTTTCCATCAGTCATTACATTTTCACCATAAATATCTACAAGTTGACAGTAATGAATTTAAGCTCTCGTAACGTTCTTCATGTTCAAAAATCATATTAATGATCACATTTCACAGTTGGCAGTTTCAGATATTGTCTTAAACATTTTGAATGATTGCTAACAAATGTTAGCACAACACAATCTGGCTGTTAATGGCGTCAGTGGAAACGCTGTGAACCAGAGAGATGAGTGTGAATGTGCTGTATTGTGACACTAGTATTGCAGTGGTGATAGAACAAAACAGTAGTTACTTTCTGGACATGCTTCGTATGGATGCCCTGTGTACAGATTCATTAGAACGTTATACTTAGAAGTAGTGGTTCAGTGTACTATGAGGGAATTAGGCTGGCCACAGGGATATTTATGACCAGTCTCATCCCTAGCCTATTTTTTAGGCTTGTGAGCTGCCACTGTGAATTTAAATGTGGGAGGGGTAGGGGAGGTGCTGGTGGCTCTTCTAGCAGAAAGGTGAGCATAGTATGTATTGCACAATTTGATGTATTGTCTGAAATTCAATGTAACTTTTCAGGATGGAAATTTTACATTTTTGTATAACGTGGAGGCTGACTCATCCATTATTTGATTAATTATCAGCAAGCACCAAAACAAATTGTACAACTTCTGAAATTCTTCTGTGGAGTGGGAGGAGTTGTGCAGTAGGTGTTGTTCATTAAATTCTTTGCAACTATCATGTGGGGAGATGCTGAAATATTTTTGTTGCTGAATACCTTACTCCTTCTTGTGCATCACTAAAAAAAGGCTGAGTGATGAATAGAGTAAATCACTTTTCCATCTGGTATTATATTTATGAATGTTGCTGTTGTTTTCAAATTGTGACTGACTGTTGACAATAAACTTCATAATGCACCATGAGGCCAGCAGTGGCTTGTGAAAAATTTTATCACTGTACTACAATATTTAAAAAATAAACAGATCTTCTTTCACTATATCACCATGACTGGTGGACTTATTATTGTAAAGATATTAGCTGTAACTATTGCGCTAAGATCAGTCTACTGACTGGAAAAGGACCTCTTTTGCAGATCATCTGCAGAATTTGCTATGTTGCTTGCACAATACTTTACGCACACTTTCAAAGAAAACTACTGACCTGGTGCTGTGAGCAGCATGGCGCACTTAGCACCAGCAGGGGTGATGTCACATCAGACCATGTGCAGTCAAAAACGGACAGGTTGCTTCCCTTCTCTGAAATGATCATAATACAGCTGACCATCCTTCCAGCACTCAACACTACTTTCTAGTTATTTCAGAGAGAGTGCTACAAAACATTTTTTCGTCCATTTTATTTGCATACCAGCATACATTTGAAGGGAAATAGCATAATTTTAGTGAGGTATTTCCAGTGTGCTGTGAGCACATGATTACTGGCCACCATTGTGTGAGGCTGTTGTCACTATGGCTAATTGTTTAAAGAGCTATCTACAAAAGTTCTAGAGTCGCATCACACATTATACTTGCTGCATGTGTCTGTGCAATCTACACAATTTTTTCCTCAATGACAGCTTACACCAAAATATGATGCCATAAGACATTAGTGAGTGAAAATGGGATACGTAGATAACTTTTTTTTGTTAAAACTTTCTGGCAGCTTAAAACTGTTTTCTGGACTGAGACACAAACTCAAAACCTTGCCTTTGACTGACAATTGCTCTACCAACTGAGTTACCCAAGCATGGCTCATGACTCGTCTTCACAGATTTACTTCTGCCAGTTCCTCATCTCCTACCTTCCAGACTTCTTGCTTATATTGAATTACTTTCTCTTCTGAACTGTCCATGCCAATCTGCTGTGTGGCTTCATTGAAGTGACCATTAAATGCATTGGATACCTGGCTGCTATCATTTATTATTTAGTTGTTTTATTTAACAACAAATTCCTCATTTGGTACTCACTTTTGAACATACGTTTACAAAATTTGTTCAATAAATAAGTGTTCATATTTTAACAAAATCTACAATATAATTAAAGAATATGCAAGTAGAAGTTAGTTGATAGCATCTATTCTGTGTACAGCTTCTATGTGTTTGATTTGGCATTTAATATCAATTTTTAAATCATCATACTTTTGAACCACATCAAACAAGATGTTGATGTATTCAATATAAAATTATTGAGTTTTAAATTAACTAAATTTAATTTCATTATTAGTTCATAACACATCAAATTAATGTAACAATCTACCTGATAAAGAGACAATAAAAATTCCATTATTAAAACATATTATTATTATTATTATTATTATTATTATTATTATAAATACTGGCCTTTGAGAGATAGCTATCAAGTTATTATTTTTTTCAATTTGTTAACTAAAAAATGGAGCACACTGCTGTTAAGCCTCTTTAATTAATGTTGCAGTGATATGATGATTTTCATTCCAGGGTGTTCAGCATCAATGACAGAGGAGAAATATCCATTCAGGATATCTCAAAACTGAACAGTAGTTCAGCACATTTTGTAGCAGTTGCGAGAGATTCAGGAATACCACCAAGAGAGGTTAGTACACTATATATGTACTTATTAACTTAATTAGTGATAGCAGTTGAAGGGTCAGTAATTGTGGTACATTTCACATTCCCATTTTGATTCTTATCATGTTCTTTCACTTTCAACCTCTAAACAATAAGCAGGGCAACTATTGCCTGTGCCCAGTACCCTCTTCATATAGAGTGAGTTTCAGCATTTCTAAATATACCTGCCCAGTCACAAATTTGGAGTCGAAGTCCTAAGTAGTCAAGAGGTCTCAGAGAGACAATTATCACACATTTGGTGCTAAAGTGCAATGTCCAACTAAACACCCCAAATTTCACCCAAAAAACTCCCTTCATCATCCTGATCATGTTGTCGTGTGAATTTATTGAGAGAGAGAGAGAGAGAGAGAGAGAGAGAGAGAGAGAGAGAGAGAGAGAGATATGCATTTATGTAGACAAGGCATGCTGTCTTATGGAATCAAAGTGACTGTCCTGTAGGCAAAATGGGTTTATTGTCGACTTTCTGCATCAGTGCACATAAAACCATTTGGTATGACCTGAGACTGGAAACTTACAATAAAATAAATTCCTATTTATCTGTGTATTTTCAATTCCCTTTTGCTGTGATGCATGCATCAGCTTATGGCATGTATGTTATAACAACTAAACTTTTTATAACCATAGGAATTATCAAATGAGAGTTATAGTGGCATCAGTAAAATACCAGAAGAGTTGCTTAACCAGAAATTTTATGTTGCAGGCATCAGTTCCTGTTACAGTGTTCTTTCCTGAAGCCCTTGTGAGAGCACAAGGTGCATGGTCTCCTGGAGGAACAGGCTTCCTCCTCATGGCCATATTTGGAACACTCCTTGCACTTCTGGCCTTAATTATATTTGCTTTAGTTTTGTACATTTATAAACAGTAAGTAAAATTATGCATTTATTACGAAACATTTTCATGTATCCTACTAAAATAATAAATACTAACAAAGAGATAGAGGGGCTGGCCAGTACTTACCTCAGCTCAGTACAGCCGATAGATACACATAAAACAGAACCGAAAATTTACATTCCTAGCTTTCAGAACAAATGTTCCTTCATCAGGGAGGAGAGAGGGGAAAGAAAGGGAAGAAGGGAAAGGAGATTCAGTTACTCACAACCCAGGCTATGAAGCAACAGGGAAAGGAAAATAGGGAGGGTAGCAAGGATGGAGGCATGGTTGTCAGAGGGAAGCCAAAGATATTCTACTGTAAATACTGTGCCAGCTTCAAACCAAAGAGGATGCATACATGCATGCATGCATGCATGCATGCATTCTGTATGCATCCTCTTTGGTTTGATGATGGCACAGTATTTACAGTAGAATATCTTTGGCTTCCCTCTGACAACCATGCCTCCATCCTTGCTACCCTCCCTATTTTCCTTTCCCTGTTGCTTCATAGCCTGGGTTGTGAGTAACTGAATCTCCTTTCCCTTCTTCCCTTTCTTTCCCCTCTCTCCTCCCTGATGAAGGAACATTTGTTCCGAAAGCTAGGAATGTAAATTTTCGGTTCTGTTTTATGTGTATCTATCGGCTGTACTGAGCTGAGGTAAGTACTGGCCAGCCCCTCTCTCTCTTTGTTAGTATTTGTTTCACATCTTTATATGAGATTTTCCATTTATCATTTAGATCTACTAAAATAATAGTTAATCAAATAAATGCACCCTCCAAGGCCCTGTTCCGGTGGATATATATCTCTTATCACTGTGCGAGTATGCAATATCACTGTGCGAGTATGCAAACAGACTGTGTATCTTATGGTGAAACTGAAACTGTTACATTTATTAGACTGCAAATCAATACTACAGCTGGGGAAATTTGCCCACAGTGCTCCAAAAGCTGGACATACTTTGGAGATGAAATATGCAGGCACTAAACTCTTTGACAAGCTGCCAGTTGAAATAACCTATTAATGGAAATAAAATGCCTGGGAGATAACAGAAATGTTTTCAAATTTAGACTGTTTTTCTCTTAACTGCTTCAATACCATAGAGAAATTCTGAAATAGAAATAATTCGTCATTTTTACAGAAAGAAACAGTCTGATTTGTATGACTACATGCTGGCTATTTACAGGTTTTTCTGTAAAAATAACTAATTATTTATGTTCCAGAATTTCTCTACTGTGTTGAAGGAGTTAAGGAGAAACATCTTTAATCTACATTTGAAAACACTTATGTTCTCTCTTAAATTATATTTCCATTAGCAGATTGTCAAAGAATTTTATACCTACATGTTTCACCCCTTTCTATTCCAAAATTAGATTAATTAGAGTAATGCAAATTATTTCTCCTTCTAGTGTTGTATTAGTGAATATACCTGTTACTCAAAAACTAAGGTGTATTGTTGATAACCAATATTATATGTGTATAAATGTGCTGTGGTTAATATTCGCACCTGCTTAAGAATGTTCCTGCAACATATCTGCGTGTGAACCTCAGACAAATTTACAATTAGACCTGTTTTCTTTTTGTGTTGAATATTTTTTGCCTAAGTGAGCAATATCCCAGAATATTATCCCATAATACATCAGTGACTGATAATATGCAAAATATGTTAACTTACTGACTCATATATTCCCAAATTTGGCAGTTGCTCTTAAGGCGAATGTAGCAGAATAAATGTTTTAGCAATCTACTGTTTGGTCTTTTCAAATAAAAAGATGCTGCGCCACAGACAAGCACAACAAAAAGACCGCTATACATTTAAGCTTTCAGCTTTAGGAGGAGGCCTTTATGGCCAAAAGCTTAAATGTTTAGGAGTCTTTTCATTGTTCCTGTCTGTGACTCAGCATCTCCTCTATTTGATAACTAGCAAATAATATTGTCATTATTGTATCCTGGATTTTCCGTTGTTTGATATGATCTATCCATTTGTTTTCACGAATATGCACAAGCAATGCCTTTGAATTATGTACCCTGTTTATTTTTTCTTGTTGGTATGCTAGGTTAATAGGAGGTGGAATATTTTTCACACTATAAATCTGGATGAGCTGTGTTTTTCAAAGATTAAAGTTACCCCACTTTTGCAAAACCAGTCAGTAATTTTCACAAAAATATTATGTAATGCTCTCTCTCTCTCTCTCTCTGTTGATGGCTCTTTCCTCAGCTCCACAGCAGTGCTTTTATCATCTCCAAACAGGACTAATTCTGCTTTGTGATTCAAATTAAATGGTATATCTTTAACATAAAGCAAGAACTTCAGTAGGCACTGATTCAATCCTGTGGGGACTCCCATTGTAATTCCTCCCCATACAGATGTCGCAGCATCCCTCATCGTATTACTTGAACCACCCCGGGTAGCCTTCTGCATTCCACTTGTTAAATAAGAACTAAACAAGCCATGTGCTGAACTACATATTCTGAAAAAAACTTAACTTCTTTAACAAAATATTACAACTGACACAATCAGATTCCATAAGCTCCTGAAGTCATAAATGAACTAGATTTTGAAAAGAATAGATTGCTACTCGCCATATAAAAGAGACGTTGATTCACAAACAGGCACAATGAAAGGAACTGTTTACAAAATGTCTATGAAAGGAAGAACTGAGCAACCTAAAGCATAATGGAAGACACAGGTTTGAATTATAGAGAAGGAAAAAATTTTTCGGTAATGGATGATAATCCTATACCATTGTTATCTCATAATCATTAATTTCTGTAACTGCAATCATCAGTTAGATTTTTTTCCAGAATGAATATTTACTCTGCAGCAAAGAGAGTGCCGATTTTAAATTTCCTGCAGATATTTATTGGATTTATTTTACAACCAGGGTTGCCATACATTCTGGAAGTCAGAGGATTTCATGCACATCATGAAAATGTTGAGGAAATTTTTTAAAAAAGCTAGAAAACTTCATTTTTACTCAACAGATGAAATGGTTTGTTTATGGAGACACCATGAATCATTGTTGGCTGAGCTTATTTTGAAACTTTAATATTATGTTACACTGTGTACTCCTTCTGTGCTTCCTGCCTGATCTGATCTGAGCTGACCTGACACATTCTCACCTGGAAATCTCATAAAACCTATATGAGAAAAGAAGTAAAATTTTGCTGTTAATTCAGAATTCCAGTTAATTCAATGAACACAGAAATCCTTTAACTAAAAATCGCCTTTATTTACACAACTTTCCCTTCTAATCATAAATCTTGTAAAGGAGACAATAACATGCTGTTCATTCAAAATTAGGCTTAATTACAAGTTGAGAAAGGTCTGCAAATTTTTTCATCAACTTAACTGCTTGCTTACCATTCAGATTCCAGAATTTCCCATGGGAAAATACTAAAACTGTGTCTGGAAATTAGAAAATTGTCAGAGAATTTTATGTGGGGCAACTTGTAACAACCCTGATAACGTGAAGGTTGCTACAAAGAATAAATGTTTTTTATGTGCATCATGTATCTAACATTAGTCTCTTACATGTTTCTACAATGTAGTTCACAGAGACTCATATATTCACATTGTGAGTATATCTACCCACTTCTCAACTTTGTATCCAGCATAAATAAATTCACTGTACTGCTTAGGTACATTATTAAATATTAAATCTTCACTATTATTCAGAGCTCTACAAATCAGTTATTTGATCGAAATTTGTAATTTAGTGTTAGCTTATATATATAGCACATGCAACATACCTCTGGTTCAGTTTGAGTCAGTAATAAAAATGGGATATTTTATCTCATCCACAAACAGTAAACGTCGGAAAGCTGCTACAAAGGCTGCTGGGTACGCAGCCAGTGAAATACAGCATAAGAAGTTGCCACCTGGATCAGCAGATAAGGTGGAAAATCCTGTTTTTGGTGACTCTGAAACTGCGACAGTGAGAGGTAAGATAAGAAATATTGTAGACAATAACTAAAAGCAGTAATGACAAAAAATTAATATTACTGCTGACAATGTCTCCATTCATATTTCAAACATACTGACCCTCATTTGCCTGTCCAACCCAATCTTTGGAATACCAATCATAGACTTGCTACTGAATGAAGTAATACAGTACTTAAACTAGGAACTCTTATTCAGGAGGAGCAGGAATGATGGTTAAGAATTGATTGTACTTGGAGATTTCAGTGTCTATTTCATCTTTACTCGAGCGCTTCGCTCGAGCCTCTGCATCGGAGAATTACCCCCCAACCTTTCGCACTCTCAAACAGCGGCTGAAACGGAACATCCTCTCATTCGCTACATGCTGCAGTGAATCCTATGACGCCCCATTTACAGAGTGGGGGCTCCTCAGTGCCCTTGCACATTGCCTCAACACAGCTCCTGGGCCTGATCACATCCACAGCCCAATGATTGAACATCTCTCATCTGAGTACAAGCGACATCTTCTCATCATCTTCAACTGGCTCTGGTGCGATGGCGTCTGTCCATTGCAATGGCAGGAGAGCACCACCATCATTCCGGTGCTCAAACTTGGCAAAAACCTGCTTGATGTGGATAGCTATTGGCCCATCAGCCTCACCAACGTTCTTTGTAAGCTGCTGCAATATATGGTATGTCGGCGGTTGTTTGGGTCGTGGAGTCACATGGCTTGCTGGCTCCATGTCAGGGCAGCTTTCGCCAGGGTCGCTCTGCCACTGATAATCTTATTTCCATTGAGTCTGCCATCTGTACAGCCTTTTCCAGACAGTAACACGTATTGCCATATTTTTTTACTTACTTAAAGCATATGACACGACTTGGCGACATCATATCCTTGCCACATTGTATGAGTGGGGTCTTCGGGGACCACTCCTGATTTTTATCCAAAACTTCCTGTCTCTCCGTACTTTCCATGTCCAAGTTGGTGACTCCCATAGTTCCATCCGTATCCAGGAGAATGGAGTCCCGCAGGGCTCTGTGTTGAGTGTCTCTCTCTTTTTAGTGGCCATTAAGTCTAGCAGCCGCTGTTGGGCCCTCCGTCTCGCCTTCTCTGTATGCAAACGACTTCTGCATTTCATACTGCTGCTCCAGTACTGTTGTTGCTGAGTGGCGCCTCCATGGAGCCATCCACAAGGCGCAGTCATGGCCTCTAGCCCACGGCTTCCCGTTTCCAGCCGCGAAGTTGTGTGTCGTGCACTTCTATTGGCGTTGTATTGTTCATCTGGAACCCACACTTTACCTTAATGACAATCCACTCACTATTGTGGAGACATATCATTTCCTAGGACTGGTTTTCAATGCTCGATTGACTTGGCTCCCTCATCTTTGTCAGCTTAAGCAGAAGTGCTGGCAGCACCTCAATGCCCTCCGTTGCCTGAGCAACACCAATTGGGGTGCAGATTGCTGTACGCTGCTGCAGGTCTACAGAGCCTTTGTCCAATCCCGAATTGTCTATGGGAGTGTAGTTACATGTGCAACTGCTCGCCAGTTACGCAGCACACATTCATAGTTCCCCTGAGCATCTGAATTGCTGTCTCCTTTTCCCACTCGTGGCAGTCCATCTCCCGCATCGGTGGCCCAGATCGGGGCTAACGATTGCGGTTCGCATGCTGTCCCTTCTCTCCAAACTGGAGTCCTTCCCTTTACCACTGCTACTTGTGGTCCGTTCAAATACGCCTCCATGGTGTACGCCTCAGCCGCAGCTTGATTTGGACCTTTTGCATGGCCGTACGTACTCCGTTAACCCCACTACCCTCTGCTGTCACTTCCTCTCGATTCTTGACGTTTTCTGGAGGTCTGAAGCAGTTTACAGTGATGGCTCAATGGCTGATGGTCACATAGGCTTTGCATATGTTCATGGAGGACATATTGAGCAGCACTCCTTGCCAGTTGGCTGCAGTGTTTTCACTCCAGAGCTGGTGGCCATCTCTTGTGCTCTTGAGTAAATCTGCTCATGCCCTGGCGAGTCATTTCTCCTGTGTACTGACTCATTGAGCAGCCTACAAGCTATTGACTACTGCTACCTTTGCCACCCTCTGGTAGCATCTGCCCTGGAAGAGTCCCACTATTCCGTGGTGTTTCTGTAGACCCCAGGACACATCGGGATCCCTGGCAATGAACTTGCCAACAGGCTTGCCAAACAGGCGACGCGGAAACCGCTTCTGGAGGTAGGCATCTCCTAAGCTGACCTGTCTTACACCATAGGGTTTTCCATCTTTGGAAGACAGAATGGCATAACAGCATGCACAACAAACTGTGTGTCATTAAGGAGACTATGAATGTGTGGAAGTCTTCCATGCAGGCCTCTCTCAGGGAATCAGTTGTCCTCTGACAGCTCCGCATTGGTCATACATGGCTAACAAATGTTTACCTACTCCGTTGCGAAGACCCACCTGTGTCACTGTGGCTCCCAAATGACAGTCGTCCACCTCTTGCTGGACTGCCCACTTTAAGCCGCTCTGTGACAGACTTTTAACTTTCCTAGCACCCTGCCTTCCACGTTGGGAAAAAATGCCTCCACAGCAGTGTTAGTTTTACGTTTTAGCAGATGTCCTTTGTCTCTCTGTGTCCTCCACCCAAGTGCTTTTAGGTTATAGGTTTTAATGTGTTTGCAGAGTGGCTGGCTTTCCTTTTTTATTCTTGTGGTTGGCCAGCAACTGTAACCTGCTTTCATGTTTTACTTTCTTCTGTTTCTAGCATCTCTGTGTTGTTTTCTTGTCCTCTTTTGTTCATTTTAGTGATTGTTGCCTTCCCTTTGTTCTTGTGGCTTTTTCTTTCTTTCCGTTTTGTGTTATATATTTCATCCATTTTATTCTCACACTTGTGGCATTGTTTTATTGGGAACAAGGGACCAATGACCTTGTAGTTTGGTCCCCTTCACCTTTAAGCAAACCAACCAATTAACCAACCATGCAGTATGGACAGAAAATTGTAGATTCCAAATAGAAACCAAAAGCAGTTTGGAGCATTATTAGTAGTGTAAAACACAGGAATGAAAACATGAACATCGAAACTAGAGCGAGTACAGTACCTTAGGTAGTCATCGCAGGCCTCACCATCCAATACTAGTTTTGCCATATCATCTGTTAGAGAGATGCAAAATTAATCTTCTTCTGCATTCATATTCTGCAAGCTGCCATACGGTGTGTGCCAGAGGCTACCTTGTTCCACTGTTAGTTATAACTTCCCTGTTCCATTCGCAAATGAAGTGAGGTAAAAACTACTGTTTATATTCTTCTGTGTGAACCCTGATTTCTCTTATCTGTCGTGTTGGCAGCAGTAAAATTGTTCTGCCGTCAGCTGCAAATGCTGATTATCTATATTTTTGCAATAGTGTTTCATGAAAAGAATGTTTTCTTCTCACGAGGGATTCCCATGAGCATTTCATAATACTTGTGTGTTGATAACAAATCTAGCAGCATACCTTGCTTCCTTTAATCTATCCCAGTGGGTATCTCAAACACTTGAGCAGTACTCAAGAATGGGGCGAACTAGGGTGCCATAGACGATTCCCTTTGTAAATGAGTTACACTTTTGTAGAATCATCCCAATAAACCAAAGTTGACCATTTGCATTTCCTACTACCTATCTTACATGCTCATTCCATTTCATATCACTTGGCAATGCTATGCTGCTTAATTGACATGATGGATTCAAGTACACCACCACAGATACAGTATTCAAACACTACAGGATTGTTTTGCTTTTTATCATATGGACAGGGTGCTTCAACTAGCTCTGGATTTTGACGTCTAATGCACCAGTTGAACAAAATTTGGCAAAATACCCCTTAGGAAGATATCCAACAACACTAGCAATCAATGTCAAACCAAATATGTGCTTGCATAAGATCTAAAGGTAGACCAACACATAATTGACTTGCTTAATTTGTGAATCTTTTTCTCTTGAGTAAGTTAACAATTTTTCCGAAGTGTAGTGATTTGTCTGTCTGCACATGTACATCACATCTACCATTTTCTGTGCCATTCAGATAATTCCTTATCTCTCTCTCTCTCTCTCTCTCTCTCTCTCTCTCTCTCTCTCTCTTATTTAACCTATATACTCAATATTCCAGTGACATTAAAGGACAGTTGAGAGGGAGAGGGGTTATGAAGAGTGGCCAATAAGAGATGGAGAGAAGTGGGGGAAGAGGAGGGGATGCAGTAGGAAGTTGTAAAAGGAAGAGGGAGAGTAGTAGTTGGACAGACAAGATCAGAGGGTTAGATGTGTGCAACATAGATCTGAAGGCCAGTGTACATGAAACGTTGCTCAGATTCCACAGTTGCGCAAGCAACAGTTGGTCACGTCATTTTATTGATGCAGCATCTCGTCAGTGTCTCTGGCACTCATAGTGGACAAGTTGTGTAAGCATTAGTTGATAATAAGATAAACATTATGCCTCTCTCACTTGTTCGCCATTTTTTGGCTACATCGTGTTCCTAATCCATTACGCGTGGAAAAATTTCTATACATATTTCTTGCATTCACAGCACTAGATTTCACCTGGTAACCAAAACTGGAACTAATGTTTTCCCAGCATAAATTGATTCTGTGTTAACACAGGCCATGTGTTGCTGCCATATAATTATTACACCCACACTAGACCTTTGTGTGTAGCTGCACTTTGATTATAATCACCCAGTACCATCCAGGCTTGTTGCTGATTTGTGTACTTAAATGGTAGTTTACAAATGATTTTAAAGCATTTTTCATACTGAGCCATCAACAATATTGAGAGACTATTTTCCAAGGAAGTACCATCATCATTCATAGAATTGGGCATGTCTTTTAAACATTTGAGCTGACATATAGATGCAGTAAAATTTTCTATTTTCCTCTTGCTTAAAATTTCTAGAGCCATTACTTTTCTACTGTGAGGAATCAATACAGACACAGCTTGGCATATCCATTGCATTAAAAGTTTCTCCAGCTCAGCATACTTCCTAAATTTCACTTTCTAGGGCTTCATAAAAAGAGAGGAGCAGAGCATCTTATGTGTTAAAGGATCACTTTAAGTGGGAGATATTTTATAGAAACTCTTATCAACTTTTTGTGGGACCATCCAAGAAATGTATTACTTGGGGAAAATGTTTTAAACAGGATTGTCTTAACAGTGTTTTACCGCACATTCTAAAAGCATTTGTGATTAATAAAAAGTGAGCTAGGAATGAACTTAGAGATTCACAATGAAAGTAATTTCCATTACAATATGTGCCCTGTATAAGCTTCAAAGTGCAGTTTTATATTCTGCTGCAAAAGTGTCTAACAGGTTACTTGTATATGTCAAGAGCAAACAGGAAACCCCCAAACACTTAAAAATAAAAGTAAAAGGATACCTCATTATTTATTCCTTTTGCAATTTATCTGAAGATTTGGATGTAAAATATAAATAACTCTAGATTGATTTAAACAGATCTTGACTTTGACAGGATGTAGATGGCCTATTGTGTATGTGAGAAGTTACATAAATGCTTTGTTTTGGGTGTTGTATGGAAGCAGCAGCAGCTGAGTGCTGTAAAATGAGGAGGAGAGGCTTTTTTCAAAAGTAGCTGTTTTTGTCCTTATGTACATTAAGTAATCTGGGAGTAATTCCCACTATTATCTTTCGGTTTTCACTAGTCACAATTAATTATTAGTGTACTCACAGAAGTAACTATCAGTGACTGCTACTGCATGTCAATTCATAACTTGATTTCTTCCTCAACCGTGGATGCTCCTTTCCTTTGTGGTATTTACTGAATACAATGTGAATGAATGAATGAATCACTCAGTCAAATCCCCATTCAGCTTCCTCCTGCATTCCCTCCTCTATTCCCCCTTCCCCCTCTCTCTATCTCCTACTGCCCCCCCTCCCCCCCCCTCTCTCTCTCTCTCTCTCTCTCTCTCTCTCTCTCTCTCCCTCCCTCCCCCCCTCTCCCTCTCCCCCTCTCTCTCTCACATGTCCCAGGAGATTAAAGGACACAGTTGAGATTGGGGGAGGGGGGGGGGGGGGAGAGAGAGAGAGAGAGAGAGAGATGGTTTTCGTTTGTTCCCTTGAATCAACGCCAGTGTAGATGAATGGTCATTAGTAGGCCTATGGCATACAGATACAACCTGAGTAATGCACTTCTTATAGTTTATCAGTATTTATACAGGAATATTTTCTTTTTGTAATTTTTTACTGTTTGTGTCTTCGTTGATCCATGGTTTGTAGGAACTTTTTTTACTTCTTCAACACTGTATCACACCATTTGTGTTTCCCATTATCTACCAATAGATTGATCAATATATTTAAAAATGTTGGTATGTTGGCTCTCTAGGTCTGAAGCTGTAAGTGCTGGAAGACTGGACCATCAGTACTTTCATTGGTAACTGCTAAATGTGGAATTGAACTGTACTGTGTGTTGCATCACTACGGTAACCATTAGTGAATAGTGTGTTTCAGTTCATTGTAAGCTGTTTGTGCAACAATAATATATTTGCTGTCCATTGTGACACTTCCTTACACTCATTATGATAGCATGCTCACTAGCGACTGTGAGGACAGATTTTCATTACAAAATGCCAAGTTCAACTATAGTGACTGGACTGTGTGAATGTGATATCCTGTGTCCTGTGTAGGGGATTTACCAAATTCCCCTGTTGCCTAGACCCATCTCTAAATTAAAAAAAAGTGCACATTGCAGGTGATTTTGACAAAAGATTCCATTATGTACTAAAAACAAAAAAAGCTGCGAGTACTTTTGCTTGTAGTAATATTAATGTGCCTCTTGCTTCAAAATTTAAATGAATTTCATTTTTTATTGTACTTAACACGATACATAAAATATTATAGCACAAACATGTCTTACTCACTTCTAACTAATGGAGATATTTGTTTGTGCAGTTGGTGGTCGATCTGCAACAAGTAAAGTAGCTCCAGCACCACCTACAGTTCCTTCACCACCAGTGCCTCCATCTGACTCAGCTAGAGGTATTGGGTGGCCAGCTGGATCCATTCCCAGGCGTGTCAAGAAATTAAGTTGGGATGATGAAGCAGCAGCACCTCAAATCCCCAAGGTGGGTGACTGACAAGGAAACAAATTTAAGTACTGAGACAGTGAAATGTACATACTTCCAAATGTATTGAAGGTTCTGTGGATACTTTTAAAACAGCTACCAACTGTCTTACAGTTGGCTTCTGGCAAGGTCTGTGAGTAAAAGGAGAATAATAGATCAAAAGACAAAAAGTACTAGAATGTTCTCTGTAGGTCACTTTCACAAGAGGTTCAGGAGCTGTAAATTAAAGAAAGTGGTGCATCCAATTGACAGGGTGTGTGTTGGAAATAAAACATCTTTCTAAAGGAGGGGGGGGGGGCAGGGGGTGGTGGCAGCCAACACAACATGTGAAGTCCCAAAAGGATCGGTCATGGATGATTCTCTTATTTTTCCCTACACACACGATACTCCAGTGACATTAAAGGACAGTTGAAAAGCTGTAATTTTTGCTGATGACACTAGCATTCTAATCAGAAGTACTGATTTCTGACATTATGTGCTTGTTCTTTGATCTTTTTATAATCTTTTTTAATAATTTCAATTAGTTTTTGTAGTGTGTAACTACTGCAAGACCCCTAATTATTCTTGCTAAAAGATACATTTCCATTCACAAGATACTTTAATCCCTCTAGTGATCCATTGATTTTTACATGGCTGTTTAGTGTCCTTTATGATTAGCTTATGTGGAAAACTATTTTAAAATAATTATATGAATTTATCTTAGAATAGACTAAACTTTGTTAGCATTTGGTTGATTGTAAATTACATTCCATGTCATCTCCTGTAAACTATTCGTAAAAACATTTTCCTGAAATTATTAATTATTCTAACTGATTTAAACTGAGGTACTATGTTATTTAACCTAAATAACTGTGCATTATGATCAGGTAGAACATTTGTTGCTGGGTAAACACTTATTTTCTTACTTTGAACTTCATCAAAGAAAACATTATCAATTAGGGTCCTACTGTCTTTATCCACCCCATTGGAAAGTTAATTACTGAAACCAAATTGTAGGGTACAATAATTATACTTCAAGGAGAAAACAGTTTAAAAATTACTAAGATACGTGATGTTGTTGCATGTAGTTGTGACTGTAGCTTAGCTGGTAATTCCAAAGAAATTAAACATAATTTTTAACCTTCATATCAGTTATTATTCATTATATCTAGCTGTTACTTGCAATGACAGACATGTTCTTTTGCAGACGGAGCTTGACCCGGATGTAAGTGTAACCCCCATTACAGGAGAGCAGGATTCAGAACAAGCTAACCTCACAGTCTATTTTTAGAAACCAATGATGAGAAACTGGTAATTTATATATGACAATTGTTAAGTTTATTCTGAGTCTATAACCATAATATGTACTTTGAGCTATGAAATGCTCCTAAGACTGAAATATAGAGATAAAAATGAAGTTGTATCCCAGGCACTTGGAGTACTGACCTTGGAATAAAATTCTACAACCTCTTGGTGGTTCTAGTAATGTAAGAAATCTGAATGCTTCATCCAAAATTATATCAGGTCCTCTATAAACTGTATGGATTTGCTGTTTGGGGTGATATTTATAGAGGCATTAGATCATTAAATGATCTGAAAAGGAAAAGTGTTTAATTATTTTCTTAATGTATTTGTCTGTTAGTAATTATTGTATGACAAAACTTGTATTTCACCTGTATGGAACTGTGAAATACTGCAGACTGCATATCCTATAGGGCCTTACTGTAATTTAATTTACAAGATGTCTCTTGGAAACCTTGAAAAGAATGTAAGTTGAATGCCTTCAGTTCCTTAATTAGTGGACAATGAATATGCATAGAGACACAGGTCATAAAATTATTAATTTCAGTAAAATGAATAACACTGTATACGTTTTGTAATGATATTTCACTATATGAAGCTCAGTTTGCTGTAACAACGAAAACTTTAACAAAGAAATCATAGTCTGTGATACATATGCAGATTGTACATTATGTATTGTTCAGAAATGAGAAAGAATATTAATATGCTTACAAAGCCACAACCTTATATGGAATTCAATTCATGTGTTGTTTCTAATTTGTTTTGTGATATATGTCACTGTACAGTTTCCTACACCATGAATTAATTAATGTCTGTGTAGAGTTTGACAGTATCAAAGTCAAATGGCATTTCTTGTGATAAAAAAATTGATATAATGAGTTTTGTAAAGATAAACCAAAGACATGGAAAGCTGTTTGTTCCACAAATTAAACTTTTACTTGAGTAAATTACCATTTCTACCTCAACTGTTAAGCAGATTGTTAAATTTTTTAATTTTTTGTTGTTTAAAATTGTTTAACAAATAATCTTTTTACGTTGGAAAATGTATTTGGCTTCACTCTTGTCATACATTCGATTACCGTAAACATTTAGAGATATTGTCTAAAACGTGTGTGTGTGTGTGTGTGTGTGTGTGTGTGTGTGTGTGTGTGATATCATTACTGTGGACCATAAATAACTACAAATATCATGAGACTATTAATATTATTGCAGAGCCACAGGTCAGTAATTTGCAGAAAGTACATATGATGCAAAACTACTGTGGTATTGGATGTACATAACCACCTCTTATCTTCAAATAACTGTAAATTATACATGTAAAAATTGTACCATAACTTACTTGAAAGATGAAATATATTTTGCTCTAACTTATTTGTGTCATTATTTACCAAAGTTAACTAACCTGATGCTAATACTGTGAGGTAAATATTTTAACAGCCATGTACTTTGATACCAATGTCAAATTAAGATTCCTTACTTAGTGTTGACCACATGCAGTGGAATAAGCTTTGTCGGTGTTTGTGTGTTACATTGGCAAATCAAACTATTAAAAATTAATATTCAGACTACACGTACAAATTACTATCTTACATTACTTTTACTTGTTATACAGCACTAAATAATTTAGGTAGTGATAAACATTGTGCCAGTGGAACAGGAGAAACGGAAATGAAAGCCAGTGAAAACGGCACTAAGAACCCATCATGTAAACAGCACAGTGTGCTTTTCTTAATGGACAACTACAGCAGAAGCTTGGCGGGAGTTAAGAAATTTCAGAATACAACCGTTACAATGTTACCTATTAGGTATGACCTGATATGCAAGAGTTGTATCACCAGTGAGATGTGAAACATTCAAATGAAACAAATGTACTTAGTTTCAAAAATGTCAAATAGTAGAGGAAGGTAAACTGGAAAGACACATACCAAACACGCAATACACTCAAGTTTTGAAGGAAAAACTGCTTTGTGTGACAAGATAAGCAAAATTATCATAAAAAAACTAGATTTAACTCTTTCCGCTCCAACAGTGAGTGGCATTACGAATTTTGCTTTCCACTCCAACGTTGAGCCTCATAGCTTTCACATGCTTTATTCTCAAATCTGACTGTATTAGGTATAGAGGGTTCATAGCACTGCCATCTAGGGAAGTCTATGTTAACTCAGATTCAAAATGTAGCAGTTGTGTTGAAAGAGAGGTTGTAATTATTATGTTAAAGTTAGTAGGCGCGAAATGGCTTGTTCTTCATGCATGGTCCTTTCTGAGGAAGAAACTGTAGAGAAGTATCTAAGTGAGAACTTAGGTACTAGTAACTTTTGAGAAGTACCTAGGTGAAAATGAGAATGGCATGATTTTGATGATGACAGTTATTCATTTGTAAACAATTGAGTGAAATGGTGATGGAAACAGTCCACCGTGAAGGGTTAAAAAAAAAGACACAGTGAAAAATTTAATATTATAATACTTATATAAATATATTTGAATGAAAGTGTATGTTCTGTATTAATGTATACCCTAATTGTTAGTCAGTGGCCTCATTGTTTCCAAAAAAAGTCTCGTGCAGTTCTCTGTGGAGCACACACTGCCCAGACAACAGGGATTTAAATAAGAATATGAGGAGGTGCCCAGTATCTGCATTGTGGAGACCAAAGGCTTAAACAAAATTCTCCATAACAAAGACAGTAGGGATACTTTTTTTTGGAATAAATCATAGTAAATTAACCCATACAAGTGGTATTGAGAATCGAATAAATGAAGTTAATTACTTGTACCAAAAATGATATACAATTACATTGGACATATGCCTTACTGAAACTAAACCAATTTTAATCATCATGAGGGAACTGGATTACATGCAAGATCAAACATATGGATACAAGCTAAATAACTACACTGTTGTAAACTTGTTCTGTAGAAAGACACACATGTGGAAGGACAGGCATTTATTGCAGAAATAAAACAGTATGTGAAAAAGTAGAATGTATCGATGACCTGAGTACCGAAATGGTACTTGGGTCGTGCCAAGAAATTACAAACTAGGAAAAAACAGCTTGGTTGTAACAGCACAGTATACATCATCTGGAAGCAGCATTGAACATTTTTTTGTTTAGAGGACTTTGTGGAGAAAACATGAGGGTACAAGAGATTTATTTGTTGGACACATCAACTTAGATTAATTAAATAATAGCATGAATAATTAATGTAATGTTGACTTATTACAGTCTTATAATTACAACCATATAAACTCTGCATGTGCAAGAATTATTGTAGATACAGCTGCTGCTGCTGCTGCTGCTGCTGCTGTTGTTGTTGTTGTTGTCTTCAGTCCAAAGACTGGTTTGATGCAACTCTCTGTGCTACTCTAACATCCTATGCGTGCCTTTACATCTCTGAGTAATAACTGTGACCTACATCCATTTTAAACACCTTACTGTTTTCATCTTGTAGTCCCCCTTGATTATCCCCCCCCCCCCCCCCCCCCCATGCACATCTTTCCAGTCCTAAATTGAAGATTCCTTGATGCCTCATCATGTGTCTTATCAACCAGTCCCTTGTTTTAGTCAAGTTATGCCACAAATTCCTTTTCTCCCCAATTCTCTTCAGTACCTCCCTATTAGTTACATGATCTACCCATCTAATCTTCAGCTTCTTCACTAGCAACACATTTCAAAAGTTCCTATTCTCTTCTTTCTTGAACTGCATATCATCCATGTTTCACTCCCATACAAGGCTACAGTCCAATACCTTCAGAAAAGACTATCAAACACCCAAATTATTCTTCAGAAACCCTTTTCTTGCCATTGTCAGTCTGCATTTTATATCCTCTCTACTTTGGCCATCATCAGTTATTTTGCTGCCCAAATAGCAAAACTTACTGTATTGTCTCAAAACATAATCGAATTCCCACAGCCTAGCCCAGTTTAATTAGTTTCCATTCTATTACTCACGTTTAACTTTTGTTATAGTTCATCTTACATATTCATAGTCCATTCAATTCAACTGCACTTCCAAATGCTTTGCTGTCTCTGGCAGAATTACAGTGTCATTGGCAAAAACAAAGGACTTTTTTTTTTTCTTCTCCCTGAACTTTAATTCCTTCTCCAAATTGTCGTTTGGCTTCTTTTACTGTTCGCTCAATGTACAAATTGAATAACATTGGGGATAAGCTAAAATCATGTCGCTTTCCCTTTTCAACCACTGCTCCACTTTTTTTGCCCTTCAACTCTTATAACTGCCATCTAGTTTCTGTCCAAGTAAATAGCCTTTTGCTTCCCATATTTTATTGCTACTACCTTCAGAATTCCAGTCAACATTGTCAAAAGCTTTCTCTAAATCTGTAAAAGATATAAATGTAGGTTTGACTTCCTGTAAACTATCTTATAAGATAAGTTGTATGGTCAATATTGCCTCACATACTCCTACATTTCTCCAGAATCCAAACTGCTCTTCCATGAGGTCAGCTTCTACCAGTTTTCCCATTCACCTGTAAATAATTCATGTCAGTATTTTGCATCCATAACGTTAAACTGATAGTTAAGTGAACAGCTGCTTTCTTTGGAATTGACCTTACTACATTCTTCTTGGAAGTCTGAGGTTATTTCCCCTCACACATCAGGTGGCATAGCTTTCTTATGGCTCTCCCAAGGATATCAGCAATTCTGAGGGAATGTTGTGTACACCTGGGGCTTGTAACATCATATCATCTCCCATTTCATATATATATATATAATAGAGGCAAACATTCCACGTGGGAAAAATATATTTAAAGAAAGATGATGAGACTTACCAAACAAAAGTGCTGGCAGGTCGATAGACACACAAACAAACACAAATATACACACAAAATTCTAGCTTTCGCAACCAACGGTTGCCTCGTCAGGAAAGAGGGAAGGAGAAGGAAAGACAAAAGGATATGGGTTTTAAGGGAGAGGGTAAGGAGTCATTCCAATCCCGGGAGCGGAAAGACTTACCTTAGGGGGAAAAAAGGACAGGTATACACTCGCGCACACACACACATATCCATCCGCATATACACAGACACAAGCAGACATTTGTAAAGGCAAAGAGTTTGGGCAGAGATGTCAGTCGGGACGGAAGTACAGAGTACGTCCCGACTGACATCTCTGCCCAAACTCTTTGCCTTTACAAATGTCTGCTTGTGTCTGTGTATATGCGGATGGATATGTGTGTGTGTGTGCGCGAGTGTATACCTGTCCCCTAAGGTAAGTCTTTCCGCTCCCGGGATTGGAATGACTCCTTACCCTCTCCCTTAAAACCCATATCCTTTTGTCTTTCCTTCTCCTTCCCTCTTTCCTGACAAGGCAACCGTTGGTTGCGAAAGCTAGAATTTTGTGTGTATATTTGTGTTTGTTTGTGTGTGTATCGACCTGCCAGCGCTTTTGTTTGGTAAATCTCATCATCTTTCTTTTTTATATATATATATATATATAGAGGGAAACATTCCACGTGGAAAAAATATACACTCCTGGAAATTGAAATAAGAACACCGTGAATTCAGTGTCCCAGGAAGGGGAAACTTTATTGACACATTCCTGGGGTCAGATACATCACATGATCACACTGACAGAACCACAGGCACATAGACACAGGCAACAGAGCATGCACAATGTCGGCACTTGTACAGTGTATATCCACCTTTCGCAGCAATGCAGGCTGCTATTCTCCAATGGAGACGATCGTAGAGATGCTGGATGTAGTCCTGTGGAACGGCTTGCCATGCCATTTCCACCTGGCGCCTCAGTTGGACCAGCGTTCGTGCTGGACGTGCAGACCGCGTGAGACGACGCTTCATCCAGTCCCAAACATGCTCAATGGGGGACAGATCCGGAGATCTTGCTGGCCAGGGTAGTTGACTTACACTTTCTAGAGCACGTTGGGTGGCACGGGATACATGCGGACGTGCATTGTCCTGTTGGAACAGCAAGTTCCCTTGCCGGTCTAGGAATGGTAGAATGATGGGTTCGATGACGGTTTGGATGTACCGTGCACTATTCAGTGTCCCCTCGACGATCACCAGTGGTGTACGGCCAGTGTAGGAGATCGCTCCCCACACCATGATGCCGGGTGTTGGCCCTGTGTGCCTCGGTCGTATGCAGTCCTGATTGTGGCGCTCACCTGCACGGCGCCAAACACGCATACGACCATCATTGGCACCAAGGCAGAAGCGACTCTCATCGCTGAAGACGACACGTCTCCATTCGTCCCTCCATTCACGCCTGTCGCGACACCACTAGAGGCGGGCTGCACGATGTTGGGGCGTGAGCGGAAGACGGCCTAACGGTGTGCGGGACCGTAGCCCAGCTTCATGGAGACGGTTGCGAATGGTCCTCGCCGATACCCCAGGAGCAACAGTGTCCCTAATTTGCTGGGAAGTGGCGGTGCGGTCCCCTACGGCACTGCGTAGGATCCTACGGTCTTGGCGTGCATCAGTGCGTCGCTGCGGTCCGGTCCCAGGTCGACGGGCATGTGCACCTTCCGCCGACCACTGGCGACATCGTTGTACTGTGGAGACCTCACGCCCCACGTGTTGAGCAATTAGGCGGTACGTCCACCCGGCCTCCCGCATGCCCACTATACGCCCTCGCTCAAAGTCCGTCAACTGCACATACGGTTCACGTCTACGCTGTCGCGGCATGCTACCAGTGTTAAAGACTGCGATGAAGCTCCGTAGGCCACGGCAAACTGGCTGACACTGACGGCGGCGGTGCACAAATGCTGCGCAGCTAGCGCCATTCGACGGCCAACACCGCGGTTCCTGGTGTGTCCGCTGTGCCGTGCGTGTGATCATTGCTTGTACAGCCCTCTCGCAGTGTCCGGAGCAAGTATGGTGGGTCTGACACACCAGTGTCAATGTGTTCTTTTTTCCATTTCCAAGAGTGTATCTAAAAAGAAAGATGATGAGACTTACCAAACAAAAGCGCTGGCAGGTCGATAGACACACAAACAAACACACAAAATTCTAGCTTTTGCAACCAACGGTTGCCTCGTCAGGAAAGAGGGAAGGAGAGGGAAAGACGAAAGGATTTGGGTTTTAAGGGAGAGGGTAAGGAGTCTTTTCAATCCCGGGAGCGGAAAGACTTACCTTAGGGGGAAAAAAGAACAGGTATACACTCGTGCGCGCACACACACACATATCCATCCACACATATACAGACACAAGCAGACGTATACAGAGGCAACTCCTTTGGTTCCATCAGATTCACCTGGTCCTACTCTAAATCCCATGCCACTTTCCTTGACGTTGACCTCCACCTGTCCAATGGCCAGCTTCACACGTCCGTCCACATCAAACCCACCAACAAGCAACAGTACCTCCATTATGACAGCTGCCACCCATTCCACATCAAACGGTCCCTTCCCTACAGCCTAGGTCTTCGTGGCAAACGAATCTGCTCCAGTCCGGAATCCTTGAACCATTACACCAACAACCTGAAAACAGCTTTCGCATCCTGCAACTACCCTCCCGACCTGGTACAGAAGCAAATAACCAGAGCCACTTCCTCATCTCCTCAAACCCGGAACCTCTCACAGAAGAACCCCAAAAGTGCCCCACTTGTGACAGGATACTTTCCGGGACTGGATCAGACTCTGAATGTGGCTCTCCAGCAGGGATACGACTTCCTCAAATCCTGCCCTGAAATGAGATCCATCCTTCATGAAATCCTCTCCACTCCACCAAGAGTGTCTTTCCACCGTCCAACTAACCTTCGTAATCCCCAAGCCACCTTCCCTACCCTCTGGCTCCTACCCTTGTAACCGCCCCCGGTGTAAAACCTGTCCCATGCACCCTCCCACCACCACCTACTCCAGTCCTGTAACCAGGAAGGCGTACATGATCAAAGGCAGAGCCACGTGTGAAAGCACCCACGTGATTTACCAACTGACCTGCCTACACTGTGAAGCCTTCTATGTGGGAATGACCAGCAACAAAGCCCTCTTGAATTTTGTTACAGATGGTATCTGTCTTTCTCATAGTTATAAGTGCTCCTTTAAACATAGATTTCTCCTTGAAACATTCCTGCTTAGCTATTTTGCACTTTGTTAGTCTCGTTTCTTAGACACCTGTATTCCCTTTCACCTGCTTCATTTGCTGCATTTTTGTAATTTCTCCTTTCATCAGTTATATTCTATAATAACTGACAAACCAAGCATATTTATTTTGCCAATTTTCTTTTAGGGACAAAACTTAGATATACTCCTGCAGCAGTCTTGGTGTAAAATGATCCTCGACAATTTCTGTACACTAAGTGCAGTTGCTTTGTGTGTCTACAACATGATTTTGTAAACATCTCTATGGCAACACCTCTATAGAGAGCTACTGTTTTGACCTACAGCCACTGGTGCTTCATGTTTGAAATCTGTCAAAAATGCTGCCAGGTGTTAGTGATTTCCTTATGTTGACTTGACAGAAGTACAGTCTTAGTAGAAAAGAATGAATGTATTTTAACTTCACACATGATGCACCCTTTTTTCCTGCATCTCATTGTTTATGATGTCATATCTCCTGAACTATAGTAGTTATGTTGTTTTTACCAGACAATGATTGTTGGCTTGAAATCGGTCCAGTGGTTTTAGGGGAAGATGTGGAAAACTCTCTCTCTCTCTCTCTCTCTCTCTCTCTCTCTCTCTCTCTCTCTCTCTGATCAGTCAGAACAATACAACCATCCACCTAATAGTTAGTATGTCTATCATTGGCACAATAACAGCATCACTGTGCCCTTGTGGCAGTGCAGTTTGTGAAATGCTCGTGCTAAACCTGTGGGCCATCACAAATTGTCCTCAGTTAAACTCAGCTCCAATAGATCGCAAGCCTTTTCCATTGCACACACGGACAGCAGGCTCATCGATACTACATGCACTGTGCATTTGTCTGCCGAGCAGTCATTGCTTGGCAGGTGATGCTGCTATGGCCTTGACAGCTTTATATTGATAGTAGATTGGTGGTCATAATGTTCTGGCTGATCATTGTGTGTGTTTATAATCTGTGTGGGTTTCCTATGGCATTCAGAGATTTCTTCTAGGCCTTATCTTTTTACCTGTTTGATCCTCTGCTACCGACCCATTCATCTTCTGCTATATTCTTTTCCACTGTTTCAATCAATGATTGTCTAATGCTCCATTTCAGATTGTTAACAACCCCCCGCTTCTTTCAACTTATCCAGAACCCACCTTAATTTTCTACCTTTTTGCAATATTTTAGATTTAATCTACAGTTTGCAAACCATTAAGTGATGGTCAGAGTCTGCATCTGCCCCTGGAAATACTGCACAGTTTAAAATCTGGTTCAAAAATATTTTTCTTGCCGTAATCATTCTGAAACCTTCCAGTGTTTCCTGGTCTTCTTTCACAATTCTTAAATCAGATGTTAGTGATGATTAAATTATGTCCTGTGTAAAATTCTACCAGGTGCCTTCCTCTTTCATCCCCTTCTCCCAGTGTATATTGTCCTATTACTTTTTTCGGTGTCTTCCTCTTTCTACTACCAAATTCATCACACATCACAATTAAATTTTCCTCTCCCATAACTATCTGAATAGCTTTTTAATCTCATACATTCTTTCAATCTCTTCATCTGCAGAGCTATTTAGCATACAAACATGTACTACTATGGTGGGTGTTGGCTTTATATGTATCTTGGCTGCAATAACGCATTCATTATGCTGCTAATGGTAGGTTATTCAGACTCATATTTTCCTATTCACTATTAGGCAAGCTCCTGCATTGCCCCTATTTGATTTTGTGTTCATTCTGTCACTGTACTTGACTAATTGCCAGTGTATCTGATTTCAACTTATCCTTTTTCTTTTTTAAATGTTCTAACTAATGGCTCTAACCTTCCATGCTCCAATCCGTTTTCTTTTTCCTGATGACTACATCCTCCTGAGTAGCCCCACATGGAGATCTCTATGAGGGACTGTTTTACCTCTGGACTATTTATCCAAGAGAATTTCATTAACATTTGGCTGTGAAATAGAGCTACATGTCCTTGGGGAAAAAATTAATGGCTGTAGTTTCCCTTGCTATCAGTTGTTCATGGTATCACCACAGCAGGGAAATGTTAACTAGTGTTAAAGGGCCAGATCAGTCAATCATCTAGACTGTTGCTTCTGCAACTACTGAAAAGCCTGCTGCCCATCTTCAGGAATAACATGTTTGTCTGGCAACTCCAGGAGATACCGTTGGGATTTCACATACAGTAAGGATAACTGTATCGTTGATGCACGCAAGCCGCTTCACCTCAGCACTGTCTGTGGTTCATGTCCACATAACAGAGGGGAAAGTGCATATAACCATATTAAAAAACTACATATCTGACAATAGAATGAGTGCTTGCGACAGAAAATGATGTAGGGAGTGTTGACGTAACAAAAAGATGATAAATTAATGTACTCAAACTTTCTTTTGTTTATCAATGTAAGAGAGCATTAGGAAATGAAAAATGGGAACTAGTACACAACACACATGATGCAAGTTGTAAATGTGAGAAATCTGACAAGTTATTCAATGAGACTTCAAACCTAGCTTGTCTTGTAGTAAAAAAGCTGATAAGTTTTCTCCCAAAATCATTGCCCTGGGAGAGAACATGAAAGATTATTATATAGGCTAACCAGGAAAAATCCAGGGACCCTTTCACTAACCTAATAGCTGAAACATGACTATCAAATAAGTATATTGTGCAAGTAAAACAATCAGGGCAATAATGTTTAAAAGAGAGTGGGAAGAGCAGTACTATGAACACAACAGCATAGTGTTAAAAGAGAATGATGAAATAATGAATGACCCAAAAGAAATTCATGTTTATTTTATTTATTTGTCCAGTAAATCTTAGATGTACGTACATGTATTACAGATGTTGGACATATTGCCAGTACAATGATATTAAACAATTATTCTACTTTGTTACTCATAATCTGACAAACTGTAAAAACAATTCTTCAATAAAATGTTTTAGCATCTTTTTGAATGCATGTATATGTTTCGCATTCTTAATAATTTCTGGCAGCTTATTTTAAATTGTTACACTAGACTGGTAAGCACGCTTTTGAGATAGGTTTGATATTTCCCCTTAACCTCGTATGGTGCTCATCCACAGCAGTGTTTTGGATAGAGAGATTCTCTTTCACCATCATACACACACACACACACATACACACACACACACACACACACACTCTCACTCTCTCTCTCTCTCTCTCTCTCTCTCTCTCTCCCCCCTCTCCCCCCTCTCCCTCCCCCTCCCTCCCTCCCACCCCCCACTCACCCCTGTAAGACACACACACAATGCAGGGAAGAGGGAGGGTATTTAAATCCTTTAAAAAAAAAAGGCTTGCAGGAACTTCTATTGTTTCCTTTTTTTATTATTTGGATTATTCTCTTTTCCTGTTAGTATGGCAGGCAGAGAATTTCCCCAAAATATAACACCATATCTGAATAGTGAGCGTATCCAAGAAAAATACACAATTTTAGTTTCAAGAGTTGCATTGCTGGATAGTACTGTGATTACACACATTAGTTTAGGTTTAGAGGGTTTAAGGATGTTATGAGAGAGTTCCATTTTAGATTTATTGCAGGCAAAGGCCTAGAAATTTTGTCACAGTGACATTACTGAATTTCATGGTTGTTCATGTGAATTGCTGGCTTTTCAGTATATTTAATTTTGCTAGGTCTGAATGTATAAAATAACTCTTTCTTGTGGGTTTACAAAAATCCAGTAGAATTGGCACAAATTAAGTACATGACTGGATACTCAAGTTTAACATTAAAAACACTAGCCAGTCTTCTTTCATCCAAAGCATTACTGAGACGTTCTTTCTAGTGACAATCTGAAAATTTTGAACTAAAATGTCTTGTAGCTGGAATGACATTTTTCTTAAGTTGGTAAAGGCATGCAGAAGAAAATTAATAAAAGCTTCTGACACCTAATAATTTCCTCTCTCCACTATGGGAAAATGTCTGACCTTACAAAAATCACTGGAATTTTTACATCTGACATAAAAAACTAATGCCCAGTATCTTAACTTCAGAACTTGGCAGATTGCTGGAGAAAGTACTATTAAATCAAGTTGAGGCATACTTCATTAAATATAAGCTATCCAACAATCTCCACCATGGTTTTAGGAAAGAGAGCTCTACCATAACATCAGTAGCAACTTTTATATAAGAAACATAAACTGGATAAAGGAGACAAAGTAACAGGCACTTTCCTGAATACCAGTAAAATTTTTGATACTGTGAATTGTACCATATTCCATGAACCATGGATCTTGTCAGGGTGGGATGCGTGTGGGTCTCAGCACGACAGACAGCCATACCACAGTTCCAGTCACAACAAAAATGTATCTGTGAAGAGTTTAGACTATAGAGGGGCAGCAGCGATTTCAGTAATGGCAGGAGCAAAGTTTTGGATGATTGACTGATCTGACACTGTAACATTGGCCAACATAGCCTTGCTATGGTATTACTATGAACAGCAGAAGACAAGAGAAATTACAGCTGCTGTTTTTTGCAAGAACATGCAAGTCTACTGTATACTTAAATGATGATGATTTTATCTCTTTCTTTTGTAAAATCTTCCAGAGGTAAAGTAGCCCACATTTAGATCTCCAGGTGGGGACCACTAAGGAAGATGTCATCTGAGCATTAATTGTCAGATCCTGTAGTTAAGCTGGTAGCTTAGAGAATTTAAGATGGGGAATGGATAGGTTGGAGGCAGATACGATGGGAATTATTGAAGTATGGTGGCAGGAAGAACAGGACTTCTGGTCCGATCAACAAAGTGTTACCAACACAAAGGAGTAGACCTAATAATGAATAACAAAATTTGAATGCACGGAAGTTACTATATGTAGTATAGTGAAAGCATTATCATAGCCAACACAGATAAAAAGCCAACACCCAAGTTTACATGCCAACTGGCTCCGCAGATGATAGAGGTGTAAAGAATGTATGATGAGATAAAGGAAATCATTCAGGTAATTAAGGAAGATGAAAATTTAATTATGATCAGTTATTGGGATTTAGTAATAAGAGAAGGAAAAATTGTAGGAAAACATGGACAGGAAGAAAAAATGAGAGAGGAAGTGGCCTGGTACAATTATGGACAAAGCATAACTTATAATCACTAACATTTGGTTTAACAGTCATGTAAGAAGGTTATATAGGTGGAAGAGAAATGGGAAGGTTTGGAACAAAAATTCAGAAAAAAAATTATAAATTTTTTCTGAAGTAAACACTAACCACGAGAGTCTTCAGTCTAAGATTTTAAATTGTAAGACATTTCCAGAGGCAGATGTGGTCTGTGGTCTTAATTTATTGGTTATGATTTGCAGATTAAAGCTAAATAATTGCAAACTGGTAGGAAATCAAGGAGATGGGACCGAGATAAACTGAAATAACCAGAGGCTGTTAATAATTTCGGAGAGAACATTAGGCAACATGGGACTGAAGCAGGGGAAAGCAATACAATAGAAGATGAATGGGTAGTCATGTGAGATGATGTGGTGAAAGTAACAGGGAATCAAATACATAAAAATACGAAGAGAAATCCTTGGATAACACAAGAATTAAATGATGAGAGGAGAAAATATAAAATGCATTTAATGAAGGGAATTAAGATATCTGCAAAATGAAACTGACAGGAAATGCAAAATGGCAAAACAGGAATAGCTAGAAGCATGCATAATTAGGGGAAAGATATATGCCAGGTATACAAAAACTAGAGAGATCTTTGGAGAAAAGAGAAGGAGCTGTATGAATAAGATGTAGAGTAGGTAATGAGCTCAGATGGAAAGCCATTACTATTCAAAGGAGGGAAAGCCGGTAGATGGGACAATTATATAGAAAAGTGATGCAACAAAAGTGAACTTGAAGATAAAGGAAAGGGAAGAGAGAGTAGATGATGATATGGGGGTATAGCACTGCAAGAAGAATGTGACAGGGTGCAGAACAATGTTGGTGGGAGAATGTCACCTGGAGTACATGACATTCTCTTTAATTTTTTTAGATACTTGAGTGAGCCTGCCATAACAAACCTATTCCACCTGATGCATAGTATACACTAGACAGGGTAAATACACTCAGACTTCAAGAATAATATAATAATTCCAAAGAAGGCTAGTGTTAATGGGTGCGAATTCTATTGGACCATCAGTCTTGGTTGCAGAATAGTGACACACATTACTTACTGAAGAATGAAAAACTGACTGAATTAGATCTCAGGAATGATCAGTTTGTGTTCTGCAGAAATGTAGGAATTTGCAAGGCAATGTATTTATAGATTTAGAGAAAGCTTTTGACAATGTTAAATGGACTAACTCTGAAATTTTGAAGCTGGCAGGGATAAAATACACAGTTCAAAAGGATATTTACGACTTGTACCAACATAAATTTGTGCAAAATTGAGAACAACATTTTAGTGTGTATAATAATTTTAGATGAGCATCTTTATTGGCATTATTGCAATATATTGTCAGACAACAGACTGAAATTCTGGTGTTATATTTTGTCAATGTAATTAATTATTAAAAGCTGGAAATTGATGCCTTAAAAATACATTTAAAAGATACTGAAATTGCATACAATGTAAATATACAGTTCTGCATTTTATAATACTACTGCAGCATTCTACAACAGTAGTCTGTGTCTGTCATCATCTTGACTGTCATTCTTTACAGGTCATGTCAAAATTTCTTCAGAAAAGGACAAGTGTTTGTCAGGCAGATAACATTGGAGTTTTTCCAAGTCACTGATTGTATTTGACTGAACTGGAACTTTTTATGATGGAATGAGAAATTTACCTGGTTTCAGACTTGTAAGCATCACCCCTTCAACATCATGCACACCAAACAAATCTGTCATGTTTCCTTAGTGTCCTTTTTATAATGCTGAAATCTCTATCACAGGGTAAAAAACCTGTGTTCTCTCACTGGAAATTAATACTGAATATTCTCGAATTTCCCAGAATCAGGTACATACAACAGATCTGTTGAGTGTGTGATTCTTATTCTATGCTGAGCAATTATCTGAGGCTAAATGTATTATTGTGGTATAATCTTGGAAGCACTCATTGTACTATAAACAACTGATAAAACTACTGCCAACCTATAATACAATTGCAACATATTATTTTCTTGTGAACACTACTGATAATACATCTTTATGGAGTGGGTAGAAAGTATTAAATGATATGTAGCATTGTCAGTGATACTATCTAAGCTTTATTTTAAAAAGGGCAGAGTCATTGACTAATGCCCCTATAAAAATGAAATTTTTTGTTTATTGAATTCTTAGACAGTTTACACTCGCAGATTGATATTACTTTAATGTCAGTTTGCTGAGTTACACATGTAGAGCGTGAAGCAACAGAAAAACCAAAATCACCATACTAGGAGCTGATACCCTTTTAAAAATATATGATTCAGTTATACGAGACAAAGTACATGCAAAAGAATCAGTGGTTGACGAGGACTGGGACACTGGGTCATAGCTTATCAATGATGCCATTCAATCTGAACACTGAGCAAGGAGTAATGGAAACGGGGGAGGGAAATTTGGAAAGGGAATTGCAGTTCAGAAGGGAAAAAATAAAAACTTTGAGGTTTGCTGACAACATTGTAATTCTGCAAGGTGATACTCACAGAATTAGATTATGAAATGAGATACTAAAATTAGTAGATGAGTTTCGCTATTTGTGCAGCAAAATAACTGATGATGGATGATGTAGATAGTATATGGAATGCAGTAGCAAGAAAAGCATTTCAGAATTTGTGTAAGGAAGTCTTTTCATGAAAGTATTGGTATGGAGTGTAATCTTGTACAGAAGTGAAACATGATCAATCAAAAAGGGAATAGGAGCTTTTAAAATGTGATGCTACAGAGGAATGCTGAAGGTTGTGTGGATTGATTGAGTAACTGGTGGGTCAGTAGGTACTGAATTGGACTGAGGAAGAAAAATTTATGACATAACTTTACTAAAAGAAGATATGAGTAGACAGGACACATCTTGAGGCAACAATGAATTGTGAATTTGTTAATGGAGGGTAAAAAGTGTAAGAGCGAGACCTAGCCATGAATACATTAAGCAGGTTCAAATGTGGATGAAGATTGCACAGGACAAGAGGCTGGCATAGGATAGACAAGCATGGAGAGTTGAATCAAGCTAGTCTGCAGACTGAAGATCATTACAAACAAAAACATCTGCTGCTTTAAAATCAGAATCTTAAGAATCAATTTCATTATCTTGCATATGAAAGACTTATCTCAAATTGTAGAATGGGTTATCAAGTAAGCACTTACACAGTTTATTTTTTTTAATTGTTGAAAGATATGGTCAGATCAGAATGTAGCAATTTATTTAATAACTTCAGATATGAAACTTCCTGGCAGATTAAACCTGTGAACTGGACTGAAACTCTAACTCAGGACCTTTGCCTTTTGTGGGCAACTGCCCACAAAAATCAAAGGTCCTGAGTTCGAGTCTCGGTCTAGCATACAGTTTTAATCTGCCAGGAAGTTTCATATCAGCGCACCCTCAACTGTAGAGTGAAAATCTCATTCTGGTAACATCAGATAGTTCACTTAACGAGACTTTTCTTTTGTCAGTTTGTGGCTAGGAATGTTAATACTCATTTTACATCTGGTGTCATAATAGCATATTTTCTCTCTCACGTCAAAATCTATTATGTTGTTCTTAAAGTAAATCAGTGAGATATAGATATAGAGTCTCACATTCTTCAATATTTTGACCTTAGTGAACACATGATGGAAGCATTCCTTTTCAGTATAAGAACAACATCTCTGATATGACAAGTGTCTACACATTGACAGTCTGTAAGACATCTGAGACTGAAAACATCTGATATTCTTAGAATTCCTTACTGACTATATTAGTTATTTTCCAGATGAGATAGGTCACCCACAAAATATTCTTACAGACATGAATTATGTGTGTTTCCCAGTTCAGTTTTGAGTTAGTATGAATTCCTACCAGTTTTATATATTTTGCTTCAGCCTCTTTAGGGACCTTTGCAGAAGGGTTATGCACAAATTTGTTATATGAAAACTAATTGAGTACCAGAGCAAGAGCTTCTTGCGAGTTATGGTGTAAATTTGAAATTTTAATCTGTAGTTAGTGATGCTGTATCATCTAGATGATGAATCATTAGCTGCTATAACAAATATGAATGGCTGAAGAACAGAGCCCTGAGGCACATCAGATGTAACTGCTAAGTTGTTGTATCATGTTGTCAGTAATAAGTCCCCAGCTTGCTTAGTTTGAAATATATTTAACAGTGTTACTAAAACTGATATCTGCATTGCATGTATCCGTGAATGACATGAGAAATCTAGAACTTCTTCAATGTAGTTGGTCACAGTAAATAAACCATTGGTAGGATAAGTGAGAAAGAAATCTTAAGTTTTACAAAGCTTCGTCTCGTGTATGTTTCAGAAGGTTAAGACAATTGTCATAAGTTCATCAAGATGGTTTGGATAAATTCGTTGCCATGATTGAAAATGATGTACATGGGAGACAAACACTTGCATATAAAATGGTAAGATACTTGAATAACAATGAAAAGGATGTGGCAGATACCAATGTAATAAAGAACAAATACTGGCTGCATTGTTACAAGGAAATGTGAACTGATGAAATGAACACAGAAAATGATGAAGATCTTGAAACAAATCCAGATCATCTTGAATGCCATGAATTAGAACAGGCTCTCAGATACACAAAGGACCATAAAGCAGTAGGGAGTGATGGCATTAACAGCGAACTAATAAAATATTCTTCAGTAGTATTTAAAAAAAGGTCCCTCAGATTTTTTGAATCTTTGCTGGATAACAGAGGAAATACCAAAAGAATGGAAGATCTCACGTATAAAACCAGTAAAAGGAGACAGATCAAAATCCAAAAAATATAGTGGCATATCACTATTAAATACAACATATAAGATCTATGCTAGAATAATAACTGAAAGACTAAAACTCACAATGGAGTGCTTGCTGTCAGAAGAAAAAAATTGATTCAGAAAGGAGAGAAGCTGTACAGACAATTTATTTATACTACAGCAAATTATAGAAAATCATAAGGAATTCAATAAACAAACACACATTCTTTTCGGTGATTACGTAGAGACTTTTGATAAAGTAAATAAACAGCTATTGTGGGAAATTTTAATAAGTAGAGGTATACCAATACATACTGTACAGGTAGTTCAAAAGATCTATGCTAATACAAGAATCCAAATAATTGTAGATAATGAAGAAACAACAAAGGTTATTAATTTAGGAGTTTGACGAGGTTGCAACCTCTCTCCACTGCTTTTTAATAATACACTGACGACATTATATGCCAATGGAGAAGAACTATACATGTAACTTCAACCAAAAAGATTACATTATGACTTTGTTATTCGCAGATGACCAAGTGTCAATTTCGAATAATCCGTTGGTTGCGAAAGCTTGAATTTTGTGTGTTTGTTTGTGTGTCTATCGACCTGCCAGCACTTTCATTTGGTAAGTCATATATATATATATAAAAAGAAAGATGATGAGACTTACCAAACAAAAGTGCTGGCAGGTCGATATATATATATATATATATATATATATATATATATATATATATATATATATTTAAAAAGAAAGATGATGAGACTTACCCAACAAAAGCGCTGGCAGGTCGATAGACACACAAATAAACACAAACATACACACAAAACTCTAGCTTTCGCAACCAACGGTTGCCTCGTCAGGAAAGAGGGAAGGAGAAGGAAAGACAAAAGGATATGGGTTTTAAGGGAGAGGGTAAGGAGTCATTCCAATCCCGGGAGCGGAAAGACTTACCCTAGGGGGAAAAAAGGACAGGTATACACTCGCACACACACACATATCCATCCATACATACAAGACACAAGCAGACATTTGTAAAGGCCAATATATATATATATATATATATATATATATATATATATATATATATATATATATATATATATATACCTAAAAACAAAGATGATGTGACTTACCAAATGAAAGTGCTGGCAGGTCGACAGACACACAAACGAACACAAACATACACACAAAATTCAAGCTTTCGCAACAAACTGTTGCCTCATCAGGAAAGAGGGAAGGAGAGGGAAAGACGAAAGGATGTGGGTTTTAAGGGAGAGGGTAAGGAGTCATTCCAGTCCCGGGAGCGGAAAGACTTACCTTAGGGGGGAAAAAAGGACGGGTATACACTCGCGCGCACACACACACATATCCATCCACACATATACAGATATATATATATATATAAACAAAGATGATGTGACTTACCAAACGAAAGCACTGGCACGTCGATAGACACACAAACAAACACAAACATACACACAAAATTCTAGCTTTCGCAACAAATGGTTGCTTCGTCAGGAAAGAGGGAAGGAGAGGGAAAGACGAAAGGATTTGGGTTTTAAGGGAGAGGGTAAGGAGTCATTCCAATCCCGGGAGTGGAAGGACTTACCTCAGGGGGAAAAAGGATGGGTATACAATTGCACACACACACATATCCATCCACACATATACAGTTATATATAAATAGTTTTCTTCACAGCTTCGACACTATCATCTGTTGTTGATACTCTGGGGCGTCCAGAGGGAGGTTCGTCATTGGAATCTTCTCAGCCATCTTGGAAAAGTTTGTACCAGGCAGATTCACTGTATGCCACTGTCAAAATTTCAAGTGTTTCAGAGCACTTGATTCCATTTTCCACCCAAAATTTGATGCAAATTCTATGCTCCATTTTTTATAATAATCAAAAATTGCTCAGCACATTAAAACATGTCTAACCTTTCTATCTGTCAAAAACAAATGAAGTTTGCTGTATGCTTGAAACTGTGAACATATTTTTGTGACATGTGTACTAACATAACAATAAGAAAACATCAGTAATCGAATGTATGTTGTCTGTGCAATTTGAAAAGTCACCTTATTTTTTGAACAGCCCTCGTATATCCTCTTCGTAATACTGTCAAAGACTCTCATAGCACTTACCAGTGATGGGACAGGTAATAGAACCTGCTGGACTCATCTCCTTGAAATAATATGGTCCTATTATAAATGATGCCACCAATGCGCACACACAATTATCTTTGCAAAACCAAGTGGTGTCGTTTGATGTGCGAGCAGATTTACCTTCGCCCATATTTGGCAATTCTGTGTATTGACATGTCCTTGGATGTGGAAATGGGTGTCGTCTGTCCACAGACTTCTTCCCCCTACAATGCTTCCCCCATTGTAATAATCTGTTGAAATTTGACATCATTTTGAGAAACTTTTTAAAAAAATTTTTACAGTGTTTTGAAACTAGAAATTTAATTATAATCAGTCTGTATGATATTTTTGTTTATATCTAGGCTGTATCCTCAGTAATGTTATAAATGCCAACAGTGTAAAAATTTCTGGCACTGCATACATGTATGCGGATTGAGTGCCAAATAGGAGGAACAAAGTTAGAACAGGTGGACGGTTTCAAGTACTTAGGATGCATATTCTCACAGGATGGCAACATAGCGAAAGAACTGGAAGCGAGGTGTAGCAAAGCTAATACAGTGAGCACTCAGCTATGATCTACTCTCTTCTGCAAGAAGGATGTCAGTACCAAGACTAAGTTATCTGTGCACTGTTCAATCTTTCGACCAACTTTTTTGTATGGAAGCGAAAGCTGGGTGGATTCAGGTTTCCTTATCATCAAGGTTGAGGTTATGGATATGAAAGTAGCTAGGATGATTGCAGGTACTATTAGATGGGAACAATGGCAAGAGGGTGTCCACAATGAGGAAATGAAAGAAAAACTGGGAATGAACTCTATAGATGTAGCAGTCAGGGCGAACAGGCTTAGATGGTGGGGTCATGTTACACACATGGGAGAAGCAAGGTTACCCAGGAGACTCAGCAGTAGAGGGTGGGAGGAGTCGGGGCAGACCAAGGAGAAGATACCTAGTTTCAGTTAAGAATGATTTTAAAGTAATAGGCTTAACATCAGGAGAGGCACCAATGTTTGCACTGAATAGGGGATAATGGAGGAATTTTATAAGGGGGACTATGCTCCAGACTGAACGCTGAAAGGCATAATCAGTCTTAAATGATGATGATGATGATGTATACATGCAACTGAATCACCAGACATCTGAAATTCTTTTCAACACCAGATTCTCCTATCTTCATCTGACCATCCAGACCTATTTTTTCCTATTTTGATGCAAGGTGTACAACTTTGCTTCCACCATTTTTTCCGCAACATTTGAGGCTTTAATGAAACAAATTGGTTACACATGTATCATTCAAAGTATGTTCCATCATTGGCCACTACTTTCTCCCATCTTTCAGGCAGTGTACGAATCCTGCATCAAAAAAATTGTTCATCTTTTGAAGCAATCCACAAGTCGATCCAATTTGTGACTTCTTCATGAGATTGGAAGTGTTGGTCAGTTAGGCCATATGCGATTGATCTAAACAGGTGATAGTCACAGGGAGCAATGACTGGAGAATGTGTCGGGTGTGGTAGGACTTCCCATTTTAACATTTCCTAGTACGTTTTGACCTCTTTTGCAATGTGGGGTCAAGCATTGTCGTGCTGCAAAATCACTTTATCATGCCTCCCGCCATATTTTGGATGTTTGTCTTTTAATGCTCAGCTCAGAGACATTAATTGTGTTTGATAGTGAGCTCTTGTGATTGCTTCACTTGGTTTTAACACCTCTTAGTACAATGTCTCCAATTCTGCATCTTCAAAAACATTCTCTCTTCCACCACTATGCTGGTCTATGACATTAAAATTGCCATTCTTGAAGCATTGAGACCACTCGTGACATGCTCTTTCACTAATAGCTTCCTTACCATACATACCTGAAAGCATTTGATGATACTCAGCCGTTGTTTTCTTCATATTGAAACAAAACAGCAAATGGCGAGAATTAGGCTCGTAAACTGACATTTTCAATCAAGAACAGCTTTATGATGCAGATACAAGTCAACTAATGTTTGAATGATGTTATGTTGACCGAGGTCCAAGCTAACTGCCTGACCTCTGTGATCTGTTTCTGTTGACCTCTACTTACCGTTGTCGCCACCTATCGGCAAACGGTGGAAGCAAAGTTGTACACCTGGTATATTATATAGGTGAAATGTCAGAAAAGAGAGTGCACTCAGCCTTATGGGGGCAAATAGTGGAGCTACTGAATGACACAAATGTTTGGAAAGCTGACATCTAGGAGAGCAGCATGTCCCTCCATGTCACTCACAAATACGGCTGTAGGGCAGAGTATGGCATGGGAGTAAGTAGGCACTCCAAGGTCCTCTGGTCCTGATTGTGGAGTTACTCTCAAAAATATGCTATTGATAACTCAAAGAAATAACTGTGTGGTTACATTTTTCTAAAACAAAGAATCAGAAATCCAAATTTTGAGTTTCAGCTAACACTCTTTTACACTACAAGCACAAATGTTCTGGAAATGATACAGGCAATTATGAAATAATTTTTTCTGTAAGTATGAGTTATTATTGTTGTATTTTTGTGATATCTCATCTCTTTTCTTCATTATTGCTTCTCCACTCCTTGCCTTTACTTTCACTCTCTAAGTTACCTTGAACTAACTCCTTATGTTTTAGAATCAGTCATAAATATTCCTACTAAAGTTGCTCCAAATTGTATGTAGGTGCACAACAGATAAAAAAATTGAAGTGAAATATACACTGACTAACACAATTAAAGGATTACTTTTTCAAAACCTTGTAATTGTCCCCCAGTGTGACAAACAAGTTTGAACTTTGACTCAAAGGTGCTGACAAACACTTCTGTAATGTTGTAAAAGTGTGGCACCATACGTCACCATCCTTGGACTCAGTGATGCTTTAACAGCCAGGTGTTGACACTAGTGGTAAAAAGGACTGCAAGTCATAAGTTCATGTGAGATGTAAGGTGAGTTAATGATGTCACATTGGCACCAAATTTCACCACAATTCTGCACAGCACCATTGTGGATGTGTCACACCCGCTATTACCCACATTCCAACCATTCACTTGATGCCTCTAAGTTGGAGGTCAGAACCATGACACCCAGCATTTAAATCACACAGTTTTCTCAAGGGTGGCCAAGGAAAACATTTCAGACACACTGCAACTCAGAATTGACAAAGAAAGGCCTCAGGAGGTGGCATAAAGGGCATCAATGAAATTGCCCCTTCCCATGGAGTGCTTGTTCCCATATACCTCATAGTTGAAAGCAACAGTTCACAGTGTGGTGGGCAACAGGATAACATTCCTGTCAAAGGTCAACACTGCTGATACCCCTCTGTATGATTCAACCTTTCTGTAAGGATATCAAGAGCCAGCAATACACTTGAATGTGTTCTGAGCCTTTTGTACAGTAGAGCGACCACAATTTTTGCTCTCCTATATAGAATGGAACCACTATGGAATGTCCAAAACCATTTGATGCCATCTGGACCTGAGCCTCAGCAGTATTGATTATGCTTTTTCAGCCTTCCTTTTTCACGCCCTCCCTTGGCATGATCATTGGTTTTGGTGGTAGTGGTGGTGGTGGTGCTGGTAGTGGTGGTGGTGTTGGGGTAGGGGCGAGGGGAGGCATGGGGGGGGGGGGGGAGTGGCTGCAAAACAGCAAAACAATCCCTCTAACAAGGGAACCTCCTCATCGCACCCCCCTCAGATTTAGTTATAAGTTGCACAGTGGATAGGCCTTGAAAAACTGAACACAGATCAATCAAGAAAACTGGAAGAAGTTGTGTGGAACTATGAAAAAATAAGCAAAATATACAAACTGAGTAGTCCATGCACAAGATAGGCAACATCAAGGAATGTGTGAGCGCAGTAGAGCCGTGGCCCCATGGTTAGTGTGAGCATCTGAGGAACCAGAGGTCCTTGGTTCAAGTCTGCGCTCTAGTGAAAAATTTTAATTTTTTATTTTCAGACAATTATTATCTGTTCGTCCATTATGTTTTCATCACTTTTTTGGGAGTGATTATCACATCCACAAGAAATCCTAAGTCGGGCAAGGTAGAAGAATCTTTTTACCCATTCGACAACATATTCCTGTCATGTGACGCACATGCCCTAACCAGTGTCGTATGGAATATATCAGACATGTTTTCCTGTGGAGGAATCAATTGACCTATGACCTTGCGATCAAATGTTTTCGGTTCCCATTGGAGAGGCACGTCCTTTCGTCTACTGATCGCACAGTTTTGCGGCGCGGTCGCAAAACACAGACACTAAACTTATTACAGTGAACAGAGACGTCAATGAACGAACGGACAGATCATAACTTTGCGAAAATAAAGAATGTAAAATTTTCATTCCAGGGAAGACTTGAACCAAGGACCTCTTTTACCACAGCTGCTCACGCTAACCACGGTACCACGCCGTTCCTGCGCTGAGACTACCTTTAATGTTGCCTATCTTGCGCATGGGCTACTCAGTTTGTATATTTTGCTTATTTTTCTCATAGTTCCAACAACTTCTTCCTGTTTTCTTGATTGATCTGTGTTCCGTTTTTCAAGGCCTATCCACTGTGCCAACTTAAAACTAAATCTGAGGGGGGTGCAATGGGGAGGTTCCCTTGTAAGGACACCCAGTTTGACAACACCTTCAGTGCCTCCTGTGCACCTTTGCTGCACACTTTAAAATATATCTGTACAGACAATTGGACAGACAATGTGTCAAGTATCAATTTTATCCCCCCTCCCCCTTCCTCCTCTCTGATCAAGTCACCAGAGGGCACAAAAAAGAAGGGCTG